>NC_141285.1:21205178-21570178 GCF_037954325.1 Fistularia commersonii
GCAGTGCCTGATCCAGAGGAAGTGAAGGAGGCACAGACCAGAAATAGGAAGCAGCAGGCTTGGAAACAGGGGGCCCTCAGGGGCCATCAGTAGCTGTAGAAATGTATATATATATATATATATATATATATATACATTTACATATATATATATACATATATATACGTATATATGTGTGTGTGTGTGTGTGTGTGTGTGTGGAGGGGGGGGCTGTTGCTGCTGCTCTGTCCTCTGGCTGTGCTCAAACTGTGTGTGTTTTTGATCTCGCCCAGTTGTTGGAAAGCCAAACACAGTCTGTGCACCCAGATGTTGACAGATGCGCCGCATCCAGCCCGACTTCCTCCCGCGCAGACAATAACGCACAAACACCGGGGACGCAGCGGCGCAGATCCTTCCTGAACTCCCTCCCGTGGGAGACATGACTTCCATTGGACACATTGACACATTCCACAATATTTCTTTATCCCAATCTCAATGGGTCTTTTGGGAACCTGTCCATTGCTCTCCTCCAGATGTTCTATAAATAGCAGAAACACACGGGATTCGGCTCATCCAGATGTGTTTACTTCATCAAATCGTAGACACGCAGAGAGTAATTGAGGCAGCTGAACAGCTGGAAGCAGCTAATGCGGCGCTCTCTGGTGGCCCGGAGTGGTTTTATCTGTATCTGAATCTCAGGAGACTGATGGGGACGGTCTGGACGGTTCAAGTTTTCACACACAAATGTCACTTCATAACAATTTACTCAGTGTTTGCTGTGTGTATGCAATGAAATGCACAGGAGAGATCGAACCCTATAGTCATGAATATTTGTCTAACATAGTTCCTGATTGACCTCATTCTGATTATTTGTCAAAAAGAGATTTTGGGTGCACTTAGAGCATGAAAATGCAGTGGTGGGTCATTCATTTCACACCCAGGCCTGACTAGTGCTCCGTTTATCAATCCACCCCCCAATAACTGGTTTATGGCTATAAAAAAAAACATGTTATTATGCAGAAATGCAATATAAAGAGCCGTTACATCGCAGAGATAACTTGTGTATCCACAAAAATCTAGTTGCTGAGGAAAGTGCGTAAGTGTATTGCAGCTACAACTGCGACACTCATTTACAGGCAACAACAATACCCTCATAAAAAAGGAAAATAGAAACATTGTACTTGCCAAAAATTTTGGATTAGATGTGCACAAAATCCACCCTCCTTTCTTTCCTTAAAATGAGTTTAATTACTTAATCTATAGATTATCTGTGCGCTTCAGCTCCATCCAGATGTCCTTTTCTGTTGCCATCAAAGCTAATGCTGAAAGTCCAGCCTTCCCTGTCGTATTACTGGCACAAGTTTTAATTCACCAGCTCTGGCGAGTACACTTATCTGACTATCCTATCAAAGGACAAGTGACTTACTGATGTCACCGTACCCTTCTTGAAGGCCTTGGTGTCGCAGCTCAAAATCTGATTGGTTGAAGTAACGGTTTCATGGACATGTATTTTTTGCAGGGGCGCCTGTGAATCTGATTCTGTGGGTCTCCATACAGAGTTCATTGACTTTGACCCTGCCTGGCAATAAATAATGGCTGAAATGTGTTTGGCGAAAGGTTTTAATATGAAAATACATGTCCGGAAGCAGCACAGCCAGGGGAATAGCTCTGAAAAGAAGCGGACAGACCATTTGGAATTATTTAATAAGTGTTCATGGACAAAATATATTGAAAATCAGTCTGTGATTCAGATATTTTTTAGGCCAGCAGAGAAGGCCACCACTCTGAGAATGTTTCTGGGTGCTTATCATCACATTTTGCACAGCTTTATTCATCCATTCACTCTCTATGCTGCTCTCAGGGCTACTGGAGGTGAGGGTGGGGGTGGCTATCCCAGCTGTGATTGGATGAACAGTGGGGTTCACGCCACTCAGGACCACATAGAGAGACATATGACCATTCACCGTCTCATCTGTGCAATTCGTGCTCTCCGATGACTTTCCCTCATGTTTACAAAATGTAGGAGGAAACCAGAGGGCGCAGAAGAAACCCACACAGAAAGACCTGCTGTCGGAAATCAAACCAGGAACCTTCTCGCTGCAGAAGCACTGACGGCTGCGCTGTCATCGTGCAGTTCTAGACATTAGAAAACAATGCACTGCAAAAAAAGGAAAGATCAGTTGATTGAAACTCACCAGTTTCATCCACTGCTTAACAGAAGTCAGAAGTTGCAAAACAAGATGAATTCTGATAGAATCCACATAGCTCACAACCATAAAAAAGAAGTGTACAATTTGGGAAAAAAAAGACATGGATGAAGGTGCCAGCTAATATTGTTGGCTCATTGAAAGGAGAATATTTATATATTTTCTGGAGCAATGCAGCATTCTGCTGCCCAAAACCAAGTCCAAACACCGAGCCTCAATGTTTGGACCGGTTTTTGCTCAATCCTACCCACGGAAGTCGGTTGGCCTCCTCAAATGAACTGCCCGTTTAAAATCCTGCTATAACATCTCTATTAATGTGATTGCCCAAAATCACTGCGCTTCTTTTCGCCTTCTTCTTCTTCTTTTAATTTTTCCATCGGACAAAAAACATATGGTTATTTTCCCGCTGCTTTATCCGCCTTCCATTGAAATTCAACCCACAGATGGATTCCTCCATATATCCTGGTAGCATTTATTGCTATGATTTCCATTCGAGACAGCGAGCAGGTGCCGGGAGGACGTGCCATCGCTGGCAGGTGGCCGTCTGATGTGGATCCGGTAAACTTGGAAAAACTAGGGTCGCGCCCGGTTCACAAAATCACAAATTCTTAACCAAACAGGGACATTTTGGAGGGTTTAAGTGTCATTTGCTGACCAGGTGAACGTGCGATTTAAACTACATCCTGACCATATATGACACGAGTTCACCCATATGTCAAGGTCACACCTCAGCAACGACAGTTCAAATTCTCCATCCTCTCCCTTTGTCACCTGCCTGCCGCTTCAGTGACTAACCACCCGGCAGAATCTACTTTGATGGCTCCCAGTGTGAGACAGGAAGTTTATTTAGGTGTGTGTGCACGCACACGTGCACATACATGTGTTTGAGACTGATATCTCCTGTGCATGCTCGTGTCACACGATGCACAACCGTGAGATGTTTGTGTCGGCGATGTGAGACGGGAATTGGGGGAGGAAGGGGGTGGGGGGGGATCTGGCTGCTTCCGCCGCCTCATGCAGGCAACATCTGGCCACAAACACGTGGGAGACACACAGCGCCCATCTCAACACATCATAGACCGAGACATCCCGTAACCATACGAGAAAAAGTCATCTAATTCCCTGAAAAATGCTGCCTCACTCTCACAGTGACTGCCAGGACATTATGATGCTCAAAAGCTGCAGAATTTTTCCTGGTGGTGATTTAGGAGTCTTGTGTTGCAGCTCGGCTCTCTTTTTTTTTTTTTTTATCACTGCGATGCAAAATTACTTCAACTTTTTTCCGCTGTAGCTCCTGCTGAGCAATAAGCGATCAATCACGCGAGTGCCGTTGCTTGTAAATATTCCTGCAATCACATGCTTCCAGAATAACTGGAAATAGTCTTCCTCTTTTCCTCTCGGCTGTTCCCTTCAGGGGTCGCCCCAGCCAATCACCAGCCTCATCTGACTCTCTCTGCGTCCACTTCTCTCACACCACCTAACCTCATGTCCTCTTTCACTCAATCCATAAATCACCCCTTCAGGCTTCAGTTCCAGTCTCAGCATCCTTCCACCCAGATCATCAATATCCCTGCTCTGCACATGTTCATACCATCTCAGTCTGACTTTATCTCTAGAACATCTAACATGTGCTGTTATAATAATGTGCCACACTGATAGGAGTCATTCCTGCACCTGCTTGTCCTCCTCACTCTCCGAGTGAATCTTGACATTGTCATCTCTCAAATAATAATTGGAAATAGTTCTAGTGGTCATTGGACTAGATTGCCCTCTCTGGCCACCATTGCTAGTCGGAGCTTTGGATTTAGCCATTTATTAGTAACATGAAATCAAAGAAATGCGATTTTTAGTTACTCAACAATGCAATCAGATTTACTGTGTGTATTTAATGTGTATAATACTGAGCTCATACATTTTCTAAGCATCCCTTTGGTCAAAATGTGCACCGATGCTGGTCATAAAATGAGTCCCATTGTACACTAGATATAAGAATGGAAGCATTTGGTTGATCCATTTTCAATATTTATTCCTATTGGCAGTGTTGCTAATGTTTAGAACACTATCCATTTCTTGGCTGCGGGGCATGTCGACAAAGATAAAGATGGTTGTTCTTTGTGAGAGCAAGAGGATGCGGAATTCCATATGACGAGGATGTTAATCAGGTAAGTGTTGAATAGCACATGCCGATTAGCTACATATCGACCGTGATGTTTTACCAGCTGTCACTGCCCGTTTTAGAAAATGTTTTAAGGTGTTTTTGCGCCTTAATTACAGACGGCAGAAAAAGACTTTTCGCCAGTCACATATTGGCAATAAAATAATTGCATTGCCATTAACTGTAATAGACATGCAGTGATTAACTAAAAAGTTTTGGTAAAAACCTGGGAGAAAAAATGCAGTGCGTCCTCAAGGCTAAATCTGGCGCCAAAGTCAATAAACAAGAAAATTGCAGCTTGTCACTTTTATTACGGTTATTGCGGTATTATGTGAAGTTAATCAAAATCTGCAGCCACTTTTCTGGCCCCGAGCCCTTCATTTTAGGACGGAGCAGCTGCACTCTGCAGATCAACCTGAGAAACCAGGCTGCTCCAACCTGGGGGTAGAAGCAGGAGTGTAGCTGTGTGTATGTGTTTGTTTGTGTAAGGGGGGGGGTTGAAATGTGTTTTTTTTTCTTTTTTTGGGGGGGTGGGTGCAACCTGTCTGCACATAAGCAGAAGGTATGCACATAAACACAGGTGCACGTGCACAAATACACATTGCATATGTTAATACGTGAACATATGTACGGATACAAGCGCATAAACAGGCTCGCAAATGAACACATGCATGCTTGTATGCACGAAAAACACCCACGCAAAAATAACACACGTGCTGACTCGAAAATCTCCCAAAGTGACTCCGTTTGCACATTAGCGCGTATGATATGAGCATTCTTTGGTAAATCGATTGAAATGTTTGATGCATTTAGGAAAAGAAACATCAACAGGTAGTCTTTACAGCATCCAATTACCCGATGGAGAATCCCTGCTGTCGAGATCACCTACGAGGTGACTCTGGTGATGCATTGGTTTTTACACGGTGTCCCAGATTATTTTTGTTTCATTTGCCACATGGTTAATCACGCCCAAGTATGGGGATACTCTCAAGGAAATGTCACGAGAAAATTTTACAGGAATTTACGCTAATGCAGTGATTAGACCCCTAACGGGAAAAGCCGAAAGAAGAAGAAGAAGAAGAAGAAGCAGTGATTAGATGATCATGATTGCAGCCATAAAATAAAACAAAAACAAAGCATACATTGAGTCACGAGGAATAAATAAGCTAATTCAATTAATTTTTCGTTTTTCTCTGCAGGATTTAACCAGATTTATAGATTTAGATACTGATTTCCCTTAATATGTATTTTTATCAATGCAAAATAATTTAAAAAATGTGACTTCACATTCCAATTCACATTTTCCAGCCATTCCTAACTATTATGGGGCCACACTTGTCTCCCAATAATTAGGATACTTGTGGAAACAAAATGCAAATATCTGCTTTAGACATATCTGAATTTTATCTGGTCATCTGGTACTCTGCAGACAACATTTCACACCTGACTGCAAAATAGGTGACCCAGAACAGAACTGAACAGAACAGAGCGGTGCAGAGCGACGCTGGACCATACTGGCTCTCAAGCTGTCCTGCTGCACAGCACACCTTCAACACCGTGACTGCAGCTGCTCTGTCTTGTCTCGTGTGTGCATATGTGTGCGAGTGTACGTCTGTATCCCCTGTGCGGGGTCTGTCTGACCGCAGCTGTCCTTACCTCTATGCGGGTCTCCTGGGCGAGGCTGACCTCTCTCTCATGAAGCCACTTCAAAGAGACCCGGGATGGACTGAAGGGGGCACGGGGTGCTGGGCCAGCCAGCATGGCTTCTGCTTCCCTGGGCTTTGGGAGCTGGGGCTGAAGTTGAGGCGGGGGGCGCAGAGGATGGGGGGAAGGGGAGCGACGAGGTTGGGTGTATTTCAGGAGGTGAGGGGAGTCACAAATATACAGGGATTTAGGGTATGTGTGTTGAAGGGGGCAGAGACAGGACGCAGGGGAATGGGGGCAGGGATGTTATGATAGACAAGAGCTGGAAGTTCTGCTTTGTGTGTGTGTGTGTGTGTGTGTGTGTGTGTGTGTGTGTGTGTGTGTGTGTGTGTGTGTGTGTGTGTGTGTGTGTGTGAGTGTGTGTGTCATGTTGCTTTTCAACCTGGAAAGACCTTCTGTGCTCTTGTATCACCTCAGTGATGTGTGCGCGCGTGCATGAGTGTGTGCATGTGTGCCTTATTCATTCAGCAGCACATCATCTCACGTACAGCTTGGCAAAAACTGTTACGGGCCACGTGCCCCCCCAGAACACACACACACACACACACACACACACACAAGAAGGATAGGCAAAATAACAGGAATTCCTGATGCGATGATGGGACAGAGGCACCTTATAACTTTTAAAAAAAATCGTAAAAATTCCAAAACAGTCCAGTAAAAAGATAAGCCTACTTCTTGGGAATTGAAAAAGCAGGTCATAAAGGCTTGGTACAAAGGAATCATATCATTTGTACTCTGAGTCACTTGCAAGTCATTTCCTTTTTCACTTCCCCATATGTTATCTCGCCACTGTCCATTTATTAATAAAACTGTGAATTCCAAGAAACAAAAAGTAGGCCAGAAGTGACAAAGACACACAAATAAACAAGTGCGAAGGACTGAGGACAAACGGGGAGAAAGATCATCGGATACAAGTCCAGGGGAATTTATCTTTTTCACACGGACGTGCTCCAAATTAAACGTGCACCATGTGCTCAGGTTATGTGTGAGATCATGCACCGATGAGCATAACATGCCAAGAGGATCCCACCTTCCCATGTTGATCCTCTGCAGCTGATGTGGCTAACTGGACACATTCCCCTTCTCACCATCAGGATCATTGATAATTAACCTGGAACACACTCCAGAATGACTATTTACTAATAAGAAACTGAAGGACCAAGTGAATGTTTTATTTATAGAGCAATGGGATAATATGCATATCCATAGCCTGCCTGCAGTGACTCCAATTGGTTTAGTGATGCATTGATTCACCCTGTGTTTAATATTGGGTGACATTTGCAATTTTGCCAGCTTTACATTTTAATCTATGCATTTAAACTTTTAAGTCTTATCTTATGATATTATATGTCAATATGTCAGTGGTACATCTTTTCATCGGACACTTAGGAAAGTGTTTCGCAGATAACTTTTAAAAAGCGTGGAACTTACTTTGGCAGATTTAACAAGGCATTACTTTCAAATTCAAGAAAAAAAATGCATCATTCTAAACAGTTATTGAGACATAGTTTTATTATCATTGATTATTTTCAAAATGCTTATGTGCACTTAAATTCTGCTTAAGTGCTTAATTCTGACACTAACTTGACTTTATGTTATTATCTGGCATGTGATTTTAGTCTTCTCATAGTACATAATTTGATATACTCAATATCAATATAAAATAGGGGGAGTTCTGAATTTGGCATTGCTCATTTTTCCAGAATCGCTCAGCTCCGAGTTCAAATTTTCATTCAAAGAACCCAAAATCAGAGGGTTTGTTACTTAGAAAAAAATATTAAATATTTGCTCATTAACTGGATATACAAGCAATGCATGAATAAAGATCAGCTGTCTCTTTGACCCCACCAACCCCCTAAAAAAAATAAGTTTTAACCTAGAAACAACTACATCAAACCCTAAAAATATCACTGGCTTCCTACTTTTCACACCTAGACACACACATGCACACACACACACAAATACTCACAGCTGATGAAAACATGTGTGTCTGTTTTCAAGAGAGGTCAGAGGAGCACACACGTATATATATGTGACACGCACACTCCACCTGTGTCTGCATTCTGCAGGCCGGCCAGGCCGCTCACCAACACGCCTCTGCCTCTACCTCATGCCTCACCACCTGGGGAGCCAGCGAGAGAGGAGGAGTGAGGCGAGCCCAGTAGTTGAGGGCGGTATTGTTCCAAAAGATGAGTCCTCACTCATAATTACATCCATTTATTGTATAAAACACCTGACATAATAATAGGGTTGAAGAATTGGAGGACTCAGAGGTCTTCACCCGTAATGACCTCGGAGAACAATCGCAGGGGCAGCTGAAAAGACCTGCTCAGGAATTCAAAACATGTTCTATATCAACAAGCTGACCCTAAAATGCACATGAAGCACACATCAGCTGTTGGGTTGCAGTTTCGGTCATATGCCAAGCAGCTGCCCGATCCTTCTGGCTGTAAACAGCAGTAAAGATAGTGAAATGCATTATCAGATGGGGTGGCAACGCCTCGTCTCCCATTGACCGCTCATGAAGGCTAAAGAAATCTAAGAGAAAGACACACAAATGTATGTTCATTTACCGTGCGTTCAGCTGCATCAGCTAATAACTGCTAAATCAAAATGTCAACTACATATTTATATTTTTGCCCTGGTTCACTTTTTAAGGGGAAATCTACCAATTTCAAACATAAGGGTTAGCTTGTCGGTCACATGGAATAATATTCATCAACCTCAACAGTTAGGCAGTGAGCTCAGTGGCCCTGTGGGACCTTACTCAAGTCTGAAGAAATAAATGATTGATTCATTAGATGTCTTGTCCTAGGCTCAAAGATGACTGCAGAAAGTCAGTATTGTAAAAATGACATGTAAATATGCGGGACTCAGCAGGCAGGAGCATCCTCTGATGCTGTGTGTGTTAAACTTTTCAGGAATGTAGGATCAGTGTACTTCAAGGTGCTGCCTTGAAAAACAAGCATAAAAGTCTTGTGCATCCCAAATATGATTTTGTTCAAGGTATTTTAATTTTATTATGCTGAAGGTCATAGTCACTCACTGAGATTACTAATTCTACAATAGAGAAAGCAATAATAACCATTGTCAAACATTTACTGATAAACATTCATCTAATAATCCTCAACAGAAAAGATTAGATAATCCATAATTATTTATCACGATAAAGAAATGTTCAAACTTTACTTTTGAAGATATCGCTTCATTAATAAGAACAAATTCACTTATTTGATACAATGTCAAACCGTTAATAAAGAAACAAAAAAAAGCACACACTGAGTAACCTTGTGTGATAGAGTCTGAACATTAACCTTGATACTGGCAGATAAGATAAAAAGGAATTGTTTTTTTCAATGTATTTATATATTTTTTTGGGTATTAATCTGCATTTAGGTCTTAACATATGATAAAATTCGTGTCATTTTGCACATTTCTTCAGTGTAATACGATTGTGTGCATATCCAGCATATTTGTGATTGTGGTGAGCCGTCATCTGTCTTCATGCAAAGACAGATGCTCTTGGATTTATCTACAAACAATCCTTGGCCTAAAGAGCTAATAAATGACCATATCATCCACAAACAAAAACATCTGTGCCTGATAATCCCTTCCTTAATGCAGATCACACCAACATCAAAATGCATCTGCATCTACAACCATTAACTCTCTCATTCACATGTATGGGCAATTTAGGGGTCTCCTACTGACCTTCTGCATGATTTTGGACTGTTTGAGGAAACTGGAGAACCCTAGGGAGACCACACAGATACAGGGAGAACATGGACCACACAGACAACTCCCGTTAGAATCCAAAGCACTCAACACTACAACACCTGTTACAAAGTTTTATCATAAGGAAATAATGCACTGCAAATTCAAAGATCAGCTCATTGAAACTAACCAGTATTATCTACTGGTCAATAAAGGAAAAATACATTTTATTCATCTCTTTGCACTACCTCTCTGACCACTTTACTCTCCACTTAAGGTACGCTGCACTCCTCAGGGTATTCGGTATTATATTGTAGCGAGTCACGAATGTTGGGGTTATGTTGATGCTTTGTTTTCTGTGTGATTTCAGTCAGGGAAAACACCTGGTTGATGGTAAAACATCTGTTTAATAAGCAATAGCTGTTTTTGGCCACAGCCACACCACACAAGCCTGCAACACAACTACTGTTCCTGCTCAATCCCAGGTAAAAAAAAAAACAAACAAAATTCCTTGCACTCCAAACCACATCCACAAAATTCCAAGCAACCCCAAAATCACACAGAAACAACCATCAACATAAACCCCAACATCCGTGACTTGTGGCTACAATATTGATAGATGGATGCTGGAATTGGAGTTGCCAAGCAGGGGGTCTCGAGGAAGACCAAAGAGAAGATTGATATGAAAGTAGTTGGTGTGAGAGGATACAGAGGATACAGAGAATCGGGTTAGATGGAGGTGGAAAAGGCGAAAGGAGAAGAAGACAAACTATCCTGGCGCAGATATAACAAATAAATTATAAGTATGTGCATGGTATATTATGTCAATAATTTACACTTGATTTACAGATAGGGCACTATGAACATATAATACTGATGGGTATGTGCATTAAATGGAGTAGAAATGTACAGATAAGTTATGCCACACCAAAAATACAGTTGAAATGGACGTTAAAAAGTACAATAATATGGACAGTTGCTGCCGAGGGTTACAAAACTAGTGTAGTATTTTGTATCAAAAAAAATATCCATAATTCCAGTCTATAAAAAAAATAAAGCTGATTCCTCAGGGTAAGTCTGGGACTTGTCACTGCGTGGGAACAGGATCCATCCTCACGTCTGCTTCTCGCTGAGTGCGGCTTGGAAAAAATAAAAAAGAAAACGAAAATCTCACGGAATCTCGCGATGCTTGGGCTTAAGAGCCGGCAGTTTGCGCACGAGATGTTGGACAGGGATGATGATGATGATGATGATGTGAGCGCTCCCTCCGAGGCGGAGAAGACGAGACGCTACGCCGGGCCGGTGCCGAACGCGACGGGGGGCGCAAGACGGAACGGTGAGGCGTGTACATGAGAGAGAGATGGAGAAAGAGAGAGAGAGAGAGAGAAAGAGAGAGAGAGAGAGAAGGAGAGAGAAAGAGAGGGTTTGCCGTTCACCGGGTGACGTCACGAGCTTTCCTGAAAGTCAAAACAACCGTTTGATGCGGTAGCTTTCGTAGCTTCTCGGAAACCCCTTCAGATGTCGCCTCACAGTTAACCCCACCCGGCAGCTACTTTTCCGAAAAAAGAAAAAAAACGTTTATCTTTCGCTCGACTGGTGTCTCAGACATTCGGAAACGGAGGAAAAGAAAGAAAGAAAGAAAAAAAAACAACGACAACAGCAAGAAGTCGAGTAGGTTATCAGAACAGCAGGTGCTAGGGGATATCACCGCACCTGCCGCTACAGGTAAAGCTAACGTTAGCTTAAAGCTAAAGGGTCGTTCGGCGTTCATGTCGTGATAACATTAGCAAGGTGGAGGCCGACCAAGTGTTTTGACAGGTCACATGGAAACGACGCTTCCCCCCCACTGTGTATGTGTGTGTAAGTGTGTATGTGTGTGTGTTAGGGGCATTGACGCCATCCCTGCCCGCGGCTCGGGGTTGACACCGGCTCTCCGTGACGACTTAAGAATTGCGGCGCTTATGATATTGCTGCCACGTTTTAAAATGCCGAGTGTGTCTGGCCAAGCCGCCTGCAACATGCGTCAGTTCGCACACTGACGTAGATTGATGCAGTGCTGGTTTGTCCTCTCATCGTGATGCTCAGCAGTAAAATTTTTGAGTGACGGCCAGGGTTTACTCAACCTGTCTACTAAATAGGCCAACGCATCACTAAACTGCAACTGTGACGTCCTTGTATGTTGTCTTGAGTTTTGCTGGCTGGAGAGCATCAATCATGGCCCAGCATTATTTCAAACACACACAACTTTGGAGGCAGAAGATTGGAACAGTAGATGTGAGGCTATGGTTGATGATTTTTTTTATTTTTTTTTGCCAATTAATTTTAGCTCTATGTACTTAAAATATTGTGAAATTCTAAACCATTAGGATGAAGGATTCATTTCGGTGGCATCGTGCTCAGCACTTCCGCCTCATAGCAATAAGCTTCCCTGTTCAAATCCGCCTGCGTGGGTTCCCTCTGGTTTTCTCCCAAGGCCCAAAAACCCAAGAGGGTTAATTGGCGTCCTGATATGTGAATGAGAGTAATTAGCTTTGTGTCTCTATATGTGGCCCTGTGATGGACTGGCAGTAAGTCCAGAGTGTCCCCTGTCTTCCCTGTGACAGCGGGGATAGACTTAGTTCCCCGTGACCCTAACCATTGGATGAGGAGTGTACATACATAATGAATGAATGAACGGATTCATTGCGAAACTGGAAAGTGTATCAGAATGTCAAATTATTTAAATAGTTTTCTCTCAACTGAAAGGAGGAAGATTGGGTGATTTTGTTTCCCTCTTTTGATTTCATTGAATGAGGAAGGACACCAAGTTACCAAGAAGTGGTTTCCAAACTGTAAAGGGGAATAACTGCAAAGTCTTTCTCACACTGTCTTGGTTAAAAATAATGAGAGTATTCAACCAAAAGCCTGGTATCATCTGTGGCACTTTTTCATGAGTTACATCCCTGTAATCTGGATGTATTGGTGTGCATGTTTGTGTGGTTCAAACGCCCCTTGAGATAATTATGGGTCTCTAGCTCAGAGGGGGTTAAAAATTACCTCAAATAATACTACTTGGATAAGGAATGCTCTTTAAGTGGTGAAATTTCTCCTCCTCTTAAGAGGAGATTTAATCCAGATTGTTATTTTGAGAAACCTCTTCACACAATGGATGCAGTATTATCAGTGCCAATTTTGCTAATTTGTAGCACCATTAAACGCTATTATATTTTTTACTAGCTTGTATGGGCTATCCATAAAAAGTTCATATTCCTTAACTTAAGGCACCGAAATTGCATACCGTCGATGTATGTCACTAAATATATATGTATGCATGTATATATGTATGTATGTATATATGAATATATAATCTTCAACTTAATGGATTTGTAGTCTTAAGTAATCTCTCTGACACCTGGTCCATATGGGCTGCTCAATATTAGCCACTGTCTTATTTAGTGTGTACACAGGATGTGTCCATCCACAAGGCTTTTGTGTTGTCACCAGTTTTATGTCAGTGCTCCAAACCATCACCAAAGATATGTGTGTAAAATAGACACAAAATAGACATCAGTCCTCAGCGTGTGTGCTCCTGAAACCCATGCTCTTCGGAGTCTGTAGAAATATATATTGACCAAGTTAGAAGAGAACGTGTTCTGTTTGACATACTTCGGGTGGAAGAGAAACCAAAAACCTGTGGCTGAAATGCATCCTGTGTTAATGGAGCGAAACATTTGAGGTTCTGATAAAGGCTGACTTGCATTTTAAGAAGAGGATTGTGGGCTCACTGCTACTTACGTCAGCCAGAGTTTGTTTAAGGCCACGGTCTACGATGAGGAGGGGTGATGGGGGTGAGGTGTGCTGTTTAGACAGGAACCTTGCTGATGAAATGCCCTTCCTTTTTGTCAACTCATTCCTTGTGGAATAGCGTGTGTAGATGAATTCCCCACTCGTTTCTCTTGATAATATAGCAGTAGAAAGTGAATTTACTTTTGAAGGTTATTAGGCGGACAAAAAGAATGTGTACAAGTTTGCTGTAAAAGATCTTACCTCGCAGTGCGAAAATCTTCCACTGAGCCCTGCTTATCGGCAAGAATGGCCAATGGATTTTAAACCTTTAAGCACATGCCAGTTTGTTCTCTTTTCCAGTGATCCCCAGAACTTTGTTGGCTTTATCCCCTCTGACACTTTTCTTGTTTCTGCATTGCATGTCCTCTACACTGCTGATATGTTTTTTGACTGTGATAATGTTGCTCAAGCAAGTTTGCAACACAGCAGCTAACTGCAAACCTAAGTGACTGACCAACTCATTGTGAATAGGCCTCCTCCACTTGAAGTGATGGAACAAATCCCATCTGTTCCAGTGTGAATGTTTTCTGCATGTCTTCATAAATAAATCTTTATCAAAGTGATTTAAAACAATGCTACATGTGTCTGGCACATGGAAAGTCCCCCCTCCTTAGATTACCCCAGTAGTCAGTTCAGAACATACAGTTTAATTTTCCTCTATTGTTTTTATGTGTGGACCAAGCTCTCTTCTCTTGTCACTGTCTTGCTTTAAGTAGTGTTTGGGGGACCTTTATTACTGTTGTCAACCAGGACTACCAGCACTGATATACACACTACAAACAGCGCCAATATGAAGTTACTGAAAGGAGCCATTCATTGATGAAACTCCCATTACACTTGCAGTCAAATGAGAAAATTTCAGGTAACCTATATATATTTTTAGTTGAAAAACCTAACAAATATGACAAAATAAAATTGAAAACAAGCCAGAACAATGACTATACTATTATGAATGTCATATATATGAAAGTCTTAATTCTTTTCTGTATAACCAAATTTCACCAAGAAAGCATGGCGCCCATATTTAGTGGATATAGGGGGCAAATTCTGAAGTGACAACAAACTAGGTTTTAAACTTTCTTTCGATTATACACTGCTGATAATATGGTCATCATAAATTGACAGTCACACAGCGAACCAAATGGTTTCCTGTCAGAGGATATGCCAGTTCCTGTTCAAAATGTTTACTGTCATCGAAAAGGTTTTGTTTTCAGCTGTGTTTGTTGATAAGTTTGTTTGTGTGCCTGTCTTTCTTCTAGCACAACTATGACAAAATTGCTTGTCAAGATCCCCCCCAAATTTCTTTGGAAACATGTAGCATATTCTAAGATCGGGTAGATATCTTTGCTTTGTTGGAGGTCTGTCTGCTCCAGGTGCCCCTTACCTTACTTAAAGTTGTTCCTTTATCACAAGTAGAAAGGCAAAGAATGGTTTGATGAGTAGTCATCAAAGTAGTAAGTAGTCAGTCTATTTCTATTTTTTTTTTTTTTTTTTTAATCTTAAGCCTCTGTCGTAGTTCTTCCATTTCCAGTATGGTCTTGTCCCATCTTTTTTTTTTTTCTCTCTCTGCATTCCCTGCACTTCTCTTCGCCATTTCACTCTATCATTCTATTTTGATGATTATTTTTGCCCTTGTCTTTTCCTCTTGTCTGAGAAGAAATAATGTTGTCTGGCAGGTGCTTCCCCTGGCACAGTTGGTTCATCATGGCGGTAGATGTTTCCATAGCAACAGCTGCCCTGGTGACAAAGGGTTGCCACTATTTGGACATTCTCCTCTCCTCTCCTCTCCTCTCCTCTCCTCTCCTCTCCTCTCCTCTCCTCTCCTCTCCTCTCCTCTCCTCTCCTCTCCCCCTGTCCTCGCCTGTCATTTGAATTTATATATTTATTTATTTATTTGTTTGTTTATCACCAGAACTTTGCTTTAGTTTAAGCTGCCAGATGTAATTTTCATCTCAATTTTGCAGGGGATCCACAAAGCCAGGATTGCACTGCGTTATTAAAATGTAGCTTCAGTTTCAGTGCTCAAACAGCACCTCATCGGAGGAGACTTATTTGTAAATCACATGGTGGTGAAGTTGTCTGATTTCTTGTTAACAGTGGAGCAATAAAAAGGAGCAGTCACCCTGCCTGGAGTTCGGCGCTGAAAGTGAAACTGAAAGCGGTTGCTGTCTGCGTTATGGTTCTGAGCACTTCTCTTGCCCTGCAAACCTGTCTTGACTGATAAGCTGCACAATCCTCAAATTGTTAAATTTGCCCAGAAACTGTAGTAGCTGCTATAATACAGCCATTGTTTATACAAACATTACACAGAATTTTCTGAGGAAGTGCATCTCTTTTCCATGAAAGGAAATGTGGCGCTCAAAGCCAGTCTATTCCTCCCTCTAAAAGTCATTGTTCGCTCATTGATATGTGACAGGCAAGAAGGTTTCGGGAAAAATAACAAACACCCTGCTGTTTTCTGTATAAGACTGACCCTGAGCCCATAAGCCTTCAAAAAGCAATTGGCCTCAAAGTAACAAAGTAACCCAAGGAAAAAACTGTAAACTGGTGAAAGCATGAGCTGAGCATCATAGCAGCCCTTGTAACCAAGAACTTCAATGTGTGATGTCAGTCTGTGGTTCTGTGTCTGGTTTAGATTTAGTGGCAATGCCACTAAGTAATCAATGAAAATAGTCTTTACACACCTACTCACGGTGTATATGTCTAGTGGTTCTTTTCTAAACATCAATATGACGCTGCAGTGCCTCGGAGTGTCAGCAATAGTGCAGACACTCACTGTTCTGAATACTGATTTCTTTTTTTTCTTTTTTTCAACCAAGATACAACGGTTAGCCACCGTAGTGCTCATCTTCATTCAAGCTGAGTGGTGTGGTCTTGTTGCGTGTTGTGTAATACAGTGTAGTAGGGTGCATTTGAGGTGAACGTGGTGGCTGTGCAGAGAGAGGGGAGGGAGAGCGACGGCGGGATTGAGTCGGCAGAGAGGTGCAGAGATTTGGGCAGCGAGAAAGAGCGTGAGAGCATCCCGAACTGCCGTTGTTGCTATTTATAGCCGAGCCCTACTCCACAGTCCTGAGATGCTCTTCCACCTCCCACACACAGACAGACAAATCAGCCTGCACTCACACAAACATTGACTAAATAATTTGATGTGCAAAAATGCAACGAATGTCGAAGGAAAGAAAAAAGGCTGGCTTTTACGCAAAGCGCAGCCCTGCCGAACAAAAACGGTTCTATGAATGAAAAAGAGGGTGAGCTCGTAGGTATGCATTTTGTAATCAAGGTCAATTTTGTCTCATCAAGAGCCCTGCCATAATTCATTCCTCGTTTTCAGAGAGTGCTGAAACAGGATGTGTGATTGGACGGGAGCACTGTGGAGGGACTCACCATAACTAGTACTTTTTGTCTTGTCAAATTGTAAGAATTTTGGATGGAGGGAAGATGGGAGAGAGTGAGCTACAGAGCAGAAGAAAAATAAACCCATGCCTTCTTTTTTTTTTCTTGATTTTCTTTTTTTTTTCTCCTTTCACTTCCTTCCAGGCTGAGTCACTGCTGGTGAGGAGGAAGGTCTGGAGAGGGAAGGAGAGAGGAGGAGGAGGTGGTGGTGGAGGAGGGGGAGAAGAAGAAGAAGAAGAAGGGAGGGAGGCAGGGAGAAAAGCCACAACAGGAAGCAAAACGACGCATGCACACACACATACACACAGTGTGTTTGTGTGTGTGTGTCTGAGAGAGAAACTGCGTGAACAAGAGGGTGAACAGGAAAGGAAGGGAGGGAGAGTGACGCGAGGCTGGGAGAGCCAGCCCCCCCTCCTCTCCCTCTCCCTCTCTTTCTCTCCTCTCCTCCCCTCCTCCCTCCCTCTCTCTCTCTGTGGAGCAGGCGTGTAGCGGTATCAGACTCGGCGTGAAGGAACCATGAGCGATGTCACCATCGTTAGAGAGGGATGGCTTCAGAAACGGGGTGAGTACATCCAGTACTTTGCTTCTACTCCTTTCCCCTCTGCCTTTCTTTTCCCTCCTCTTCTTTCTGTCTCATGTCTGGACTGAGGGCCTGGCCTTGCCTGTCCACATATGCCGGTGGGAGGATGTGAGTGTAGGTGATTGTGTGTGTGTGTGTGTGTGTGTGTGTGTGTGTGTGTGTGTGTGTGTGTGTGTGTGTGTGTGTGTGTGTGTGTGTGTGTGTGTGTGTGTGTTTGTATGATCACATGGATATCTGATTATCTTGTTTATGAGTGTATGTGTGCGTGTTTGCCCCCACCAGGGATGTGTCTCTTTATTATGAGCTTGGCTGGCCGTTTGTTTGCTGAGCCCCAATGTGCTTCTGTAAGGTTGTGTCTGGAAAAGAGTGTGTGCATGGGAATGTACAAATGTATTTGTATGCAAAAAGTCTGAATACTGTTCATAACATCTATCTTGCCTGTTCCCACAATACTAGCAATATGATGAAAATGATTCAGTCAGGGCAGTACATGCAATAGTCTTTGAATCTAGTTTGCCCTATCTCTCTGTGGAATTATTTACATAGTTTGTCCAAAGCTCTGAATCGTATCACTAAGTCATATGACATGAGGTTGAGGGGTTGGAGTCGAGGGGGGCACTGACAACACATCCTGTTTACAACCTCACTGAGGAAAATGAGTAATTGTGGAAGACAGAGTTATATAGTACTTCCTTTTTCTGTGAGATGATTGGCTTATCTTCAGTAACTGGTTGCCACAGTGCGTGAACAAACATTTGTTGAAGGGTCAAATTGACCTCAGAAGTCACAGAGTGTTTCTATGGAGTACTGTAAGGTCTCTCATGACCTGAGAATCTGAATAAAATCAAAGTTTTAAAGTGTTTCGCAGCAGGTAGGGCAGATCCCTTGTGTTTTAGAGAGAGTGCTTCAGGGAAATATTTCTTCTTCTTCTTGAAGGGGATCGCCAGACTTTTAGGCCAGTGAGCATCATCATCCCGAATATGTGATGTTGTCTCGGAATGTGTAACGCAAACTGTTAACCAGGAAGTGACATGGATTCATAACAACCAGCAGGCTTGTGGGTAATGTAGGCTAATACCGATTTAGACCAAGGGAACTTGTTGGACAACACAGTTGTTTTTACCGTGGCTTCCTCCACACACATCATACACAGGTTCAGTGTGCACCCTTTGCTGATGAAGTAGAAGGGAGGATCTTTGTCTGTGTCCCAGCATGCCACTGTGATCCTCAGACAGTCGCCTGTGCATATTAAGAGGAACACATTGCCCCCAGTCACGACTCAGCGCCACCAGTGTTTGTCAGTGAGGGAGAGAGAAAGAGATAGGGGTTGTGAGGAAAGGGGAGTGTTTGTTTGTGTCAGGAATATGAATGTTTGTCTGCCTCATATGCTAAATCTCTGTCTGTGTTTGTGTGTATGGAAAAGAGTGGGGTCGGGATGCTGACTCACTGTCCAAGTAGTGATACAGCAAGGACTGCAGTCTTAGTCATTAGAGAGCTTTTTTTTAGTGAAATGGAACAGCAGAGAAGACAGGGTAAGGAGTGAAACCTGCACACAAAGATGTGCATAGTCTTTTCTACTCATAAGATTACTTCTATTGTGCTTCAGAGTATGAAAGATTCTGTACTTCTAATTTTTCTCTGAATGAGACCTGTTCTAAGAGACAGAGGCTACTCCAAAAAAACGCCATACAAACAAAGTACTTTACAACTTAATTCTTCTTAGATGCCTTGTCAGACCCCTATCTATATCTGCTCATGTTTTGTTATCATGTATAAGTTTACCTTAGGTAACAGTTTATTGCGGATGAAATGTATGCCAGTCCGAAAATAATATTACCATTTTCGCTTTTATAACACCTTAAGTTGTTTGGCTCAAATTCTAGCACATTTCGCGATTTGATGTGTAAACATTATCGAATATTTTGTTACAAGACAGTGACACCTCAAAGATGGGAATGAACAAGTCAGCCAGGGCAGAAAAATACAAAACAAATAAAAGAAGCCATCTTCACACACTTCAACAATAGCGGTGAGAAACTGTGTGTGTTGTAACCATGAAATAATTTACCATGATGAAAGCTAAATTAATGCTTTTGGTTGCATCAATCCTGCCTCCACGGAATTAAGAGTTTGATTTATTTTAATCCCTTTAAATTATGGTTGACAAGAAGACTTTGAAATGATTAAAGATATTTATTGGTTGCAGAGATAATTGAGGGTTTTCTTCTAGATAACGGTGATGTTTTTCAAAACATCTGTTTAAACATAAGTTGGATTCCTCCCCCCCCCAAAAAAGTCTTAAGAGGGAAATAACCTTGTTTGCTCTCAATGAAAACAAATGGCCATTAATCATGTCTGTCTGTTCTTCTCCTCCACTGGTGTGGAAGTTTTCAATTACAACATGTATTTTAACACATTTTTAATATGGAAAGATTTTTGTAGTCTGATTCCTTGAATTCCATATAGCAGCCTTCCATATTCAAGTCTGTTTACATGAGTGAGAGAAAGGGGAATCAAAGTGCAGTTGAGCATCCCCAAAACATATCTGGATGCTCTTGGGACATTCTGGGTGAAAGTAGCATGTACTTCTGTTCTTTCACATGTAGGTTTTGAGGAACCTGAGAGGAGAAACAGCAGTGGGGAGGTAACGCTTGTTTTATTTGAATGAGGAAGCAACCTACATTATAGTTTGAGACTGGTGCAAGAGAAAAAGAACCAATGGCAGTTCAGAATATTAAAAACAAATATATCCATGTCTCCTCGTGATGTATTTGCCACTTCTGTATCTTCTTAAAAGTCCAAAGCATGCATGCATCAGGATCATGATTGGCTGCTTTTGTTCCAACATGTGCCTCATGTCTCAAACTTAGGCGCATTGAAACGAATCTTATGTTGATTAGATATTATTGAGTTAAGTCAACAATTCTTAATATAACAGCTATGTTGTTTGGCTGAGTTACTGGTACATGACGCCATTGCTGTCATGTTTGTGTCATACTCTATTTGTCAAGTGACAAATTGCCAAATGTTTGCGCTTACAGTGGCACACACTTCCCGATTTAAAAACGTATGTGATCCAGTTATACATTTCAGTAGCTTCTAATTAGAGTTAATGTCTCTTTGGATGCAGTCTTACACTGCGGAGAGCATAGTAAGAATTTCTTTGTTCAGAGAAACATTTTTCCTCACTGTACATATGACATTTTGAATCTTGAATCTTAAATTCCTGTCTTTGTGTGCTTTTCACCCATCTGATAGTCAGTCCAGCATAAAGTTAAGATAATCAGTTTTTTAGTCCCATGACAACGAAATTGCAGTGATGATAAAAAAATACAAAGCAAGATCCTCTTATAAAAGATTAGTGTGCAAGTAACAAGACTGTAATGGACCGATAAAGAAATATAGATTATCAATGCAAATGGAAAAGCAAAATGTAGCATTGGACCATTACGTGACCACCTCTACCTCTTGTTTATTAGCTGAAAGCCTGCTCAATTCTAGCATTTCAGGAAGATTGTCCTGTCACAGTACAGAACATCATGGTCTGTCCCAGTCGCAGTTTGTCCTCAGATGACCAAGCTCTCACTTTCCTTGCAACGCGATGATTTCCTTCCCCCTTCATTAAAGCAGAGTGTGCTCAGCTGCATAAATCCTCTACAAGTAATGTAACATGAAATGAATCACAGTGTTTAGAAACTGAGCATTTTGTCCTTAAAGATAAAGAGAGTGCATAAAAAGGTACTTTTAAAAGACAACTTTTGCAGCTCAGTGGACAGGACTGTGCCACAGTTATCTTTGAAAGGGCACTGGGCAGTAATGAATGTTATGCTTAAAAATCACAATTTTGGTCTCCTTGACGACAGAGGTTACAAGGCAAATTTATTCTCTTTTAAAAATCTGATCCCCAAGTTCACGTCTGGCCTGGCTTGGAGTTTTCCTTCTGTCAGCCAATGTGAGGCCACAGAGGTCACAGTCAGCCGATGTAGTCAAGGATACTGTTAACACCAGCGGCATCACCCCACATAGCAGGGAGCACAACAAATGCCCAGGAGGGAGGAGAGGAGGAGAAACACTGTAGGAGCAGCACAGGGAGAACACTGCAATTGTGCATTGGACAGTTTCTGGGCCAAAAGTCATCTAAGTACATTAGTTTCTACTATGTCAAAACAGAGCAAGTCTCTGTCCTTTTTCCTTTTACTTTTTTAAAGTAATGTAAACCGTTTTGTATTGAACACACACCAAAATGGGCACGTTGGACATCATAAGGCTAAACCATTGACATGAGGTTTTGCTTTTCTCCCCTTAGAACAGGTTATTAACAGAGACTCTGTGATGCATACTCTTCTCATCCAGATACATAGGTAGTGATACATTTTTATTTTGTGTGTGTGTGTGTGTGTGTATATAAAAATATATACACACATACACACACAGATATTTACACACACACACAAACATATGTGTGTTTCACAACTTTTGATTGCAGTCAAAAGAATCAATATGATCTGATTGAAACAAATTCGCATTTTTGCACATTGACACATCGACAAGAACTGCAGTTTTTTTTTTTCTTCTATATATTAAGATGCCTTCTTCAATTTCCTCATTCATTCATGTCACTTTAAGCCATTATCAAAGCCTCTTAAGGATGAAAAATCCTGGTTAAGAATTAGTTTGTCTACCTGGGTACTACCAGGTAGACAAAGTTGGGGTGCTACCTGGTGTCACTGCTTTTATGCATATACAGTACACATTTCTCATTATGCGATAGAGGTAGTTTTTTCACAAAGAGACCAAGAACTACATCATTTAGCAATTAACTTTTATTGTAAATCAGGTACAGTCGTAAAAGATGTATGAAATGAGACTGTTAAGCACCATTGCCATTCAACATGGAGAGACCCAGCTGGTGACAATCAGTCCTTCAACCTGTCACTTGATGAGTCTTTGTAAGGCTGTATCAGATAGATGATGCTGAAGTGCAAAGCAACAGAGCTGTCGCTTTGGTTTTGTCCGCACTCTCCAGCTCTACAATTTAATATCTTCTGGAACTATATTAGCGATACTGTATAAGTCCGACTGCAATGGGGTTCAATGGGTACAGTGCAGTGAGGCAGCCATCTTGGCTCAGTGAGTTCAGTGAGTTCACTGTTGCTGGAGGCTGGCTGGCTGGATCAGGTGGCAGTGCCAGGTCTCTGATATCAATCACCAGCCGCCACTGTCTGCTGTATCGCCCTTCTCTTCTCTTTCTCTCCACTCCTCCTCTTCTCCTCTGTCTGCTTGAGAGCCTGTCAACACCCCTCACCCCTTTTATTGCGATTCATGCTCCGCTTCCATGTATCTATCCCTACATCTCCTTCCATCTCCCTGCACTCCTCTTTCCATCCCCTCTGTTTCTCAAATTCCGATGAATATACAGGGCAGTAACAGACAGGCAGACAGTGCAGGCTTTGTTATGAATGGCATCCTCTTGCACATCCGGAGGAAGTGTACGCTCCAGTGTGGCTTTACAAACTGTCCCTTTTGTCCTAAGAATGACTCACTCTACACTGCAGAGAATGGCAGTCCGGACAGACAGACAAACAGACTGGTCTGCAGAGCCTACAGACAAACACACCACAGGAAAGCCTGACGCTAAGTGACATATTCTGCCATAACAGAGTACGGACACACACTTGTCAATTCTGTGCGACCTACGGCCAGCAGGTCCAGCCAAAGACTAGGAGAAGGAGGTGACAAATACACAGATAGACAAGCAGTGGAAGGTCGGTCATCCTTGTTTTGCTGCTGAAATAAAAGTTTTTTGAAAAGAAAAAAATAAAATTGAAAATCATGAAAAAAAAAACAGTACATGATAACCAAGAATGTTCTCCAAAAAATATAAAAGTTACTTTTGAAGAAGCAAAACTTCAGCAGAAAAAAAAAGTCTTATCTGGTGTTCTGCATAGTTACATGCATACATTGGAGGTAGTGAAGCTCCATTGAAGAACGAAACAATAATATTCCTATTTGCGCAATGGACACTTGGCAACAAGCTAAAACATTCTGGTACCATTATCATGTAACCTTTTGCAAGTATATGGGTGCTAATGCCAATAAAATCTGCAAAGATGATGATCCATTGAACTTATAACTGCACTCATCTGTGTCAAAACATTTGTAACAGTGCAGACTGATCATATTTAACTATGACTGATTGCGGTAAACCTGCTACATCGTATAACACCAATTTCTATTATTGTAGTACAAGGATGCAGCTGGCCTTGATTGAAACTTCTTTGGATAACAGTGACCTGGAGAACTGAATATCTTTCAGTAATCAGAAGATAAAACAATTTTTAGGTCAGAGACTCTGAATGATGAGAAAATGCTATTACAGATATCAATGGCATGTAACTGATTGAGGGGAAAAAAAAGCTGAGTTTTGGCGCCAGATGACTATGGCCCATTCATAGAGCATGATGGGTCGATGAATGGTTTGTTGAGTATGAAACTAGCTTTAATCATATGTCTTGGCATCGGCAATCACGATCTCAACCTCGTCTTGACTTCACTCGGGGGATTTGGGGCCATTGCATTATAGCTAAAATAAGCTGGGCGCAGAAATGGGATGGCGTTGTCATTGCAGCAGTTTTATGTTGTGCTAACTGAAGCTAGTGCAGCTATTTCCATTGTAGTCTCTAAGATGCAAATTGTAATGAAAGTTGAATATCATTTGTTTATTAACCCTATTATTCCTGGGCCTGTTACATCTACCCTTATGTAATACTCTGCCATGTAGTTTTTTCACAAGTCAATCAGAGGAACAATACTGAACCCACAAAAATCTCAGCAGAGATAATAGTAATTCAATCAATGTGTGTCCACTGTTGTGAGTGTGTGTTGTTTTTTTAATTGACAAAATGCATGCGGCACTGAAAACACTGTCAGTGTAAACAGCAGGAGTTTCCTGCCTCCAATCACTTTTGAAAGCATGGCTGACAGTCAGCAGGATGCAACTCAAAGGGGCATAGTTCAGCTCCATTAATGAGATGTGCTGTGTAAGGGCTTGGCGTACCTGATCTGTTGGTTTCAGAGATCTGTGAAATCTGTACCAATGTGAATTTGCCCTGTACAGGTGACTCCTGGTGGCCTGGAAGTTACCTGACTGCAGGTAATCTCTGAAATATCTCTGAAATATTAAGATTCAGATTAATTCATAAGAATTGTTTGGAAAAGGAAGATTTTCCTAAAATATTCAACAATAGTATATTCCTCTCATTGGAAAAATACATTTTAAATGTGTCAAGTCTTTAATTTTTTTATGTGGCTCGCCGAGCATTCCGATGATGATGGTCTTTTGGGTGCCGTTTCATTTCAGTCTGCAAAAAGTTCAACCAAACTTATAATCATGATCTCTCAAAACCAATTATCAATGGGGTGGTTGCATTTGACACAAGGACAAGCCAATTGCCCAAAAATGTTTGACCATTCTTTGATGAATTTTATTATTACAAAAATATAAAAAACATGAGATGGCTACTGCCGCTTGAATGATCTTGACAGTTAATGAACTTTAAAAGATGGACAAAAGCACAATTATATCTTTTATTATGCAAAATTATGCCGATGACATGAGGTCAGCAGCATGTTGTCTTTTTAAAATCAGTTTGTTAAAACTACAGCCAACCCTTTGTTACTCTGGCTATCCTGTCTGTGTGCCACGATCTGTCTTATTAGTTATTGCCACGTATTCTTTTACTGTTTTTTTTTTCTTTTTTTTTCTCTCTTAATCCAGATGAATTTGTCAATGGCAGCATTTTAGGGCTGTAGCACTGGAAATCTATAACAATCTGACAGTGTCCAGACCAATATGTTTTGGCTATTTGGTTATGCAGACTTGGAGGAGGCTTCAGTGTGTCGACATTATTTTGACTCAATACCACTTTACATATTTATGCATTGCCAATTAGCTGCTGTTGCTGCTGTTTACTCTGTGGAATGTTGGAACTATAACAAACTGCAACGCAAATTAGCTCAGTGCAATATAAAATGCTTTTTTTTTTCAATCCAAGTGCCCCAGAGCTGTTTTACTCTGCAAACTTAGTACAAACAATGTTGAATATGGCAAGAATCCCTGGCCACACAGAGATGGATTAATGGGTGGGTGAGTGAATAAACCAATGTCGCCCGGTGTAAATGAATGAATAGATCAATGAATGGAGTGTTGTTCATGCAGAGAAGAATCCGAAGGCGAGAAGGGCTGAATGAAGGAGAGGTTGAGTAATGGGATTAGTTTGTAGCACGGGATCATCAAAGTGCTGACGTCAAATATTTGATCAGTCACAACTGACATGTGTATTCAAACACATATACCTCGCAAACTGACGCCATTCTTAAGTAACAGGATGTGGTGGAATCCAGAATAGAAGCAGTACAGCAAGGGATTAAAAAAAAAATCACTGACTTTGTTATTTTTGGAAGAAATATGTATTTCAATTGGATTAATCAAAATAAAATTGTGTTGTTCATGGATTCCCACACTGCTTGGGTTTAATCATTTTCTGGCCCGGGTCTGAGCATTTTCAGGCCACAAGTCGTAAAAACAAGGTATATCTTGTGGTCACAAAATAATAAAAACATGGGTATGATTTACTGTATATCTTGTGGCCAACCACATCCCATAACAACAAGCTAAAAAAAATCTTAGGAGGAGGATTAGTCCCATGGCTACAAAATATTTTTGTGTTTGAGTGGTACAGTGCTCAATTTTAGTTCTCTAGTTTTATATATAAATTCATACAGATGACAGTAAATGCCATTAGTGTCCTGGACTGTAGGGGGTCAAATTACCAATGTTGTAGACTTTAAAAAGAACTATGCATTTCTCATCTATTTTCAATTTCCATAAATTAAATTGGAATTAAAGTTAAAAAGATATGTTTTATACTTGTATTCAAATTAATTCCAATTCAAAATATTTTCAAATTTGGAAAAGTTTAACAGAATTTATGTTGCCGTCACTGTTGTTATTAGATATTAAAATGTATCACTGAATGAAGCAAATATCGATCAGAATATGATTCACTCTGGCAAGTTTATGAGCCATACAGATTAGATCACGGGGATCATCTGTAGTGTAACATCTTGAGGTATTGTTAACTGGTTCGAGGAGGATTTGGGCTGATTAGAAGCGTCAGGTTAGAGTGGGGGTTGGTCTGTCTGATTTAGGCCAACAGATTACTGCTTAGTGGCTAACAGATAGTTTAAATGTTGGCTGTCAAGGACAGCAGTTTGTGTTGCCATTTGGTCAACTGCTTGGGATTTCAATTATTTAGTGACCCCTTTCACATATGCATTGCAACCCCGATATTATCTGGTCAAGACTTTTGAGAAATCATTGTGCACCAGACATCAATCAGTTAGACTGGCCATCCTACTGCCTTTCTTTTAAATAAAAGAAATAAAGTTTTGGTCTTTAGAGTTAATCTCCCCTTACATGACAACCGTGCAGTTTGTAATGGTTGCCTGTTTGAAGGTTAAAGTTGTGTGTCATAAAAGATACGGTCCATTTCAGTCGCAATTTAGAGATCCCCGTTGACCACACACTGCTACCTGTGATTGAACCGCCCCGAAAATTGGTAAAAAGTGCAAACCCATGGCTGTTGTCAACTAGCGGTCTTGAAAGTGTCACATAATTGAAAGTAAAAAATGTTCCATATCGCATTGTCCGTGACCATTTCTTCCTTGGACTCTCAGTTGTACATTTTGTCCGTGATCGTTCAATCCAAAGGACTGTGGTGCTTTATTTCCAAATCAGAGCATCTGCCGCCATTGTCTCTCTCTCTCTCTCTCTCTCTCTCTCACTCACATACACACACACACACACACACACACACACACACACACACACACACACACACACACACACACGCCAGTGTCTGGATGTGAGCCCGGCAGCTGGAGGTGCAGCAGTTTAACTTACTAAGTTGCTTTTTTCTTCCCTTCTTTTTATGAGCTGAAAGGGTTTTGATGAACATGAGAGAGGAGGTTTAGCAGAACTACCACAGTTTGACTGGGTTTGAAGCCACAGCTCGCCACCACTACAGTAACTGTCTCAGACTTGGTCAGATTCAAATGAAAATTCACTGTTAGAGACGATGGTTGCACCTCAAATTCTTTAAACACTGCATCTTCAAAACAATATCAGCTGAATTGTGTAATGTTCTGTGAATGAATCTGTTATACATTTTGCCATTTTTGATTAATCTATTTTATGCATTTGTACAAGGCGTAAAACATTTATCTTAACAGGAAATGTGTTTGTAATTGGGAAATTATTTTGTATGTTATTTGTATATTATTTTTGGAGCGCTTATCTGTTTATCAGAGCCTTTATATTTTTGATGCTTATTGCTAGATAGATTTAAATTTAGTCGCTGAAGCTATTATATTTGCATAGTAATTAAGTGGTACTTTTGCTTTTGTTATTGTACTTATTTGATACACAGACATTGCATAAATTGCACTAAGCTTTCTCCGTGTCACAGACTATTGAAACAACAGCTGATCAGTTTGGTCTCTGGCTAAATAAGCAGCTACTACGGGATGTACTCTGTGGGTTTGGGATTTCTTCCTGTTGTCCTGTTACAGTATGCCATTATGTCTGACTTAATAGTTGAGCTGCACACTGATGTCACAGTGGCCAGGTTAAAAGGACAGTCAGTCTATTTATATCTTTCCACCTGTAATCTGTCTCTGACTGGATTAACTAAGCCACTAGTTTCAGACTGTTGTACCATACATACACACTGAAAATGTTAGCCTTGCATGCAGTTGCAAAGATGTTCAGAGAGAACACTGTGTACAGAACATCTAGCTCACACAAGTATATAAATGTACTCTATGCCGCAACGTTCAGGGATAGCAAGGGCAATTATATGCCTGTTTGCAAGCAATGTGAAAATGAACCATGTGAAAGGTGGACTCACTAATGTGGGGAGAAGGATTATTGATATTTGACAGAACAGCAAATAACCCTGCGTTGAGTCCTCCATCATAAGCTCTCCCCTCAAAGTCATAGACAATCATTGCCATGGCAATGCACTGACAAAAGGAGCAATGTGGCTCCATGCAAAAAGTATTGATAACATTGGTGTATCAATATCTACTTTATCACTGACAGAAATGACTATTATGCCATTGATGTAATAAGGATTATCATCACTGTAGACAAAAAAAAAAAAAAATTGAATAAAATGATACTGTAGGATCATGCAAGCAAAGTTAAAAAATAACAATGTGATCATCATTGAGTCTGATCTGCAGATAAACAAAAAACACTAGACTTGATGTCAACAAACAAGTAAATTTCTATGGCACACTGCTTGAGCCCAATTAGGAATACTGTCTATGAGAGAGAGAGATAGCGAGAGAGAGAGAGAGTTGAAATCTCTCCTTTTCGTAACCTTTATTTATTCATGGACGGTTCACAGAGAAGCAGCCTCTCTATTACAGGAGTACTAAATCACATTCATAAAGTTACCCATATTCTCACCCGGAGGCCACTCAGTCCAACCGCAGCCTGGTCTGTGTCAGAAAAATAGCCTTTTTTCATGGTCAGGATCAGAAGGCATTGCTTTGTTCCTCTCATTGCTGGAGTCCACACTTGGTGTAGTAATATTTTCTGCTGGTAACTGACACAATCTTAACTAACCAATAGTCACTGAGGGAAAGACTAAGTCAGATTGTTGGACTATTTTTCCATTGTTCCACAATCTTCCAAAGTTTATTTCTTCATGCATCAAAAGCAGTACAAATTGCCTTGACAGATTGGCACATCAGACACCTGCAGCACATGTAAGGAGGATGAAAACAAGTTGAGAGAACTGTCAGTGTGCAACATATTACTGACGTTATGGCCTTGATCTACTGTGTCCCAACTTTTCTTTTCTAGATATTTTCAAATGCTGTGGCCTTGATCCACTGCATAGCAACAACTTTTCGAGATATTTTCAAATTTAGTAGCACACAAAAGCATGACTTTCTAATGGTGGTACAAGAGTTGGTTGGTTCTACTGTTGGTATAAAGTCTGCGAATTTTCCGGGATTAATCAAAACAAAATGAAAAATTGAAAAAGTATAAAAACAACGTAATGCAAAGAAGATAGGGAAAGAGACTCTCCCCATTTTTGGGAAACAGTCATTAAATATTAATACCTTTTGACCATTAAACAGCTAAACAATTAAATATGAACTTGCTACATATAAACAGGCGCTGTTAACTACTTGCGACCAACTTCAAGGTAACTGCGATTTAAAGTACACACTGCATGTATTGCAATTTTTTTCGTACCAAAATCAGTGGTAGTAAAATAGACCTCCTGCAGAATCAAGTTGCTGCATCTCTCCGCACGGCCGTTAGGATCCGCAGGGAAATGTAACGGTGAAGAAACTGACTTTATCTTTAAACATCCGTGTTTTTTTCCTGTGTGTTTGTTGTTCATGTCCATTTGAGCCTCTTTTTGGTAGAAAGGGAGGAAGAGGAGACTGACGAAATGTTTCATCCACCATCGGCTTCCTTCTCCTCTGTTTGCCAATCTCCAGCCATTAATTAGCTCTCCATGATAAAATTCCACGTTCCCAGTCTGACACTTGTGTAGAGCAACGGACGGCCGTGGTAATCATGTCAGCGAGGCTTGGCTCAATGTTCTGAAGTGGCTAAATGTCCCCCATATGCTCCACTGGCTGGGGCCCACTCCTCACCAAGCTCTCATTAAACTAGTGCTTAATTTACCAAGGTAAAGGGGAGTACGTGCACACACACACATCAACACACTAATGCTTCCTCTCAGCTGTAAGAAACAAATCATGGTATGTGACAGGGGACCGGACACAAAGGGACATGGGGGGGGACAAAAAGGTGCAACCTGTTTTTTCTATGTGTGTGAGTGTTTTGAGAAAGTGCAGTACAATTGTTGACTTGCCATCTGTCATCAAGAAAAGCGTCCCATCTTTGAATGAGCACATACACTGAGGAAAGACTGGGATGAAAAAGAAATAGTGAGTGAGGTACAGATGTCTCACAACACTGGCTGGAACCTGTGGTTCAACGGCAGACTGTTGTACGAAAGGAGGTGGAGGGGAAGAACACAGACAAAAGGGGGGACGAACATCTGCCATATTCAGATATTGATCCACAGTTTGAGCGTTTCTGAACACCATGATTGAATGGCCTGCTCATTAAGAATATCACAAGTGCAGGCAGGCAAACTGGGAGAGTTCTAATTTAAATGTTACGTTTTCAGGATATTGTGAAACTGACACAAAAACAGATACATACCATTTCTTTGATGTCTTAAATCATGAGCATCAAGTTCCTTTTTCTAGTTGATTTTCCAATTTTTTTAAAAGCAATCAGCATTTTACAAATATTTCTGTATTGCCAGTACTTTTAACACATTTTCTTTATTTGTTTTTCGTCTCTCAAAAATACCAGACAATTAAATTAAATCAACTGTCAGATTTTTTTGTCAACTCTTCACAGAAAATGATTTCTTTACTTGACACATTTCCATTGAACCCTTTATGTTCCGCTAGCATCTGTTTTTTTTACCTTATGAATGGTCTCAGAGTTTCAAGAGGCTAGATCAGGTTGGCATGTCGTCAGAGAGGGCATCTGAGACTGACCGACATCCCAACATGACAAACAGAGGCTCTCAAGAAAGGACAAAGAGCTACTTGTCTGTGGTGGACAGACATACAGAGCTGTATGGTGGCATTTTTCTGTCTGTCACACAGACAGACAAATGGTCTTTGCTTAATTCTATAAGTCCCAACTCCCATTAAGCTGCACTCTATTTTTGCCAAGAAGAATATTTGATCACTCTGGTTGACAAGGAGGCCTTTTATTAACAAGCAAAAAAAACAAACAAACAAAGGTTTTAGGGGTAAAAGAAGTGGACTGCTCCAGATTTGACCGGTGTGAATTCGGCTTGACAGACAGATGAGCAAACACTTGTGCAGGTGGAGAGAGAGACAGATGGACAGTCAGGTAGCTAGGCAGTACAGAGCAGCAGTTGGTGAGTTAGAGGACACTTACTGTCAGGCCCTTCAGTACAACACATGAATGGAACCTTTAGAATGTGACTAGTCTGGACGTGTGTGTGTGTGTGTGTGTGTGTGTGTGTGTGTGTGTGTGTGTGTGTGTGTGTGTGTGTGTGTGTGTGTGTGTGTGTGTGTGTGTGTGTGTGTTGGGGGGGTTCACTTGACTGTACTTGGGGTGTAGTACTTGATTGTTTACTCATGCCTGCCAGGCGGGACTTTTGTGCTCAAGTGCGTGTGCGGTTGTGTGTGCACACGTGTTGATAAACTATGCCATGCATGTGTATAAGTTTACAGGGAGATGTACAGCACAATGCTTCGCTGCTGCCTTTGGAAAGTAGGGGTTTCACAAAAGACAAGAGGGTCTTAAGTTGCTCACACACGCATGCACGCGTAACGCCAGCTGCTGCCCGCAGCCCCTGCTCAGCATTTCTGAATTAATAATACAGAGCCAACCACTCTGGAATAATTGCAAATTGCACACACACACACAATGCTTTGCACCTGTTCACCACTGCTTGACTGGGTGCGGGTGGGCTAGTTAAGGTCCCACCCAGCCGATTTTAAGGACATTCACAAACACTCACACATGCACACACGCTCCTTGTAGCCTTCCCGTTGTAGGGAACAGTTGGACAGCTGTGTGTGTCTCCTGATCCCCCTGTCTTATTCTAATGACTACTGCCCTTGATTGGGTGGAGCTCCGACCAATGAAAAGAAGGAGCGGAAAACATTTGAATATGAATGTCAACTTGAAGTGAGGACTCTCTGAAAAACCAACTGGTTCCTGTAATTTAAATATGCTGTAATGAATGATTCGTAGTATTATTTTCTTAATTTTTACAAGAATTCTTAAATATTTCTTTCATTAAAGGCAATCTATTAAAAAAGTCTTTAGTTTATCTAAATGTGAAATCATGAAATCAACTAGATCAATGAATATTAAAAACTGTGAAAAACGAAAGAAGAGAGAGAGAGAGGTAAAATGCCAGAATCATTGCAGTTTCATTAGCTTACTCATTGGCTGCGTTTGCATTTCGTAATCCCATTGGATATACCGCATTCTGAACACAAGCAGTGTGGCAGCTCTAATTCTTGTGGTTGTTTCTGAATGCAATGGGTTTGTGCATTAAGCTGGGATTGTAATTTTACCTACTCGATATGCTGTACAGGATCCAAACACATCATTCTCTACATTTTCCAGCACCACATGATACCAGTGGTAGCTGCTTTTGTGTGTGGACTGACGGACATAAGAGTGTGTGTCAAAGAAAATTTGACTGAGCTGTGTGTAACACTCTTGTAAAGGGTTAATATAACTGAGACTAAACAAATGAAAAGACTGCTTAATTATTTCCTTAATAATTCAGTAATTCAGGAAGTGTGGGGGTTTGGTTATGTTTTCCAACTAAAAGTAAAACTATAACCATATTGTTTTGAAGAAAATGCTCCTTTCAGTGTTTATTATAGGTCAGAAATGCCACACTAACTAACATATTGATAAAACTCCCAGTCTATTGCAGCAGGTGGTTGTCAAGTTACTGTGGGGTCACCACATACAGTCAGATCAGCTTGCAGCCTCATTACAAACCACATGGCCTTAATAATGTTTTTTACCGCTTCCATAATGACAGTCGTGTCTGTCGGAGAGGATTCATATTGGTGCAGCTTAAAAAAACAAAGCTGTGTGCACTTTACTTGACCCATCATCATCGTGGTGCATTGCAGATGCAGTGATGCCGCTTGCGTTGTGTCTTAAAGCCCTGTAAGAAGCTGTAACACAGCAGTTCTTGTAAATGAATGCTGTTGAGTGGTTGGATGTAATGTGCTCGTGTCCAGGGGGGCGGGGGCCTCAGTGTGCACATGTGGGTCTATGGGTCAGCTATATCCATGCAATATGAATAGCTTTTGCAGTTAGCACTCCGATGTAAGTGAAACATGGTCAAGTTCAGAGTGGTATCATTTCATCGAGGGATGCTTTAAGATCAAGGCTGTACCACAAGCACCCGGCTCCGCCCACTGGGGGCTTGCTGCCAAACATCATGTTGCTGTTACACCGGTATGCTGCTGTTCAGCATGTTAGAGGTCAAGGAGTTCTGTACCTGCAGCAGATTACGTCATGCCATCAAGAGCAACTCTAAATGAATGCATTGAACATCTGAAGAATGAATCAACAGCATGATTGTGTCGTTCATGGCAGACACGCTGTGTGTTGTTAGCATGCGGCGCACCGTTTAACACCCTTTGATTGTTGTGTAGATGGTCGTGTCAGATGGATTGTGTCATGAATCTTTATTCTCTGTTGCTGTGAGATTCTGCAGCCACAGCAAGGTGCACATCGCAAGGTCAGGCCTCCTCCAGATAATGATCATAGTTAAGGGTCAAACAAGATGATAAAAAAAAGTGTTAAAGAGTGTATCAAAGTTAAAACAAACAGATAAGCATATCCTAGCAATTCAAGTTTTTGTCTTCATAGAAACAAATTACAACCAAAGCACTCTTACTTCGTTCCAGCTGTCGGAGGACTTGTATTTAAGCTGTGGGTGTGAAGTTTTTGTTTGCTTCTTTTGCATCCTAATAGCAGACAATCCCTGTCATAGATGCCAAATATCAGATTCACTAACTTCCATCTCTTTGCATGAGCTTATTTTATTTACATATGTTTCAGGGATAAATCCCTGCCAACCATGAGAGGGGCAGAATGAATCTGTCGTTTGTGAGTTTGTCAAATATTTTCAGCACCTGACATTGTTAAAATCACAACTGTCGCACACTGTCAGACTCTCCCGCTCTGCCGGGGAGGTACAGAAGTAAAAGTGGAGGATGTACTGTCTCACAAGGGAAAAAAATGATTGATTTGGTATTTAAAAGCTCCCATTCGAACAGATCAGGTAATAGTTAAATGGTTACACCATACCAAAACTTAACCAAAGATTGTCATACTCAGAGTTCGTATGATTGTCTCTGTGTTCAACATTTCCGCAAGAGTTGTCTCATCCCTTGTGTGTCTGTGTGTGTGTGTGTGGGGGGGGGGGTGACTGGGTGACCACAGCCCCCTGTCTGGCACAGGTGGTGTTGAGCAGCAGCCCTCCAGCTAAGATGCTAATATGCCAACGCCACACTGATCCTAGGGTGTTTTAGGAAACAGCGGACCCTGCTTACACTTACAATCACTTGCAATCGCGCGCGCACACGCATACACACACACATGCTTGCATGTACTCACAGTATATGACAAATGCATACACTGAGTAGGTGTTACTATCTTCATGGGGACTCGCCATTAACATTCATTTGGAGGTGAGACGTCTTGGCTGCAGAGTGTCTGTCAAGTCTCTGCCGCTCCGTGAGAGACCCAGCGGTGGTCACCATGTTTCAGGGAGCCACCACCATCTACTGGACAACAGCGGTAATGCAGCCGAGAACAGCACTGAAAAGATACACGCATATACACATTCTTGAAGAAAGACTTTTCTCTGTGTAATTTAATGAATGTTTTCTCAAAGATTTTGTCGTGTTTTCACACAAGGGTCTGTGTATTTTCGTGTGTGATTTGAGCACTTAGATGTCTACAAGCCTCACTCTGTACCAGCTGGGGGAGCAGAGGGACACCAGGGCAGTGTGTGTGTGTGTGTGTGTGTGTGTGTGTGTGTGTGTGTGTGTGTGTGTGTGTGTACGTGTACGTGTGCATGCACGTGCACGTGCCTCGCATCCAGCATAACGTACCAGGAGGCTCTAGCTGTGTACAGCTGGCTGGGTGAAATCTCTTAGTGGCCCCCAAGGGATGGCTGCGCTCCCATGGGTTTGCTCAGTCTGGCTTCCTTGCGCCTGCTCTGCCCTACCCCGGGTATCTGTCACAGTGTCCCCGTCGTGGTCCTAACTGCCGCTGTTTCTTTGGCATTCAGTCTCTAGCTGTCTCTATCTCCTGCCCAGTCTTTTGCAATTTTTTTTTTTTCGAACAGCTGTCCCGCTTATAAACCTTTAATCCCATCAACCCCTTGCCCTGCTTTTTTGCATTGTCTGATCAATAAGAAAACGGCATAAATACCTGATGCACTCACACTGTGAGGACACTACATCACATTTATGTTTCACTAATGGCAATTTATTTCAAGCACTCACGTACATACTTAGACCACTCCAGCCCCAATGTGGTAATGAGACTAATACACTATAAGTGGATTGGCTTTGAAGAGGCTGGATTCGCCTTAAGATGTCTGAGCAGGCTGGAGTTATAAATGCTCAGTTAGTGTCACGCATGCGCCCTCACAAGCACACACACGCATGCAACAAACAGACTGCACGGACTGTAGACAAAGCATTTTACCTTCATCTCTGTAATCGATCTGCAAGATCTGCAAGTGCCCTGTGGTCTTCTGCAGGAGTTACCACTGGTTCTAGTACTCCCTGACAGGACCCTCAGACAGATGACATCTCCGAGAGTCTTATTGCACAATTGCCTACTTTCTAATCCCCAGCGCCCTCTGTTGCACTGTCATATCCCCTTTCCCCTCTCCTATTTTACAATTTAGTTGCCTGATTTTCTGTACAGCCATCCTCTCGCTAGTCTTTGCTGTGTGTTACAGAGTTTTCCCGGCAACCCACCTTTACTGGGAAATTGTCTTGACCTTATGTTTATCAGGAAAGCTGCTCACAGCTCCCCCCTTGGTTTGACTCCCTATCCCTGCGCCTCATGTCTTTGGCGTAGGCCATTTTAAGTATACGCCACGGGCCAGCATATGAAGGCTGATGGATTGCTAGTTTGTCATTTAAATTCTATCTTTTAATTTTGGTGCTACAAATTATCAGGAGGTGGTGGAAACTGGTTTTATTCTTTTTTTTCAACCACCTTTTCAGCTGCAATAAATGAATGTGGTGATCAATCGACAACAGAACTGTTCATTATCATTCAGGTGGGCCTTTTTAGCACTAAAAAGCAGTATGCAGTCAGTTGTGGTCTGTCACTCAGGTAAGGAATAATTGAAGTTCTGGAAGAGACCCGTTTCTTGGTAAGTCTGCTCATTCAGATAATGGTTACTCCTTTGAGCGCCACACATTTACTCAAGTACGTAGGCGTATGTCTGCATTGTATGTGCTCTGTGGCCGAGCCCATTTTGTGTGTCTGTGCACGTGTGTGCGCACGCACATTGTTGAGCTGCTGTGTATGTGCTGGAACGCGGCACAGCCTCCCTTCCGCTATCCTCCTCCTACCTCAGTACATCCCCATCCCCTCCAAGCCCTCCAGCTCCCAGAGTGCCTGTAGCACAGCTCCATCTCTGTGCCATCTGCATATCAGCTTCAGCCTCGGCCAAAGCATTAAATTAAATCCCTGTTTGGGTTGATTAACAAATGGCTGGTGAGCTCACATAGTTATGAAGCTAGGCCTATTTATTTAATTGTCATCAAAGTTCTTCCTGTTTTCCTCATTCTCTGCTAAAATGTGCCATCCGGCAGAGCAGGGGAGCAGAGGTGCACTCATGTCCTGAAGGAGGGAGCGCTAGACAGAGAGGTGTATCAAGACGAGAAAGTTTTGTGTGACTCATTTCCGTATTGCTGGCGGAAGTTCAGTCTTACCATTTGTACCTGTCTATTTTTAATCTCAGCATTCCTCTTGCTCAATCCCCCCCCCCTACCACCACCACCGCCCTGAAACGAATAGTTAATCGGTCCTCTAATTGAGTGACAGTTAGTCCGTGTGTTGTTGTAATTGTCCAATCAGAAAGCTTGGAACCGACATAGTCACAGCTGATTCATCTCTGCCTCTTTGTGCAAAATCCACAAGCTGCAAATGAAGGGACGTGCCAGAAAGATTTACTTTTAAAAAGTCTAGCATAATTTTCCCATCATCATTTTCAAGAACCTGCCAGCAGGGCTGAAAGTCATCGGAGGCCGTATTTTCACTGTCAGCCTTTGTTTTCTACACTCTCTTGTTAGTCAAACACTCGACAAAGACAGCTGAAGTGAACGCTGTTGAAAAGCATTTATTTATTCATTGAAAAAAAAATCATTTTATTCTACACGTGAATCAGGTGTTTGTTGTCGGATACTTAAAAAAAAAAAAGGCAAGAGAAAAGACATTTTTGTCTAAACGTCAACATTAACAAACCGTATTAGAACTTCCGTGTCCATGGACCAGCGCTCGGTTTCTCAAGGCCTTTCCAGGCTTGGGTTCCCCAGGCAACGCGGTCATGTATTGTTGAGTTTATCCGATTGGTTCAGGATGCAAGTTTGTTTGTTGGTATTTCTCAGTGGCTGTTTATGTATGTATCTGATTCATTTGAGACCCTAAATTGGCTCGACGTGACTGAGAGAGTCACTCTCTGGGGTTCTCCTGCCACAGTGCAGAATAAGCGATACAGTTCATGAAAAGGATCACTTGCAGTTTAAGGGAAAAGATGTGGGTGTACTTCAGATATGAAAATGGAGAAATAAAAAATATTCTTGAAAGGTATTCATGACATTGTCATTTATTGCGAGGGTAATAGACTCTTTAAAAATGCATGGTTGCAGATAGTTTCCGGATGCACTCTCTGTTCCTTCAGTCTTTCAGATCACCCCACACTCCTGTATTACTGATATTCCGTTGTTCTAACAAGAAATTACAGATTCCTGTTGTCTTAAACACTGCACGGTGTAGTATTTGCTAATTGGCCTTAAGGGGAAAGAAACGTTGTGGCGAAAAAACTAAATGAAACTGAAGTGAGGAGTCCGATGGAGATAGTGTGGGAAGGAAACCGGCTGTTCTGTTTTCTCCAGCAGTCCAAACTAGAGACATGTGGCTCTCCAGACAAGCTGTCCAGAGTGGGAGAGCTCGCTGGACTCATTACAGGCAGGGCCAGGATGGGATAACTCGATAGAACACCGTTGGATCATTCAGAGAATTGGAACATTCAAAACTGAATTTTGTTCATGTGTGTGTATGTTTGTTTGGAGGCTGCATGTGGACAACTGTCCATCTCCTCTCTCCGTCTGTGCCACCCCTGGCTGCCCCCACCCCACAATGGGCACACAGACATACATTTATAAATTTATACATTCGATCTAGGTCCAGAAGGATCGCTTGAATGTTTTCACTTGTACTGGACAGCTGAGCGATTAAGTGGCCAGCCACAGACGTTGGTTGGTTGGACACTTCATCTAGAAACTGACTCAGAGGAATGACTGGACTTGGACCAGCAAGCTAGTCGTCGCTGCCAATTTATGATAGTTTTATTGGTGTAACTTTCTCTTCATCCTGTTTCTTATTCATTTTGTATGTTAACCAATATGCTCTCCTCTCTCCCCAGATTTCTCCCGTTGGTGCTTTTCAGGGAGCACAGCTGGGGGTGGGGGGGGACAAACATGCAATCCGTTCACCACCTTTCAGTGCGATGACACCGATATTGTTACATTTAAATTGTTGTATTTTGTTTGTTGAGAACCTCGGGGAGATAAAGGCAAATGGGACCTACCTTTCCGCTGTTTTACAAGGAATCTTACATTTATTCATTTACATAGCTCCAATTAAAGTATGACAAACATTTCATTGTCTCTTTAGAGGAGGGAATAACCACAACAGTGTATCAATTTACATAAAACTGAAGACATAATCTCCATTTTTAGACTTCTGTGTCCTTTTGGTGGAATGGGCCTCTCCGCTAACTTTTTCCCCCATCGTCTCCATTCCCTGCTTTGCTTTCTTCCAATCTTTTTTAAACTCCCACCCCTCACTCCCGGCCAGGGAGCGATGGGTGAGGGTGAGCGGGGAGTTGTGATTCGGCAGTCCTGATGACGCGCTGGCGGTCAGTCGACGGGCATTCTCTTGTCCACGCGCATCTCAGCCAGCCCCTGTGTGGTGCTCGAAATCAGCCGCTACAGTCCATCCAACCCCACCCCCAGTAGTCCCTGACTCTCACACACACACACCTTCTCATACGCATACACCTTCAACACCAGCAGCACCCAGAGGTACCGGCGGGGCCCGCAGTCACATGTTCCCTTCGGCGGAGCAGGTGTTTTTCTGCAACGTGCTAACGAGCACGGCCTGCTGTCATTTCAGCTTTAAATGGATGTCACAAATAGAACACACACACTGATTATTCTCTCCTCTCCCCTCGCATTAGCTCAAAAAAAGGGTGATCAGAGCTGTTACAGATCTTTTGCGCAATGTGTTCTGTGTCAGTCAGTGTGAATGTGTTTGCACCAGCGTGCACAAACGCTGTTAGACCACAGATATATCTTCAGACTGTATAAATGTGTGTGTCTGCAGTGCGTCTGGAGGAATGGCTAATTTTAATGGTTAAGAAGTGGGAGGCAAGGGAACGTTTGCGTCCGTCTGTAGTTTCACATCTTTTGTTTTTAAATGTCATAGTGAAACCCGACAGAACCCCTGGCATGCAAAAAGGCAGTAGAATTGTCACTTCCTCTTGTCAGAGTTGAGTCTCAGTATCATTTTTATTGTGTAACATGCACAGTTCCATCGTGTCCGTATCTGCGCACTGTACTCGTCCAGCTACGTGTGAAACTACACGCGCGTGTAGTTTAATCCATGTGTGAATCCATACCTTCTCAGCAAGTGTTATCCGCCTCTGTGGTGTGGAGATGTTTGACACTTGTGTAATCCTGCAGCAGGTCATCTGACAAAGCGGCGGTGCCACCTTAATGCCAATCTGTGCCAGCCAGTTGGGTAATACTCTGCCACCAGCTGCTCAGCAGATGTTATTTGTTGCTACGGTCTTAGAAGGGTTATTGAACATGTAATCATATCATTTTATCTCATCTCACTTTATTACATCCCTCATCCCAATGTCCCACTTTTATCAAGACCAGCGATGTGGCGGTCTGCATTTGAATTGGTGTCCATACATGTGTATTTGTGCAGGCAGTGCTGTATAAGAGTGTGTGGCTGTCGGAGGGGGTCATCACCTCGACACCTGCCCATGTATCAGCCAGATGATGTTTCTGGCATGGTTAGTTTGAGTTTTGTCCTGGTAAACATGTTTTTGTCATATTTTACATGATAATCCGATCAGAATCTGGCAGGCGCTGTGAGAGTCAGACAGATATCCTGTGTGTGTGTGTGTGTGTGTGTGTGTGTGTGTGTGTGTGTGTGTGTGTGTGTGTGTGTGTGTGTGTGTGTGTGTGTGTGTGCGCGTGCGCGTGTGCATGTGCATGATTTTCTTTGCACAGATGAGAAGCAGGGCTGTGCAAATAGGCTCTTATCTATCTAGGGAATAAAATCTGTATTTAAAATCATCACCAACATCATTACTTATATTAGTATTTCATGCGTATCACCATTACAGTTATCATAACTGAGTGCACTATTGCCCATCGTGTCATCATTATCGTTGTCCTCCAATTAGTGTCTAATGCACTTCATATCTCCCCCCTTGGACCCCCATTTCTTTTTCTTTCAGGTGAATACATAAAGAATTGGAGGCCGCGTTACTTCCTGTTAAAGACGGACGGCTCTTTCATTGGCTACAAAGAGAAACCTCAGGATGCAGACCTTCCCTACCCTCTCAATAACTTCTCTGTAGCAAGTATGTGATCTGCTGCTCCGCTCATTATTTTTACTGTTCATGCACTTTACATTTGCAACTTTGTTTCGTCAATAAGTTGTTAATTCACATTTTGAATGCCTAGGCTGCGTATCATCAAATCAGCGTTAAATTTGGATTTAGACTTATAATCAATAATGTTCATTTATGAAGAAATTGATCACATGTGTTGAGCTTTACTCAAGTCTGACCCTTTAGAAGTTTCAAACCAGTAAATATAAATTCAACTTATGATGCTCAATTGCTTTAGGATGGAGGTGGAAATGAAAGGCACTCACCTTTAGCCCAACGAGTGCAGAGGTTCGTCAGGCTTTCCTTTTGTAACCACACAGTATCTGACAAAGATGAATGTATTTCATGATTTCATGAAATCTCAAATTCCTCACAAATGAAAATTTGCTTTAGAAGAACTTGTGTTCTTCATAACCAGTAGAAGTTCATGTTCATTTTAAAATAGAGCAACACAGCCAAATGAATTTGTCTAATATTGAATATAAGTATGTGAACTGTCTTGTTGTGATTGTTTTTTCCCTCACTGTGGCCCCTCAGGAATTTGAATGAACACCATTCCTAATGGATGTTTCTCACAGTAGGAGTTTTGAACAGCTTCTACTGAGCTGACACATAATCAGCCTCTAAGAACCGTGTACTCGCGCACCTTCATTTTTGATATTTGAATGTGCACCAGGGGATTCTGAGGAGAAGTTAGTTTATTGGCGCTTATAACACTTAAATGTTGGTCAGAAAGAAGTGGATTCGACAAAAGCTGAGGATAAAGAAATATTCCACATATACCTTGTTTTTCAGTGGCAAATGCAAATCACCTATGACGAGTAAACTGCCATGAGATGTTGCTAAAATGTTCCTGTGGTTTCATCACACACCACAAAGCTACAGTATGGTGAAACACTACAACACTTCTTGCATCAGTTTCCCTCGTGGTGTGTCAAGTCATCTCGTCAGTCACTGGTCCTCTCAGCATCAGTATGATTTATAGATTTCTAGCGAGCATCCTAATGAAGCATTTATCAGGAAATTATACATGTGCACCTGGCTAACAAGCACCGCTGTGCCGTTGACATGTGTAATTAACTAGCAAATGAGTTAACAAGATTAATTTTAATGTCTCTTGCTCTCATTACCACCGCTACCACCTCTCATTGTTCATACGGTAACTACAGAGGGGCGGTAAAACTTTTTTTTCTCTTTCCCTGATGTCTCAGCTTTGAACTGTAGCCTGCGGTCGCTGTGTCCCCTCATGACAAAACGTTGCCCCATTATCTGATTGATGAATGAATACTGGCGTCCAACAAATGTACAGTGGAAGTTACGAGCCAGGAGCACTTTTTGCCACGGGTTGTAATTTAGCATCCATAATTATGATGGTTGCAACAAAATGTTATTTTTCGCTGTATTTCTTGAAGCCAATGCTTGACGGGTTTTGATCTCATTTAATTGTTAGATATCCTTGCAAAAGACAAACCTATAGATCACTGATTTTACAAAGAATATTGTCCATAAATGGCTGAGGTTCAGGGCTGTTTTACTTGTTTTTGTTAATGTCAAGAAAAATCAAACCCATTATATAATTTAAATGTATTTTCAATAATCCAACCGAAAATAACAGACCAGGGACATGTTAAATAGTTTGTTTCAGAAGTAGGTTTTAGTAATTTAACTTTTTTTAATAGAACAAAAAGAAAAAAAAAAAAAATTACTGGTAATTTGGTCAAATATGATTCAGCTGGATTACACAGATAGAACAAAAACACCATATATGTCTGCATATGCCTCCAAATAATAAAATGGGTTCATGTTGTTGTATTTGTTTATTCAATTTAATGGCCATAGATTTCCTGCTATTCAACCTAATCTGATAGGTGTTAAGATGGTTTTCCATATTTTGGCACAAGGCCTGATACAGATGTCCGTCTGTGTATTTAACCGGTGTCTTATCTACACCACAAATATTAGATATGATTCACAAACTATCAGATTTTGCACATGCTGTCACTTTATCTCGGATGCTTAATGCATAATGCCACTTAATGCATTATGCTTAATATAATGTTTAGATCGCTCACTATTTTGGGGGAGCACTATGTGAAATGTAATTGAAAGAAGGGTTAGAGAAAGACCTGAAAAAGCAAGACGAGAAGATGGGAGAAAAGATTTAAAAATGATGAAAAAAACAATGATGATTGGTGAAATACAAATCGAAACCTTAGAAAAATGGCAAAGAATGATGCAATGAGGAGGGAGGACGTGTCAGGATGACCGTAAGGAAAGAAAAGTACCACAAATCAGGAATGTGAGTCGGTCAAAGGGAGCAGGCGAAAGGAATACGGGAGGCATGGGATGGAAAGAGGACAGAAACAGAGAGATGAGCTGGGAGAAACGGATAAGGGCTGGTGGGTGAGGCTTCTGGGTATGAGCTAGGGGGAAGAGGAAAGGAGGAGAGAGCCTCCATCCGTGCGAAACAGACAGGGAGGAGGAGACCAAGTCAGGATTGAAGGAGGAGGAAAGAGGAGAGAGGAAAAGAGTTTGTGTGGAGGACAAGCCAGGCCATACATCCGGCTCCGGCTGCTTGGCACAGCACCGGCACTGCCACATCTGTTGCCCAAAGCTGGGAGGCCAGGTGGTATGTGTGCGTGTGTGCGTGTGTGTGGGTTTGTGTGTTTGTTTTTTTTTTTTTTTTTTGCGTGTGTCTGCGTGCATGCACGTGTGTGTGTATCTGCGCGCACGCACGGGTGTGTATTTATGCACGTGTATGAACAACAGAAGTGGTCAGATGGAACAGAGATGGTACAGGCCTGTTCCCTGCAGAGGGACTCATACATACAAGCCTGTCTCTCACATACAAACAAATACACACTGATGCATGCACTCACATACTCCCACTAAACTGCTACACAGATTTCACAATTGCCTGCTGCGGCAAACAACCCAATTTTAACTAACATTCAAACTTCACTATCACTTGAGGATGGATGTCTGTGTGTGTGTGTGTGTGTGTGTGAGTTTATCAGCGTGCTCGTGTGCCTGCTTTATGGTTATGTTTTTTGGCTCCAACCACAGCTTGACCTTGTTTTCTACCAGCACAGCAGGCCTTGTTCATGAGTCAGGTAGAAGGTTCTTTCTTTCTTTGTGTGTGTGTGTGTGTGTTTAAAGTATTGAAACTCTGCGGTGCGTATGACCCAAGTGATGTTGTCATTAACCTTCCTGTCTATATTTAGTTGGAGCCATGACATGCTGTGCTGTGCCACACTTAAACAGAAAGTAATTGGAGTAAGGGATAGCTGAGGACAGGAGGTGAGCAAGCAAGGGGAAGGGAGAGAAGGGTAGGAGGGAAGGTGAAGAGGGAGTAACAACAGAGAAAACAGGGGGAAAGCAGGAGAGGGTCATGGAGGATGATGCATGCAGACGATGAAGACAAAGTGGGGGAGTTTGAGAGGATAGAATATAGATCTTTAAGGTCTATTACATTAACTATCATACTCAATAACCACTGTGACTGCCAGCTCACTGGCCCATCTGGCAATGTGTGTGTATGTTTCTGCAACTGTGTACTCTATTAGCCGTTGATGTTTGTACTGTATTGGCCATTTTCACAGAAACATGGTTCTCCAGATAGCCTCCCGATGTGTATGTGACGAACCGCATAGCATCCCATTGCGTAGAAATGCATCTTAAAGCAAATAGTGTTTGGCAAGACAAGAGAATTCAAAGGGAAGCGCGTCTGAAACGTAAGGGGAAAAAAACAGCTTCAGTGTAAAAATAATTGGAATCATATGCTCTCCAAGTCACCAGATCTGAACCTGAATCTGCTCCTCAAATTTAGCATATTGTAGTTTTGTTCAACCATTTCACACCCAGAAACTCATAGAATGGATGAGAATCTGTGTCACTGATGGAGTTTAAGTGACTAATTTGTTTATGAACATAAGAAACACAGGTGGATACGTGACACGCAGCGAAGGTCCGCAAATTTAATTATACCACCGACTCTTTAGTTGCTTGTAATTCAGCATTAATGAAACAGCCAGCGCTTTAATATATTCAAATAACAAACTATAAGTTAGCCAGTAACGCCTGCTAATCTTGAGAGCATAAGAATGTTTGCTCGCAATGTGGAGGCAGTTCTGATTGATTAGAGTGCGGCCAAAGTAGCAAAAAGAAAAAACACCTGTCAAATCCAAATAATATTCTCAGTGCACGCGCTGAGTTCTTCCTACAGTTTATTGCTGCTCAGTGCATTTTGCCCTTTGACTATTCGTTGCAGAATGTCAGCTGATGAAGACAGAGAGGCCAAAGCCAAACACTTTTATCATCCGCTGCCTGCAATGGACCACCGTCATCGAGAGGACCTTCCACGTGGATTCGCCTGACGAGAGGTCAGTCCCCGCTTGAGATCCAAAAACATTCCTCTGAATGCTTTGGGAATTTAGCCAAACCTATCAAGCTCTGAATAATGAATGCTGTTATCCAAAACATTTTTTCCGATATTTATACGTGACTAATATGTGGCAAGAGGATTCTTTGAAAACCAGGCACAAGAAAGTGGCTTTTCTGGGGAAAGCTGCTTCTGTATTAAGTATATCCTTTCTTAAAAAAAAAGAATAAATAAATAGAGAGAAATTATTGAAAACGTTCTGTCCGTAATGTTGGATACTTGACATTTCTCTTTGAATAGTAGCCTGTTTTAAGTTTCTGATACTCATTTTCAAAGTAAAAGCGCAGCACTGTAGCCATGGTTGGAAAACATGTATTCCTGTCGCAGATCTGCTCGCCAGTTATGGCGCTCATAGGCATTTCCATTCATGTTATTCAAATAAAACACGAAAAGAACAAAATGGACGCAAAACTTTTGAATGACAGTTACAGCAGACTAAAAGTGAATTATAAAATTACATGACGATGTTAAAGTAGCATTAAGGGCAGGGAGATAACTGAGAGGGTAGGCACTGGAAAAGATGTTGATTTTTGTTTGTGTGTGTGTGTGTGTGTGTGTGTGTGTTATATGCGTGTGTTTGGGAAAAGGAGAGGGTGAGAGAGACAGAGTGGAAAGGAGACCTTTCAAGTAGCATCGGCATAAATTCTCCAGCTGCTCAGTTCCTTTCTGAGGAGCTGAGGTGTTTATCTCCAGAAAATGAACAGCTTTGCCCAGAAGACCACAGATGCTTCTGTGCATCCTTTTTAGTATGTGTGTGTGTGTGTTTGTGTGTGTGTGTGCATGCGTGCGTGTGTGTGTGTGTGTTGCAGTTGTCTGTCCGACTTTGCCTGTCTTATATGTCTGTTTCTAATAGCTCGGTGTTTCTATAATCAAAAAACTTATTCTGCAGTAAACACAAAAGAAAAACTTTCGATTGATCTCGTTTCTTTTTTTTTTTAAAGAGGAACACAAACAATATGCAGGCATATAGGTTCTCAGCCCCAGATGTAAAGCGAACTTTGGATCTGGACAGAAATATCGACAAGTTTGCAGAAGTTTTTAGATGTAGTCAGAATTGATTTCGAACACCACCCCGTTGATGGATATTGATCATTCAAGCAATGAATAGAATATTACAATAAAGGTTAAAATCAATGCATGCACATGTAAGGTACGAGTAACGACCACTCAGGTCAAATAAAAAAACAAGCAGAGATAAAAGCTGGTTGGGTCACAATCACCGTTTTGGCATAAAGTTTAAATGTTTTAAAAGACAGTTTTTTTTTTGTTTTTTTTCCCTCCAAAATGGCATGTTTGTTCCTGTTTTATTGTAAAAGTTTGCATAAGCCCTGTCACCTTTTTTGAAGTTCTCAGTTTTGGAAAGAGAAGTGTGCACCACGCCACAACTGTCTGTCTGCGCCTCTATGTGTGTGTGTGTGTGTGTGTGTGTGTGTGTGTGTGTGTTTTACTGTATTTGTTGTACTGTACCAGTGCTGGCAGTGCTCCAGCTACCGCAGCCCCAGCCGTCAGCGGAGAGGGTGGCACGTGTTGGCGCGCTGCCCGACTGTAGGCAGGCCCATTATCTCTCATTAGCAAAAAAACCTCATTATACCAAAAACACTCAAACCAAGAGAGAGAGCATTTATCTGCTGCCTGACCTTGAGAGAGTTCTTATGGCGTTTCATGTAGCTACATGCACATGCACATCACGGGCACCACAAATTGAGTGCTCCATTGTTGTCGACGGAGTGTAACTTGAGTTTGCCCTTGTTTTGGATTGGTAGGGTACTCTCAGAAGTCTTTGCAGTAGAAAGGGATTCAGATCTTAAAAACACACACTGCTCTGTTTAGGTTCAGATAGATGTTCTTCCAGATCCCTCAAGGAAACATATGGGCATTTAACTCAAAATAAAACAAAAGACACGGGGGTGATCATTTGGGAGTAAAACAGAGTTCATTATTATCTGCTCGGTGTCGACTGCGCAGGAGCGTAAATCCCACTTTGGTTCTCCGGGAGTCTTGAGGATTTTGGCATATTTGAATATTGTCTTCAGCTCACTCAAGTTCACGATCTTTAGCGTTTTGTGATGTCACATAACCCCTGAGCGTGGCACAGGATTAACCCTGTTTGAGCTAAGATCAGTGGGAGAATAAAATCAAACAACTTCTTTTTTTCTTCTTTTGTTGTGAATGCAAGTAAGTCTCAAGGAAAGAGGGTTTCTTTGGAAGTTTAACATCAGGAATGTAATAATAAATACTTTCATGAGCAGGTTTTCACACATCAGGACAAAGATAAAATCCTCATAAGTTAAAGAGCTCTTTTCTTCTCTGATTTCCTCAAGACACAGTCATCCTTCTTTTCTGTTTCCTCTTCTTTTTCATTTTTCCCTCACTTGCTCCCCAGAGCAGAGGGACGCCTGGGTCTCTGTATAAACTATCATATTAATCATAGTTAAATATAATAACGTATCTACATATCCTGATGCATGACTGGGCTTCTGCTGCACATTATGATTATACACACACACACACACACACACACACACACACACACACACACACACATATTCACACTTTCTCTGAACAGATGTTGAACAGCACTGCTAATGAAAAGTCAATGGGGAGGAACAATGTTAGCAAACAACAATGCATTGTACCCTCAAATACATCAGTGTGTATTTCATGCACACACAGACACACACACACACACAAACTGGAAGACATTAGTTCTGCTCCATGATCATTGCTCATTTGGTGGATTCTCTAGTTGACCATGTTTCCCCTCCGTTGAACAAATAGGTGTTTATGTCAATTGGAAAGTGTTTATTGCTTTTAAAAAAAACATTTAAGTCTGTACACAAGCCATCCTGTCGCAGGATATGCACATATTCTCATATACCGCACTTGTGTTGCGTTAGGGCCGGATAAGCAGTCAGTATCCGCGGAAACAGATAAAGAATCAATCAAGGTTAAGGCAATAGAGGTATCTGGCATTTTTATTTGGCGGTAACCAGGAAACAAATCATCACTCGTGTTTTTATCCTGCCTGTTGAAAAACTTCAGAGATGAGTGGACAGAGGCCATTCAGATGGTGGCAGACAAGCTGCAGAGACAGGAGGAGGAGAGGATCCAGTGCAGTCCCACCTCCAACATCGACAACATGGTGGAGGAAGAGATGGACATCTCCACCACACACCACAAACGCAAGGTAAAATAGCAAAAAAGCCGGGCGCGCTGCACAAGGACACCAAGCACACCGTTCGCATCCTGTTGTTTCTCGGTTGCAGACAATGAGTGACTTCGACTACCTGAAGTTGCTGGGCAAGGGAACCTTCGGTAAAGTCATCCTTGTCCGAGAGAAGGCCAGTGGGAAATACTACGCCATGAAAATCTTGAAAAAGGAAGTGATCATAGCCAAGGTCTGTACGGTGAAGATCGCTCAACTTGCGTCTCCACCTTCACAATTCTTTTCCGGATTTGAGGAAAAAAATGAACGAAGTCTCAGTCGACATTTTTGTAAGCTTTAAGAGCTATATGTCAATTTCTAATGTTCTTTTCTCCAAAGGATGAAGTGGCTCACACACTCACAGAAAGCAGAGTACTGAAAAACACCAGACACCCGTTTCTTACAGTACGTATTCTGTGCATGAAACGTGCAAACGGTTTGTATTCAGACTATATATATATATATATATATATATATGCACATATGCAAATGCATTGCATATGGACATCTGGATGCCACATGTACGCACACACGCAGGTGACATATTGATCCACAACATACCTGAGTCTCCCGAGGCTAATTATGAGTTAGAAATCAAATTGTTATACATTAATGGCCGCATCTGTTAGCTTTAAACTCTTTTCTTTGATGCACTCTTGAACACATCAGCCGCTCTTCATTTTCTTAAACTCCCTCTGCCAGCATTCCCTCGAAATACACACACGTGCGCACTCACAGGCATATGTATGTATATTTTATGCGGCAGTGAAGTCAGCTATTGTTCGCATCACACTTTGCATCACTCACATCTGCAGTTGCAAGACCAGACTCCCCTCAAGGACTCCCTGTCTAGCAGTTATATCTCTCCCTCTATACATGACTGTCTAGGTAACTAAATACAAATGAAATCTTTTTTATGCTTTAAAAGATCACCTGTTTTTTTTAAGTTTGAAAATCAAGCTATTGGACTCTGTAATGTTACAGAAATTGTTGGATTTCAGGCAATTTTTTGCATTCCACTGTTGCATCTTTTAAGCCCACAGTATGCTGTAAGAATAGAGACATCTTACTTTATAAAAGGAGCAACAAAGGAAGAAAAAAAAATTCCATAAATAATGGATAATAAAATCTACAATTCCACGATGTAGACACAGTACATACAAATGTTAAAACACACACATTTAAGCTACTGCATGTGGGTCTTCTATATTTTCTTTCTCTGTAGGTGTTCACCTCTTTTTTTCATTTTTTTTGTCTGCTTTTTTTCTTCAGTCACTGAAGTACTCATTCCAGACTAAAGACCGCCTCTGTTTTGTCATGGAGTATGTGAATGGAGGGGAGGTAAGATACACACACATATTCACACGTGTTCTTTGATAATAGGTGTGATCAGGTGTTTAGCCATCTCCCTTTGACTGCCTCACACAGCCAGTTAAACCACACCAACCGACAGCACAATTACAGCTATTCAACTGCCTGCTTCAAGTTAGGTGACACTCAAATGACAAAATGTCATTTGTATGTAAAATCAAGTGGATAATCAATTAAAGAATGAATTATCTGGTTTATCATTGTGCGTGACTGTCTCCGCCAGACGGTAGAAGTCTCAAACTGAACCAATGAAAATCTGATGAGGAATTTTTCTTGTTCTGTTATTTTTCCTGCTGTGAGTAAAGTTCCTCTGCTGCACCGTTGTTGCACCGAAGTGCTGAAAATCTAGGACCAGCCACGCTCCGCGGGAATGTTAGACGCACGAACACCCAATAAATGATGAACGTCAGACTGTTCAATTGCTTTCTAACACCGTTTGATTTGCCAACCAACTGGCCCCTCACTCGCCTCCTCATCTCTCTCTTCCGTTCACTCTCCTGCTTGTCTATTTATGAACACACCTATGGGGCAAATATAGCCAGGATGACAGTCGGAGATGAAATGAGTTTGGATTCTCCCACTTTTCTATTTCTCAGATTTTTAATCGGGCCGATTTGCAATCTTAGTTCATTCCCTGAGAGTAACCATCACCTGCTCCCCTTCCAGTTAGTTAGGCACTTTAGCCAGCGCCAGGCCTGAGCAAACACACACATACACAGATACCCACACATACACACACGTGCACGCACATACGCACAAACGCACAGGAAACACCAGCAAATTCTTACCTCAACTGACAAATTGTGACCACACATACCACACACACACACACACACACAACCCATTACAAACCTGCCACAGTCACAGCTGCCAGTATACTGATGAAGGCCCACCTGTCGTGTTACCCCCCTCTCGCCACACGTTACACACGGACACCATTTGAGCAAGGTGGTCTGTGAGCATCACTCCAGCGGCCATATGCAAACCTCCCTGAACAATTAATGTGGAGGTGTGTGCCCCCTGGCCTCATGGGTAATTTGTATAACTTGACTGGTGCGGCGCAGCAGGCTGTTGTCAATGCAGCACCACATGTGTAGCCGTGTGACAGTGACATCCTGACAGCTGGGAAGAGAGGACGGGCTGATGACTTGAGAGGGAGGGGCAGCAGAGAGGGGGAAGGAGAGGTCAGCAGAGGAAAAAGAGAAGTCAACCAGTAAAAATGAGAAAGCGATAAATATGAGAATGGAGTGGGGTGGGGCTAGGGGGGCAGTTAGGACCCTGATGGGTGCTGCGCTGGAGGCAGTTAGGGCGGGAGGGGGGGAGCTGCACTGGCGTGGGCCGCAGTGGCGGCCGGCCTGTCTTTAACTAGACTGGTGTATTGATTAAACCCTTGATTTGGCCCCCGTTCTCCGAAACTCCACGCCAGCGCCGTGCCAGCCTCGCCTAGAGGGCAACATGGAAGAGGTATGTGTGTGTGTGTGTGTGTGTGTGCGGCGAGGGGAGCTGCTAGATGAGGCGCCAGCTGCTGAGTGCCTCCACCCACCCTCCTCAGAGACTGCCCCTCCACCCACCCCGCTCACATACACCCCGAGCTCACCCTCCCCGCCGCCATCTATCATCTCAATATGGTGCAGGCAGCCAGTTTGTGTTGTGCTAATTTCCTCCAATAAATCAGTAATTATTGCTGTGCCGTCCCTGCTGTCTCCCCCCTCATCTCCCTCCCCTACCCTCTCTTCCCCCCTTCACGATCTCCTCTTCTCTCCCCTCTCTCTTTTTTTTTTTTCTCCCCCTCCCCTCCCTCCTTCCTTCTCCTGCAGCTGTTTTTCCATTTGTCCAGAGAGCGGGTGTTCTCAGAGGAGCGCACGCGCTTCTACGGCGCCGAGATCGTCTCGGCTCTCGACTACCTGCACTCAGCCAAGATCGTGTACCGGGACCTCAAGGTAAACAGATAGGAAGCTGGTTGGAGGGCATAGATGAGAAGGATCTCGTACGAGCGTGAAAACTTTCTTTAACCCCCACAACAGGCAGTCAGGGGAGGGAGCAGGGGGTGCCGATGCCAGCGAGGTAGAGAGGTAGATGGCTGAGTGTCTGCTTGGCAGCCTTGGCCCTGCTCAGAGTCGCCAAGAAAAATGAAAGAAGATAAAGCAGACAGAGAGCGAGAGAAACACTTCAGCCATTAAAAGTAAAAGGTTGAGTGGCTCCACTTGACGCCTGAAATTTGTTTCCCTCCTCTGCTTGCGGCTTCTGTGTCTGAGTGCAGTATCACTAGGTGGGAAATTCATGGCATGTTTTCTGTTCGCTGTGCCTGTGTTCAACTCATTACTGCCGAAACCGACGACGCCGTACGCAGTCAGTATTTCAGTCAATTAAAAGTATCTGGTGTATTCAAATGAGAGCGACTGAACTGAAGCTCCCTGAAACACTCCTCACAAAAGTCTCTTATACACATTTCCTCAGATTATTGACAGCCTGTATTGAACTTTGAATTTCCTCATTTATTTATTTTTTTTTATCTTCCAGTTAGAGAACCTGATGCTAGATAAAGACGGCCACATCAAGATCACCGATTTTGGCCTCTGCAAGGAAGGCATCACAGACGCTGCTACCATGAAGACCTTCTGTGGCACACCAGAGTACCTTGCACCCGAGGTAAAGTTTGCGTTTTTCTTTTTGTCAGCTCTACTGCTCCTCCCCTTTCTCTCGTCGGTTTCTTTGTCTCTCGTCTCAGATCGTCTCTGCCTTACTTTTCATCTCATTCTTCATCTTCTGAAATTGCGTCTTTTATCATTAATCATTTTCTATAAAATCCCCTGTTGCACTTTGGGCTTATTTCCCCAACTCTGTATACTCTTCAAACCTTATATTGAAGTAGAGTATGTCTGATGCAATACAACAAATGTTGGTGTGTCCCTTCCTCTATGCATCAGTAATGCATCACCTGAAGTTCTGCACAGTTCTATCATCTGCTTGCCAGAGTCCGTCCGAATATGGTCGCTTCGCAAAATAAAATAAAATTGGATTTGGCACCAACACAACCGAGCCCTGCTACCGCGTGTTGTGATGCAATTTGGAACACGGAATCATTCAAAGCCACAGAAGAAACATTATAGCATTCCAGCACAATGGGGTTATTTAGCTGAAACCCAGGTCCAGCGCAGGCGGGAAGGGCCTTCACACGGATGCAGTGAAGTATCCATCATTGTGCATCAATGCCAGATAGACAGAAATCCTCCCCACATATAAATTTTGAGGTCCAAAGTAAAATCACTGAATTTTGTGGTGCAGCTGAACATGATTTAAAAAAAAAAAAAAAAGGTTGTTTTTTTTGTTTCCCAGTGGCAAATGAGGAATTTTATATATATATATGTTGAAAAAACTATTATCTCGTTCCTATTTTCATTTCCAAATGATTATCCTTGAATCAAAATACGAATCGAAGAAGCGCAGGTGTCTGCGTGTTCAGATTTTTGAATCAAGTTTAAATTTGATTTGAATAAAAAAGAAAAAAGTCAAAAAATGAATATTGTTTGGAACAGATGATGAAAAAAGATCACTTTTCTATAGCAGGCTCTTCTTTTACGTGCATCAGTCGAGAATTATCCCTGAGCAAGATATGCAAAATACAAAAGAATCAATTCATAAGAAAAACATAAGAGTGGCACTGGGATTAATTTGAAACACATCTTTAATCTGCCAATTTGTACTATTTCTGAAAAAAAATAAATATAAGAGCAGCTCTGGATGGTTAGTCTAACGTCTGGGAATAATATCAAGAAGACGCCAGGTAGTTCCATGAGCCATGTTAATGCCCCTGGATTTTTGATGCGCCTCAAAATATCGACGTTTGCACTGACTGATGTTAAAGTATTGATTCCTTTTCCGTGGCTGAATTTATGCACCTCCAGATTTCACAGGAGAAAATTATCTATAGTTTCAGGGTGAATAATAAATGTGGAGGCTATATGTGTGAGGGGTGTGTAGGCTAAATCAGAATAGGGCACAGCATACACACACAAACACACACACAGGCAGTTACACTCTTGTCATAGTTCTTCGCAGCCATCCGTCCAAACACTAGCGCTGCTTCACTCAAAGGCCATCAGATCAACTGTGGAGAACGGAGCGGGACTGTGGGTGGTGGCGACAGAGCGATGGAGATGTGGATATGAAGGCAGGAGGGGAGAGACACAGCGTATATCCCACATGAAAAAAGTATGGAGGACAATTTGGCGCAGCATTTTGTGCTTTTTTTTTTTTTTTTTTTTTTTTAAGAGTTCGTTCCTTTGCGTGCCAAAAGCTGATTGGAGGCTGCTGGTTATTTTTCACAGGATGTGCGTCTGTGTGCATTTGTGTGTGCGTATGTGTGCACGCGCTCTGTGTGTGTGTGTGTGTGTGTGATTGCAGTAGAAAGTGCGGGCTAAAGGGAGGCAGATGGCGGCAGATGGGCGAGGTTGGAGGAAGGTGCTCGGAAAAAACCTGGAAATCTACACCACCGCCGCCACTCGCCTGCCCGCACGCTCTGCTCGCCCGCCCGCGTGTAAAAATAACACAGTTTGCTCCGAGCCAAGTTACAGAGATGCAAAGTAGACGGGATTAAAAAGAGAAAAGAGGGGTGGGGGTTGAAGACAGAGGGAGATGAGAAGGGAGAGAAAATATTTCAGGGTTACGGGAGTGAAATTCAAGACAGTTCCTGTGTTTGCCGTCAGTGGAAAGGGCAGCTGAGGAGTGAATAAAGAGGTTTTGTGTCTTCTGGGCGCCGGAGAAACTTGTGTCAGGAACACTGCTCAGGAAGTAATTCCCCAACTGATCGCGCAAATTATCAGATTTAAACATTAGTGTTTCAAAGATCATTCAACGATAATAATTACATTAAAGAATTGGATTAGCGAATTCTCAAAGGGAATGTGCGTTCTGTTTTGTTTGCTATTTGGCCGTTTAAACTATTTAAGTGCATGCTATTTAAGCATGTTGAATTTAGCTTTTTTTTTATTTATGCAAATGTTTTTTGTTTGTTTGTTGTGTTATTTGCATTTTTATTTGCTGTAAATATTTGAGTAATCCGAGCAGCAAAGCAGAAACACTGCAAAGGAAGCAAACTCCATCAGCGTGAATCAAATGACACTTTGGAGATAAATCTCTGTTTGACACCAACAATATGTGAGTGTGTGCTCACTGTGCCCAGTGGACTGTGTGTGTGTGTATGGATGTGTGTGTGTGTGTGTGTGTGTGTTGCCTGCTGGGTATCTGGGCTGACATAGCCACGGGCAGTGTGTGTGCCCATCCCGTCCCATCTAGCCCTGGTCCCGGCTGCCAAAGCCCCGTCCCGCGAGCGGCATAGAGCTGCCACATGGCTGCCCCGGCGACCAGGAGTGGACGAGAGCCTCCGCCTTCACGGCTGCCTTTATCTGAATTGTTCTCCGTTGCTCACTTTTCCTCTCTCTCTCTAGTTTATCAGCTCTGTCTTTTTTTAAAATAAGGCACACACACACACAGTATAGATTCAGCGGTGTAGAGCCTCATCATATTGATAAAGTTTCAAGAGTTTACCTAACACCTACGTTTTGCTGTTTTCCCTACAGGTTAGGACACATACACACTGCACTGGTTTTAGGAAATTTTGAGAATCTTACAAGGCTGTTTTTGATACTGATCTACGATAGCCAAGAAAAAGTGGTGGCAGCTCGGTTGCAGGCAGGGAGCAGATTAATGCACACAGAGACAGAATGCTGCCCCACAGCCGAAGGCATTGAGGCATTGGTGTGAGTGTGCGTGCGTGAGAGTGTGTGTGTGTGTGTGTGTGTGTGTGTGTGTGTGTGTGTGTGTGTGTGTGTCCCAGACTGTCTCTTAGCGGTCTAAGCCACTGTTATCCCCTCCAGTCCCGCAAATCAATAGTATATCTGAGATGGCGGCAGGCATGGTTCCCCATCTTTTCTTTGCAGCTGTCAACAGGGTGACCAGCGCTATGCACATGCAAACACTCGTGCCCACAAACACACACACACAAATGCACACAAAGAAAACCAGTCATTCCTCCGCTATCACTTTGACACTCAGTTCGACTTGCAGACACTGAGGCAGCCACGCGCATCATTAACACTTCAGTGTAGAGTGGAGTTCATCCTGGAAACGACTCGCTTTATCGAGCCGCTGTAGAAACTTTATACTTAAGTACAAAACACCGCCTGAACCTTCAACTGATGGAGGGTAAGAAGACACCGGCTAGAAAAATGGTTTAAAGTTGATAAGCCCGTTGTCTAAGGATGTACCAGGAATAGCCTAACTTTCCTGACGTCCCCGTACCCTGCTGTGTTTGACCACAAATCAAAATAAATTCGTCAAACTAAACACTGGCCGCTGCCATCTGCGAGCGTTATCTTATTTGCGGAAGGGCCCGACAGTGGTCCGCAAGGCAAATACGCCCTGTTACCAGTGCAAACCCTTTGTATTGTCGCACAACCAGTGTTGGCACTGGGGAATAATGTAATACATCACTGCATTATGGGTAAGCTGAAGAAGGTAAATGTGTTTTACAGAATATGCTAATTGCTGTTAGTTTCTTGATAATGCGACTAAGAAATACTTCACGTCAAATTCATTCATTAAGTTAGAGAAAATGATCTTATTAAAACGTTTCAATCAACTCTTTATGCAATCAAACCATTGATTAATGAGTGTTTACATTTTTTTTTCCAGAGTGTACTTACATTACATATTGTGGATTTTTCTTTATACATTCAAGGTTTTTGGTACAGCATTTTTTAGCTCTATGTACTTTATGATGTAATTTCATAATGTGACAGTTGAAATGAGCATGCATGACTAAGTCCAGCGTGTGTGTGTGTGTGTGTCTGCTCACGGGTGCTGGTGTCCACCCTGCCCGGTCCATTGTTAACTGTTAGAAGATGTTATTATCATTGGCGGGATGTACGACATATGCTGTCCTGGCCACTTTCCAGCAATGCCAGTCTGTCTGTCCGTCCCACACACACACACACACACACACATTATTAGATATACACAGGCATGTGACGTGAACATGAAGGACTTGTGTTAATATCGGTCTCCAGAGCACCTGTAATACCTGTGTTTCTCCGTCTGGCTCCTTGTTTGTTTTTCTTTCTTTCCTCCTACATTTGTCGTGAAGCGATTGGACAGACACCTCAGAGGTTGGAGGAACGAAGACATGAGCAAAGACGTGATTAGAGGACAAAGAACCAACGAGGAGAGAGAGAAGCACAAGGAGAGAGTAGGCAGGGAATCGAAGAAGGGAAGGCAGCCCAGGTAGCAGACTTTGATACAGATGGGACTCACTCAGCTCACGGTGGAAGACCAGCGCTGACCGGCCCTGACCCGCATGGAGGGCTGCCTCTTCTATCCAGAGACATTCCTGTCTCTGCCTGCCAGCCCAGGATACGAGTGCCAAAGGAGACCTGGCAGGGACCAGAGGGGGGCATCTGGTGGGCCACCCCGGCGCACCGATTCCCCGACTGTAGCGGGGCCCTCTGAAGGCCTGCCCACCCCGTGATGTTTGCCTCTGCATGTGTGTTTGTGTTCACTGAGAGAGGGGGCTACACCTCAGTCTGTGTTGTATTTTATCCCACTTCTGTTCATCTCTGCTTTTTTTTTTTTTCCCCCTTAATTTATCCCCATGAGCAAAATGGCACATCGAGCCTACTTTGCCGTATTTCCTCGCTCATCCGTCTTTTAACTGAGCACCGTCGGCAGAGTACATTGTCCAATAAAATAAATGAAGAGATGCAGGGAGGAAATCAAGGCATAAAAACAAACAGTCCTTATTTTAAGCAGATTAAAATAACCTCTGAATCTGTGTTTCTCTGCGCCTCTCAGGTCCTGGAGGACAACGACTACGGCCGGGCGGTGGACTGGTGGGGTCTGGGGGTGGTGACATATGAAATGATGTGTGGACGACTCCCCTTCTACAACCAGGACCACGAGAAGCTGTTTGAGCTCATCCTGATGGAGGATATCAAATTCCCACGCACTCTGTCATCCGACGCCAAGTCCCTGTTATCCGGCCTGCTCATTAAAGACCCAAACAAGCGGTGCGTGCGCATGCAATCACGGGTTTATTTTAGGGAGTTGTGTGTGTGTGTGTGTGGGGGGGTCTCTTTCCCCATCTTACTTTAGACTTGCGTCTGCGCATTACTATGTAACGCAGCTCACTTCCGTTTGTATTTATTTTGCCTAAGTTTGTCATTTTTCCGTGAGAACCGAGCCTTCACCGCATTTTGAATTCTCAGTTTTGTCCTTTTCCATTTGAATGTTTTTGTTTTATAATATCAACACACACAATATGAGCGCGCAATATTAACCACCTTCCCCCCCGTTCAGGCTCGGTGGAGGACCTGATGACGCGAAAGAGATAATGAGGCACAGCTTCTTCTCTGGAATTGACTGGCAGGATGTCTACGATAAAAAGGTGTGGAACAGACACACACACACACACACACACACACACACACACAACAAGATCCTTTAATAATAGCATTCTGCTCTATCATCTCACCATGGAGATATGAGTTCAAGACGCTTTTAACTCCTTCACAAACTTGGAAAAAATCCCACGGAATGATAATAATAATAATAATCTAACCTGCATACAGATCGGTGACAAGGTATTTACCTGTGTCACCTGAGGCTCGGGGTTTTTGGCCTGTTGCGGTGAAAGTGATGTAAACCCCCTGCTATTAAGTTCTCAGTCCAAACCAACAACTGCGGGATATCTTGGACCAACAGGTCCCGTCGTGGCCTGATACCCCGTCTTCGACATGCCTCCACCTTTAATTTGTCAAACTGTATTTTTTATCGCCCAGTAAGGTTAAATTAAAACGCAGGGTATTTCGAAGGGGTGCGATTTGATGTCCCGAAGGTGCATCAGTCTCTGCATACATTCGCTCAGTTGACGCCGTCAAGTGTGAGTCAAGACCCGTGTGACTTCCTGTGTGTCGCGGAGGTGCCGAGGGCTTCCTGCTCTCCTCCCCGGATCCACCTCCCATTGTACCTTTTTATCCACACCAGCCTGTACTCTGCTTCGACATCGACAGCCGGGTTCCAACCAGGGTGATCACACATCCAGTATGTAGGATACAGAGTGACACGTCTGAACACGATAGACAGATTGTTTGTCAAGAGTTTTCAAAGTCTTCAAGCTTGAACCGTAACGGATTTGATTTGAATATGTACTTACACCCACGTTACATAACTATCACTTGAGTAAATTCATGAATTAATCCATCCTGATTACAAATGCCAAGCATTATTAAGTAAGCGACGGCGTTCTGTCAATTAACACACCTTTCGTTACTTTTTCGTCAACAAATGAAAGGACCCAATATGTGATCGTTTTATTACATTTCTCAGAGAAATAGTGTTCAAGCTCCTCATTTAAAATAATTTCAAACGCTTTTATTATTTCATCATAAATGGAATAAATAGGTGGTTAAATCAAATATGAACTTTCTTCAGATTTCTCTTCCCTTCCTGTGATGGAAAATGTTGTTGTCGATGACAAGCGCAAGTTTGCAGCCTCTCAATTCAGGACCAAGCAACTAATCCAAGAAAAGTCAAGAAAATCAATGGATTGATTGATCGATTGGGTTGGTGGGTGTGGCAACCTCAGTTTACCGGCTCGGTTTCCATAAGTTTCAAGGCTGTCTGAAATATGGAGACCTTGTGAATATCACAGAAATTTGACTCAAAGTGGGAGTTTTAGTTGTTTTGAAAACTACAGAATCACACCAAAGACGTGAAGAAGGTCTGCATTGACTTTTTAACTCATTCAGAATTCTGGTAAAACTTTCCCAAGGTGATGTAATCCCTTTAAATGTACTAATTAACTTCCATTTTAGTTGTTTCACATAATGTCCTGTTTGATAACTAATAATAACAGCCTTTGCTGACACATCCTGTATCCACCCCCCGGAGAGACCTGCTTCCCACTCCGTGCACAGTTGGGGAAAAAGACGAACAGCGAGGTTTCCAACAGTCGCACTGAAACAAAGACGCTTGAATTATTCCAAAAATACAGGACTTGGTTTCTCTCCTCACCTCTCATCCCGGAGGCTTCTTCACTTCTGACAGACAGCGAGAAGTTATTTCCCGTGCGTTGGGGTCGGGGCACGGCAGTAGTTTGTTATGCTAATGAGTGTGTTGTTGTGCAGCAAAGGGGTTCAATAGGGTATCTGTGTGCGCGTGTGTGTGTGTGTGTGTGTGTTGATCTGTCTTTGGACGGATATCAGCATGCCTTTGTATGCATGCATTAGCAAATTGTCCGATTCCGACTCAGGTGAGCCCCGAGTCCCTACTCAAACTATGCACATATTAACATTGTGATGCCATTCAACCCAGTTCCCTCGCACCAAATTACTCGTCGACATAATGAACCGGTTCTTTTCCAGAAATTCCCCACGCAGTCCACTAGAAGTCTCAGGGATCAGAGGTGAAATCAATTCCAGTTGCCACAAGGAGATTTGATGATGGACCTTCACAGGCTAATACTGAAAAAAAGTTTTTTTTTTATTTTCTCTGCCCTTCTGTATATTCAGCAGCCTCTTGCCAGGCGTCCAGCACAGAAAAACAATTTTCCCAGATGTGTTTTAAAGAGCGTCATCCGATGTTTGGTCTGATCGTGGCAATCTAACCGCTACCTTACCTCTCTGCCCAGCTGGTTCCTCCATTCAAACCCCAGGTGACGTCAGAAACAGACACCAGGTACTTCGACGAGGAGTTCACGGCCCAGACCATTACAATTACGCCGCCAGAGAAATGTAAGTCTGCTCCCCGACACAGCCGAGCCACCTCTTACGTAGCGGAGAACAGGTGGAGAGCGAAACCGGCACATTCACCGTCATGGAACAAAATGCATTTCAAAACATTTTTAAAAAATAATTGATATATTTGAATTATTATACTCCCTCTGTCTACAGCCCGCTTCTCAATCAAATACAGACTTCTTTAAATTATCGGAAGTTCTGGAGATGTAGGTTCTGAAAACATTACCTGGTAGTTTTATCCGTCGATGTTAATGATTATTGACAATTAAAATGGTGCTCAAATGCCGATAATATGAAAATAGTGACATGATTTGAGAATAAGAAAAGAATCAGAATTATTTTATTGATCCCCACAGGACAGTTGCTCTTTGATTGCAGAAGCAAGATAAGAAAATAAGGGCATCAATATAAAAATCAATATAAAAAAAATCTTAAATTATGTACAAGTGTATGTACGAGTGCATATACAGTTCCAGGTTATTGCTCTATGCAAGACAGAAGAAATAATTGCACATAGTGAGTCCTGAGCAAGCTACTTGAGTGGGGAGCTGTGCAGTTTGATGGCCACATGCGGGAAGGATTTCCTGTAGCGCCCTGAAAGTGTTTTTCGATGAACTGTTTACTTTCCGGTGACTGTTTTGGTTTCACTGTTGAATCCAAAGAGCGATTGACCTCCTTTGACGCATCCACTTTTTCCCCCTCCTGTCCCAGTCGACGAGGACGGGATGGACTGTTTGGACAACGAGAGACGGCCGCACTTCCCGCAGTTCTCGTACTCTGCCAGCGGGCGGGAATGAAAGGAGCCCGCCTTGGCAACGCCGTCACAGCTGGTCTCCGAGGTCGGCGTGGGACCCGACGGCCCGCGGCTCGCGACCCGACAAGTGAAACGACCCAGACTTGAAGGATTTTGCCCTTCACAGCTCCTCTCTTTTTCACCTCTCCTGGCCTCTCCGTAACCCCCTCCTAGCCTCTGAATGTCCCGGCATAATCCCCCCCCGCCCCCAAATCTGCACTGCGGCTCCAAGTGATCTGGACCGCCATGTGATCACTTACTGTGTAATGACCCTTTAATAGAGGGAGCATCACTGATGGTCTGCTGTGTTTTGACCGTCCTCTCAGACCCACGTCTACGAAACGTACGAGACGGCGATTCTGTTAAACTCGCGGCTGATCGTTTTATTTTCAAGGGGCGGGGGGTTGTATTCGTTTCTTCATTCTCTAAGGGACCCTCGGTGGCTCTTTGTCTGTCTGACCGGAGAATTTCTTGTCATCCGAACCCCAAACTGCCATAAACCAGGTTTATCTCAGGCTTTTTGCGAACAGACTGATCGTCAGCTTCACCGAGGACATTTCGGGACCGCTTTCAAATTCTTACGTCAATAGTCCGAGGGGGAGGGAGCGGGACGGAGGGAGGGAGGGGGTCGTCCGAGGCGAGAAAAGTCCCGCACACCTCGCGTTGTAGACAAAACCCCGAGCAGGACTTCACTCAGGTTTCGCTCAGTGCAATTCATTATTGTTGCTGCTGCTACTTCAAATACTACCGCAATCTACTACAGGTACTACCACTCATCACTATTACTGCTACGACTAATATCCGGTGCTACACTTCGAGCTTAATGCTGCAGGTCATTTTTTTTTTTTTTACAGGTGCCAGCAACACGTCGTCCGCGCTCGTACAGCTGCTCCTCCTAACGTGGGGCAACCGCGCGTCCGGTTGGTGGGTGAAGCGCGAGGGAAATGCCACGTGTGTGTGTGAGTGTATGTGTGTGTGTGTGTGTGCGTGTGTGTGCGCGCGTGGCATCCCCGGCGTGGGTCCCATTCTTTTTCAGAAGCACCTCAAAGCACAGCAGGGCAGGAGGATGATGCTCCTAACCCCCCCCACCCCACACCCCCACCCCGAGCTTTACTTCTTCACACACACGCAGGGTCTGGCCCTGGATTTTCTTTTTTTTTTTTTTTTCTTCTTCTTCTTCTTGTCAGAGGTGAAAAGGAGAGGAAACAGTCGGCATGAATGTTTTCCCTATTTCCCAACTTCAAGTCGCCCCACCTCCCCAAATCTCTACTGTCCCAAAGGGAACCAAAAAAAAAAAAACACAAAAAAAAAGTGGTACTTTGTGTCGATGACGGAAAGCTTTACTGTGATGTACTGCCACCATGGCTTTGTTTGGGGGAAACCACACGGCCGTACCTCTCTGTCTGCATGCAGGAAAGGGAAACTGCGGCAGGGGTGGATTCACCACCGAGCGAGGGGGGGGGGGGAAATCCAGGATGGGCATTGGCCGAGGCGAAAGGTTGAAAAGCCCCCACCCCACCCATGAAAAAAAAAAAAAAAAGATATAAAATATTTATAACTTCTAATTTACCGGTGAGTGAAATAGCAGCTGATTTCCTGTTTCCTGTGAGTTTGTAATGAAGGATCTAAAGAGGTTCGTGCGGAGGTACGCGTCAACCATTATGGGTTCACACCAATCACAGCTATAATATATATGTTCTATTTATTGTTCTGCTCATCAGTTTTATATTTAAAATTTTTTCTATTGTTATTACATTATTCTTTAAAAAAACAAAAGAAAGAGAAAAAGAAGTTATTTCTTAGGGCTGCGAAACAAAAATGGCTGAAGAATGTAGGAAGGAGAGCAGTTAGCCTTCCGGCTCCATTGTTTAATTCAATGATGTTTATTTTCGTTGTTTTTTTTTGTTTTTTTGTGCGTGTGTTGTTTTGCGACCAAAATATGACGACTGAGAGGTGACAGGGCGCAACAAAGACCGTAGTTTACTGTGACTGAGGGGGAATTAGGCCAGGGTTTGTCTGTCTATAATCAATCTATCCATCTCCACATGTCTATCTGAGGTGCATGTGTGTGTGTTTGTGCAGGGCGAGGTCAGAAAGGAAGGAGGAAGTCGTAGGGAAAACCAGCGCAGCCCCGGACAGGGTGGATAAGATGGACAAGGGCTGGTTGCCGAACAGCGGCTGCTACCATTTACTGCAGGTGTAAGTAAAAAAGGGAGATGCTGAGGGAGGAGAAGGAGGGTTGGAGGCTTCGTGAGAGAGAGAAAGCACTGGTCAAGAGTCACTGGTTAGTTTTTCGGAAAGTGTTGAATTTCTTAAACATTCTCTTACTTTTGTGTTCCGTGCAGGATTTCCTTTTTTTCTCCCATTTATACTCTTTAATCGAGTATAAACACACGAAAATATATATATCCATAAACGTACTGAGGGAAGAAGGTGAAGAGGAACTCACAACATTGGCAGGGTGACTCTTGCAAAAGAAAAACCTCAAATCTTAACAGTATTTACATTTATATGCAAGTTCATGTATCGAAAATATGACATAGACAAGCGTTTCAGATGAATAGTCTGAAAATGTCACAGACAATAAACCCGTTTTCTATTGGGCTTCACGAGAAGGCCCCAAAGGCGACCACAGGGCGTGCAGAATTTAATGGAATGTAAGTAAACGCTGTATTGCAAAGTAAAGTAATTACATGAATGTGCCACGCACAGGGTTTGGGGGAGAGGGGTTAGTTTGCAAAGCGGGGCTGAGGGCCATCGCGTTGCCTCTCTGTCTGTGCTGCGCGCTGTCACCCCTCAGGGCCGGACTCCGGCTGCAGTGGTCCAGTTGTCACGTCTTCCAGTCCGACAACACCCCAACCCCTCTTCCCCACCCCGTCCTCCCCGTTTTTTCCTCTGTGTTCAAACGCCAGGTAAGCCTTGAATGGTTTGGCTCGTACTAAGTCAAGAACACGCAGCGCTGTGATGACTTTTTTTTTTTTTTTTTTTTTTTTTGAATTCTCAACTTCATCCAATAAATCTGAGATCCCACCCACCACCCCAAAAAAAAAAAAAAAAAAACAACATGCGAGGAATTGAGCTTCGGTATCTGGACGACAGATTGAAAGGAGCACCGGGGGGACGTGCTCTTACCAGGCGCAGAGAAATGTATTCCAATCTATTTATTTGAATGTTGTGTTATTATCATTGATGGATAACTTGAATTTCTTTTCTAATTAATTTATTTGATGTCATTTCGTTTTTTGGTTTAGCAGTGAGGGGTTTGTAGTCGTGTTACATCCCGCAGTTGAAGTCCTCCGAGACTGTTGTACGAATAAATGCCTCCTCTTCTTTTTTTTTTTTTTTTTCTTTACAGAAATCTCATAAGACAAATTACCTGTTTTCCTTTTTTTTTTTTATTGTTCTTTTCTCTGCTGCTCTCATGTCCACCTGCTTTGCACATCCATTAAACCGCTAATAGCTAGCTGCTTTATGGCGAGGGAAAAAAAAAAAAAAAAAAGAGGAGAGGAGAGGTGTGAGAAGGGTGGCCGCCTCCTCCGGCCGCCAGGCGAAGGTGACCCCGACGACACGTGCTTGTCCGTGATCCATTGAGCCTGTCTGTCTGTCTGTATGTGTGGCGGCAGCGGCGGAGCAATTCAATCACGCCAGGATGGGATCCCGCCCAGCTGGCGGCCCGGCGGGCCAGGGAGGACCCTCGTTGTGGGTTTAACCCAGTGCAACATAACCATTACCAAACAGAAGTTTTTGTGTGTTGGGTCCCTTCGGGGAGTCCAGGAGGGTCCCAAGAGGCCTAACAGGATTCACAGCTTTGTATCTTTTTTTTTTTTTTAAAAAGAAGATTCTTCAAGCACATCTCTTCTCACACACCTGACCGCTTGGACGCCGCTCAAACGGGCAGAGCTGGCAGGACCCGAGGGGCCGGAGGGGCCACAGCTTTCCCTGATGTGACTTTTCAGTTAATGGGCCTTTTCTATAAGGACAAATACAGAGTTGGGGAAAATCTTCACTGACCCTTCATCTCCACACGCTCCCCCTCGTCCCCCCCGGTCAAGGTCAGAAGCGGAAGTATCTGCCTCTCAGGTCGGAGGCCGAACTTCCGTCTCCGCCGCTGTGGATCCACGGCGCCCCCTTTCCCCCCCGCCCGCCCGCCCGCCGCACCCCAATTAACTGGTCAGATGGGTTCGGAAAACTCTGCCGCTGCCCCCGTTATTCACAAGCCGGCGGCCAGAACTCAAACTGCTCCACCTGCAGTTTAACGCCGATGATCGGCAAACGGCTCCAGTGTTCGGAAGGATTCCCGATCGTGTCTGACCTCGTGTCGGATACAGAATCCCGCCCCTCCTCTTCCTCCTCTCCTCCGGTACTTTGTCTGTCATATCGATTTATCGACATGAGCGAGCATGTCTGCATTTATTTATAAAGCCGCAAATGTACAAGTATTACAAAAGTGCGACACTTTTTTTTTTTTTTTTTTTGGTTTGTTTTCTTCGTGTCCGTCTACTGTAGCTTTACAGCTGCGTGTGGCGCACCGGTGCGTGCGTGTATGTGTGTGTGTGCGTGTTTCCCCGAAGCCCTAGAGTACCGGCGTCATCTTGAGCCAGAGATGAAGAGCAGCAGATGAAGAGCCTCACTCTGTCAGGACCTGCAGGCCTCAAGGATGTGAAAACAACCAATTACCATCATGAAGCTGGTTTTTTACACTGTACATCCTGAGTATTTTTACACACACAGATGTTTATGATGGGATGCACATTATTTTCCTTCTGACAGACGGACAGCTTCAATAAAGCACTATGTCGATCTGCTGGGCTTTTTGGTGTCTTTCCACTCTTTGCTTCAGGTCGCACGGACGGACGGAGCGCAGACTAAATCTCTCTTTCTCTCTCCTTCAAAATAAAATCCCTCCGCAGACTTCCAAAATAAGATGCGGCCTGTCCCCGGCATCTGAGACGATTCTTCTACCTGCTTGTCAGGTCCGGACCCCCCACTGACCCACCATCAGCTAAGAAACAGACATTATTGTTTCAAATGTTTATTAATCTGCAAACAAAAGTCCACTTTTAAATACATTATATCAGTCCCTGATAGGGCTCAGTAATAAATAGGGAATAGGAGCGGTGGAAGGTCGGTCACAAAATAGAAGTGGTCTAAACAAATGCATGAAGAGTCGCGATGGTTTCCTCAGGCTTCAATCTGTGGAACATTTGCTGAAGACCTCCAGGAAGAAACGCACGGTGATGATGACGACGACGAGTGCCAGGTCGTTTCCAGGACCTTTCGAAGACATACAACACCTTTGCTGAGGTACAAAAAAAAACACACACATCAAGTGACTCAGCAGAATGCAGACACCATCAGGTCCATGAATCTGTACAGAATCTGCTGTGTTTATTTTAGCACTGTGACATTGCATAACACTGAAGAAAGGCCACTGTCTCAAATCCCTACTTTCGATTGGTGAGTCACACACACTGCTCTATACATGTCTGTACCTCTTAATGGTGGATTGCGTGTCTCCTCACAGACTATGTTTCTTTTCCATCAGCTGGTTCTGTTTGGCCAGCAGCTCACACACCTGCTTGGCACTGTTCTGACAGTGACGGTCCAACTGCTGTAGCCTGCAACGCACACACACACACATGCACACACAGTCACAATATTGACTGAAACCGAGAGGAATGTACCCCCTTGGTTGGTATGAATCCAAATGGTAAATATTGAGAGAGAGCTGGATCCACAAAGAGCTTTTAATATCACTGGACTAAGTTTTGATCAAATAATCAACATTGTTTACACGAATGTTACAGCAGTGCATTAGAGATCCGTGTACCGGGCGGAAATACTACATCCTCGGACCAATTAGTATTTAAAAAAAAAAAAGAATAATCTGCGTTTCCTTGACAGATATAACTTTAGATCCAAAGCAAGTTGGTGAAAAACAAGCCCCATGCCATCCCATAATGCTGACAGTGCACAAAATGTACGTTTGCGTGAAATATGCGGGTCCCCAATCACCGATCCGCGGGTCACATGGCAACAGCAAGAAAGATAAATTAAAAATATGGCCCACAGAAAGAACAGATAACTTCTAATGATCCGTTTCATTGAGTCTGAATTTTTTTTTTTTTTTTAACGATTGGATTGTAAAGAACGATCTTCTCCGTCCAGGTAATGATGATTATTCGCAGTATTGCTAAACATTTGTGTTTTTCCATACCAGCTGATTCTCCTGCATCAATTTTCATGCACTTTATATTTGTTTTTAAGGTGTATTCACCCCCACGCACCTAAGAGGCCATAAAAGTATTGCCCTGCATGAAACCGGCCTGTGGTGGACAAAAAGCTGGGAGACCCCTGCTGCAACATGGGAGCGAAGCGAAGAAGTGACGTGGCCGGAGTTTCTCAGTGATGTGTCCGTGTGTTCAGCCCTGAGGTTGGTGAGAAGGTTTGTGCAGATTCCAGCGTTTCATCATTTCTGGGACGCCCCAATTAGTGTGTCCCTTCGAACACAGCCGTCCCGGTGCACAATGAGCTCTTTCACTGCACACCAGGATTAGACAGAGTGTGTGTGCGGGTGTGTTTGTGTTTGTGTGCAGTTTTCCAGCTGGGGTTATTATATGAATAGTGTGTGTGTGTGTTTGCAGGCGGAGGTGGATATTTCCCACCATCAGCCCGTTATTTCATCTATCCATTCATTCGCTCACTCGCCCCCTCATCGGGTGCAGCGGTGAACTCATTCTCACACAAACATGCACGGAACACCGCGTTCTGGTAATGAGACGGAGGGAAGTCCGCTCTGGAATCCACTGAACCGTCACGCACAGGCAGAGGGATGTGAACCTTGATGACAACCACATAAATAAATCTTAATACGCCTAAACAAAAAGTGTTTTTTTTTTTTTTGTTTGTTTTTTTCGCTGGCGTCTAAAATCCACAAATCCGGAAGAAGGTGAGCGGAGCCGCGGATGCCCGGGGGGGGGGGGTGGAGACGGCCGCGGAAACAACAGCGTTGAGACATTTTCTCAGTTTCTAACAGCCTCTCAATGTTTCAACAGGTTCAAAAGGCCAACGAGAAACTGAAGAATGGGTTCGGCGGCTGCCGGCAAGGAGAAGAGCGGCGGCTCTGGGGGCAAAGAGAGACAGAGAGGGGTAGCTGGGGGGGAGACAGATGCCCCTGCCCTGCTGGTCATATTGGCAGTGGCGGGGCTGCCTGCGTGCGACAGACGGGGAGAGGCGAACATCCCGACTCTCCTCCGCAATCTGCTCCCTGCTCTTCCCCCACATTCTGTCCCGCTTGTCCTCACTCTGCCTCTGTCTCTTTCTCCGCCCCCCCCCCCCCCCCCCCCCCCCCCCCCCATCGCCGCCGCGCTCCTCCGCGCCCCTCCGCGCCCTCTGGTATCTCATGAAAGCTCTTTGCCTAAAACCACCTCCTCCCCAACTGCCGGCCAACGAGACCCAGACGCTCGCCGCGGTCCGTAAGGGCCCGGCGGAATGACTTCGCTCCTCGGCCGACAAAACTACAGCCCGGCTACCAAGCTGTCCCGGCCGGCCGGCCTCCCCCACACCGCCGCACAGCACGGGAGCGCGACACAGCCGGGCTCGCCACGTCACCCTCACACACACACACACACGCATACGGAGGGCCCTGCTGTGAGCCAAGCACAGGATGCAGATGCACGCCAAGTGCAGGAGACACCAGACGCACCAATGCGCCCAGCAGAGGACCGGAAGGTCAGAACGAGAGAGAGAGAAAGAGAGAGAGCCTGTCGCTCTGCTCTGTGAACATGTGATGAGTGGATTGCCGGAGTTGCACCGCCAAACTCCCCTGACTCATCCTCACTTGACGGCGACCTCCGATCTCGACTTTTAGAGAAGTCCTCTCCACCAAAATTATCCAGAGCCGTGACTGTAGTTCTGCAAAGCAGGTTCTCTGTCATGCTCAGCTAAGGGCCACGTACGGAGTCCAAAGTAGGGTCGATTTACCCGGGGAAAAACTAGAAAACAGGAAATCTCCCCCCCCCCTGCTGGCCACCTTTCAGCTTCTCCAGACACTTTTACGCAAACAGGAAGTGGCTGTTTGAGGGAGATGCTGACACGCTGCTCTCAAGCGAACCTAATCCAGATATTTGCGTCAGGCTTCCTGGCCAGATTATTCATCTAAATCAACGCCGCTCGCCCTCGCCTGGCACCCGCGTCACACGGGTTACGCGGGTTTATGATCCTCGGTATCTGAGTGTTTGATCGTCGTTCCGTGAAAACGGTCAGCGGTGGAAAACAAACCACGGCGATCCGGCAAACGAGCCCGTGGTTCGAACCCACGTGGCGGCGGGAACTCGGTGCTCTAAATCAGGCAGCTGGGTCGCGGCCTGAGATGGTAAAAGAGGCTGCCGGTTGTAAGCCGTGGATTTATGTAACGCAGCAAGAGGAGCCTCGACCCTGGCACCGACAAACACACACGCTTGTCTGGCCAGAGCACCGCCAACCTCTGGCCTCGCACAATTCTATCTCTATCTCTCTCTTTGTCCAGCAAATCCACTTCGCCTCACCTTGTTTACCCTGCCCCGGAGACACACACACACACACATACAGACACACACACATGCGGTGTGTGTGTGTGTGTGTGTGTGTGTGTGTGTGTGTGTGATTAAGGTAGCAATCATTCGAGCAGCTAAACCAGTAAATCCAATAATTGGCCTCCATCTACTGGCACGCTCATTAATTAGGACTTAATATGGCTTAATGCTCGGGCACGGCCCAATGTTAGCTCTCAAACACACACACACACACACTCACGCACACGCTGCAGGGTTGCTCGCCTATGCCCGCTGCCTGGGACCGGCGAGGCAGGAAGGGAGGATTGGGCGGATTACAGCGTGGATGGATGGCAAGACAAACAAATACGAGCTCAGGTGAAGGGGATCTGCGGCCCGTGAAAAACGAGGGTTGACAGTTCAGAGGTGAAACAAAGAACTGGGGGGTCGCAGCGGGGGGGGGGGGTTCTCCACCGACCTGGTGGAAGGACACCACCTGCCGGATCCCGCCGTCAACTGATGCGCCGGCAGGAAACACCTGCGCCGACACAACTAGCGAAGACCCCGGCAAGCGGCTCTGTGTGCGGAGCCAGCAGTCAGAAGTAAAGCAGGTATCGCCGGCAGGCGCTTAGCGGTAATTTCCCCCGACAGCCCGATAATCAAACCACTGCACACTATTGACTGCTGCAGCTACGGAGATTAATTACAACACACACACGCACACCGTCAACTCTCGCCGGTATACATCGCTCGTAGCCCACAGCTAATTTCAAAAAGTCGGTTTTGTGTGTTTGTTTGTCTGCATATTTGTTTACAGGTGGGAGCGTACGTCCTGAAGGAGGGATCCGGGGGGAGAGCATCGGTGTCACGACAAAGAGAGACGATCCGAAATCCACGTCGCTGCCTGTCGCTCAACGGCCCCTTCGTGAGTGTTTTCCGCTCTGCAACTCACTTACAATTTTCAGCGGACGCCACGTGCATCATCTGAGTGATTTTGGGGAAACATTCACGTCGGTGGAAACTGCGATGGTTACAGGTCTCGTTGGTTTGAGCATTTTTTCTCGTGTGAGGATTCTGTCAAATGAAAATGTGTGTAAGCTGGAAAGTCAACCACTTCCTGTCACATGACCTTCTCCTGCAGGAGTGCAAACATACCAGCACCAACAGAAGTAAAAAGTAAAATTAAGCACTAAACAAGATAAAAAAAAAAAAAAAAACCCTATACACATCAACATTTACTGAATTTGTGTGTGTGTGTGTGTGTGTGTGTGTGTGTGTGTGTGTGTTTGTGTTTGTGTGTACCAGGCATGGGGCCTTGGGGGTTAAGAATGCAGGCAGACGGGCTTGGCTTGCCTGGTTACAACAACACTGCCAGGGGCATGAAGGCTGCAGCTGCCACACAAACACACACACACACACACACACACACACACACACCCAACCCTATACCCACCATCGCCACCCTCACACCCCAGTGCGCTAGCTAAATCTTGGCTAGCACACAACTGCACTCAAGGATGCCTGTGTGTGTGTGTGTGTGTGTGTGTGTGCCTCTGGGCCATGCCCCCTCTCCCTCTCCACCAACCTGTCATGCCAGTTGTTGCTCTTGCTAACATGCATATTTGACGTGGACCCGAATGGTGACACTGTGGGTTTTGATCAGGATGAGACAAACACGCGTTTGATTTTCTTCACAACGTTAATTATCCGGTTATTTTAACCTCTTCCTCTCTGCTCCATCCAGCTAAATCAAAAATCGAGGAGTTTATCCATAAAATCACGGATCAAGAATGAGCAAAAAATATAGGATACATCTGTTAATGTTGTGTTTGCATCGGAAAGGCAACGTTAGCAGAAATATCTAAAAACTGAACATGTCACATGTTTAGAAGTGGCCCATGTGTGAAATAAACTACAGCACACACTCACATAATATAACAAAACTTGATATTTACATTGTGCTCTTTAGCCAAATGTAGGCTGATTTGTGGTGCGTTCACTGCCCAGATGCCCCTGAGTGGCCCTACGCTCTGAGAAGTAAAGAAGAAAGTGACCCGGAACGCAATCAAAACTGAGATTTCATCCTCTCCCGTCGCATTAAGGTGAGAATCAGGCTCTGTTTTGCTTTAAAGAGGAATAAATGAATGAAGGAATCCATATGTTTCAAACGGTTGAACTCCAAGTTAGAGGATTGAAACCCCTGAACTTCACGTTCTACATCCCAAAGTACACCAGGAGGAAAAAATTAGATTGCGAAGGCGTGCATTGTCAGAGATCCCGATCCAGACAAATCCATGCACGGCAGCGGGTTCTATTCTGTCTTGTTGGACACAAAGCTCCCAGCTGGAGAGCTTGAAGCCCATCGGTGACTCGAACTTAGCTGACGCACATCACCATGCAGGCCGGCAGCCGCAGGGCCGTGGAAACACGTTCCACAGAAGTGCAAAGTGCGAAGGGGGGGAACGGGGGTATCAAATAGACTCGTTCGCTGATCTGAAGAGACAAAGCGAAACGCAGCGCCGCATTCATCCCGTTGCCGAGGCTTGGGCGCGACCGCCGGCCGTGCCAGCCTTCTAACGCTAGCGTTCGCTCCCCACCCTTTAAACCGCCTACTGATCCTGCTCTCCGTCTGACGGCCGGCCAGACAGGTGTTACCCCTCAACTCCCGTCAACATACTTTTGAGCAGGACAAAACCGTGTGAGGTTTTCCAGACGTGACCGGTTGCGCGGCTAACTGATCCAGCTTGCGAGCCCCCGGCTGCGCCCCCTCACCCTCCCACACACACACACACACACACATCTGAGCCACAAATGTGTGTGTGTGTGTGAGATAGAGCTGTAAAGCCACCGTTTGACAATGCTCTTTTGGGCAGGGCCGCCCCGTGATGGCTCCTGGCTACAGGAGCCAGCTGGGCAACGCAGAGATAGAGGCGATGAGGAGGACGAGGATGAGGAAAAGGCACGGGAGAGGAGAGGACGACTGATCAGCGCCACCCAGAGGTACAGATGAAAACTGATTTCCTCTGATTCCAATCACAGGGAACTTTGTGCGAAGTGAATCCAATCATTTCAACACATTAAATCATAGCGGCTAAATCATGTTTTACAACACATTAACAATTGTAAAAGTAAACACACTCTGAAAGTTGCTTCGTGATGTTATATATTCTGATGGGGATGATGACGAATTAGATACCCGACGTGACCGAGGATATGCACATCATGCATCCACAAGCGTCTACATCTTTCCCCTTATTCGTCACCTGGTTTGATCTCTGACCTCGCAGCTCGTTGTGGGCTTCGTTGCATCAGTACAAACATTATAACACACACACACACACCACACACACACACTCTCACACACACAAAGCTGTTTTCTTCTGCTCAGCCGCTGCCAACATAATTTGCAAATGAAAAGTTTTTTTTTTGAGGAGGAGCGTCCTTTTGCTTCTGGGGCATGGCAGCACACTGTGTGTTCGGGGAGGGGTGACAGAGGGGTGTGTGTGTGTGTGTGTGTGTGTGTGTGTGTGTGTGTGTGTGTGTGTGTGTGTGTGTGTGTGTGTGTGTGTGTGTGTGTGTGTGTGTGTGTGTGTGTGTGTGTGTGTGTGTGTGTGTGTGTGTGTGTATGTGTGGCAGGGGCCCAGATGAAGCAGCCCTCGCCCGGGGCTCGCCGTCCGCCTGCGGTAGCGGCAAGCCTGTTCCTTCTTCCCCGGCCCGCCGCGACCATTTGTTCCATTAACCAATCTCCTGGAGCCTCTGGTACAAACATACACACACACACGCACACACACATCCACAGGCACACATACTTCAACAACTGCTTGCACAGCTCATGCCGCACATGGCCCTCCATCGCTTCTCCATCCTTGGCTCCATCCCTCCCTCCCCTGCTCTCCTCCAGACGCACGCACCATCTTTCTTCATGGAGGCCATATGGCCCGGAGAAGCCTGTGGATCTGCAGCCACATCTGCGTATATGTTGCTGCTCTTCTAAAGGGCTGCAGAGTGAGCCGAGTGCTAACATTAACACTCAAACACACGCACACACACACACACACACACACACACACACACACACACGGAGGGCTGAATAACACATTCTGTTATGTGCGGCGAGGCCAGCGTTTGTTATATTAGTCTATCGTGTGCGTCTGTGTGCACACGTGTGTGTGTGTGTGTGTGTGACCCAAGTGTGTACATGCGTAATGGTAATTGGTAAAACAGCCTGCTAGCAGCTGCGTGGCGACGAAAGGTTGAGCGTTGTTTAGCAGGGGGAGACGGCGGAGATGAGAGGCGAGCGGCGAAACAAGAAAAGAAAAGTCGGGTGATTGGAGAGGAGAAGAGGAAGACGAGGTCGAGAAAAAAAAAGTTAACGTTAAAATCCGGGTTCCTTCCTGTTTTGACGTAGTTTGAAAAGTAGTTTGAAACACTTGAGAAATGCGGAGAACTTATTCCAGACTTTATACTTAAGGGGAGGCTATCATTTACTCCTGACCAAAACAGCTTTTGTGTGTGTATTCAGTGACACCCCAAAAAAAATAATTCAATAATACCAGCGTCCGCTAATGTCAAATCTGTAATCGCTATTTAATTTAAGCAAATATAACAAGTGAAACCTCATTGCGTGCAAGATGAATTATTTAGACATATTGGTTGCTACTCATTATGAAATATGCATTTACAAGATTAACAGGAATTAAATATTCACGCATCGTAAGAGGTAATTGTCGATTGCGCGTCTTTCCTTCAAACCTACAGGCTTGTCACGCTTATCAATTGAATACATTCACGCAAATCCGTGATATGTAAAATAACAATAAACTGCCTGATTTCATCTCTGTACAATCAACAGAAGCAGCAGCGAGTTGCTTTCCTCCCTCCCTCCCGTCTCTCGTTTTCCAGGCAAACAACAACAACACCACAGAAATAGTGAAATAAATAATTAAGTGGCGCGGCAAAACATTGTGTGCTAAAAACCCCTGTGTAGTTTGGCAATCAGCTTGCCCATGTAAAAATAAATCAAGCTGATTTTCCAAATGTTTTGTGCACGGTGCGCCGTCGCCACTTTTCGCAGCACAGATTGCGGGCCGACGGAGAGGCCGTGGGGAGGGGCGGGGCGGGGCGCTGGATGGTGAACCCACTTGCACCAGCTTGTTAACACGTACACCTTAACCCCCGAGCGGCGCCGTAGGGCGCCCGGCAAGCGCTCGGGGCCTGCAGGGGGCCAACTAACATATATGTGTGTACCAATATATGAAAACACACACACACACACATAAAATCAGATCATTATGAAAGCATGCATGCAATTTAGAGCCAATAAAGTGCCATATGTAGATACTTGCATGCTCTCTTTCACACTTTCTGTACGTACACACACACACACACACCTGCTTTTTTTTTTTTCTTTTCTTTTTTTTTTTTTTAAGGTAGCCGACTCACATAAAGGCCCTCTGAAATAGCGTTTGTTGTCCGCGCTGCTCGAGGTGAGTTGGATTTAAGTCCTCTCAACACCACTTGAAATGAAATATGAGACTGATGTTACAAAAGGCAAAATTGAAGCAAAAAAAAAAGAAAAAAGAAGAGATAGAATCAACATCACTGGCCCCTGATGGGAAAAAAAAAGATGGGGTGAGCGCCTCTAACAAGCCCATTTAAAGGGAATAGCGTAGCGTTGGAACGAAAGGACGGCTACGCTTTTAATCTGAAAGGAGAATAAAGGGCCGGGGAACCTTTGAGCTAAAACAAACTGCTGATGGAAAAAAGGGTTGTTTTTTTCGAGATCTGAACTGCATCGCGGCTCAAAATCTTCCACACTTTGTAGTTGAGATTTCAGATTAGGATGTGACTGCGGAAAGTCTCCCCTCCCGGTTATTTTCTTATGATGCAAACCATTTAAATAGATGTAATTAAGAGATTTTAAATTCCAGAGTCGAGAAACGCTTTTGAAAGATTGGCAGTGAACCTGCGTCCGATGTGTTTACCACAGGAAGTGGGGTTTTGAAATGTCCCGCTTTTGTCTTCCAATAAGTTCGCTCTCTGTACAAACACAACTTTGTACAGACCCTCGTCTCCTTGCGCAGATTCGCCAGATATACATGTCCATTCTATCAGCGCTCAAACTCGAAATGTGATTCCCGAGACGTACGCGGCAGGGTATCAAGAGGATCGTCTCCGAAATTTAAAAACGCCCGAGTGTGGTCAAGGTGCTCCGACAGTCCAAAAGTAACCTCGCGCCGCACAGAACTCGAGAGACTTTCAAATATCAGGAGGATTCGTGGAGCGAGCGGAGTGTCAAAGCAGAAAATAAAACTCACTAAACGCCAAGAGTGATTATCATAGTTCAGTTGGGAAAAGAGAGAAGTTAGGTGCCAACTTCCCAGCCAATCCACTTTTGGCAGCCGGATTCCTACTCCGCTGAACCTCCTGAGAACATGCAATCGCAGCCCACACATATACACACACACACACACACACACACACAAACGCACGCAGACACCACCACCATAACATATGTGCGTAAACATACAGAATATTCATACTTAACACTCCTTGACAACTCGAATTGTTTTCTGTCTCTGAAACAAGAGAGTCACCACCAGGAGACAGCTGTGACTCGCTAAACTTTTATTTTTTGGCAGCGTCTGACGGTCGACAGGTTAACACCAGTGGGCGGTAGACAATATGTAGTGTCAGTGGTGGTGCAGGGAAAAAGGGTGAGTGTGTGTGTGTGAGTTTAGTGTATGTGTGTTTTATTTCAGGACTTGGGGGGGGGGGCAGTGGGGTAGAGATCCTACAGAGTGGAGCAACAACACCCACACAGCCTCGCCAACGTTGGCAGCGCCCGGCTTGGTGCCAGGTGTCCTGTGGAGACACACACCAACTGGGCTCTGCGCTGAAGGAAGAAGAGACCCCCGCACCGCACACACCAAGTCAGTCCTCCTCACTAACACACGTATAACACACTTTAAGGCGATAAAGAAATAAAGCGGAAACGTGCGGCATTGCGGCTTTTTTTTGGGGCGCCGCCACTAAAATCGCTCCTTTTGGGTGACATTGAGTCGCCTCTTGACATGAATTACCACCAAATGTATCCAGCTTTGTCTTGCAGCTCCTTCATTGCTTTTCCCCTTGAAAAAAACAAGTCCGGAGTGACTGTCATCACATGGCACGACGTATGTAGAAAACCCTACAAATATGACTCAATAACTCTTACTTATAAATCAATACTTTGCTGAGTTGTTATGTATTTCCACCGTCCCCTCCATCCTCCATCCTCCATCCCCGCGGTGCTTCACAGGACTTCCAACGCTCCAGAGACGGAAAACAAACCGTCTTCTGTGATCCATAAGTGTGGGCCCCGCTTAGCCACCAGAACGCTGCCTTCATACGGACAGCGGGGGAATAGACGGGATCTCCCACGTCAGCGGAATAATTCACAGACCGTTTTTTTAAAAGAAAGCGAAGAATGGATCTGCGGCGGAGTGACTGGTTGGAGACAGATTGCGAAGAAAGGCCTGCTGCCAGAGTTTGGGAATCTAAAGAAGCCCAGACAACAAAAGTGTGTTGGAAACACCGCCATCGACAAGGCTACTGTTTTTCAGTCAGAACTTTGGTTTTGATCTGAATTTGGATTCAAGCTTCCGAATAACACGCGGCGGCCAGCGATCACAGGACGTACAAGCGGCCTCTGGCGCGTACCTGTTCTTCATGCGCTGGTGCACGTGGCCGTGCTGGACACACTGCTCCTCCATGTCGGAGCAGCGAGCTTTCAGGTGCTTCACAGTGTCCTGGAGGTGCTGCTTCTCCAGGGCCAGCTGCTCCACCTCACCCCTACACACACACAATAAGAAAAGATGAAACCGATGCTCATTCTAATTACATAGATTGAAAACACACACGCTGTTTTTAAGTTTACTTGCTGTTCCTTTTTTTTTTTTTTTACCGTCTGATTTTGTGGGCGAACATTTTCGTGGTGGCCTCAAACCCCACTGATAACGCAACAAAGTTGACATCGCGGTTCAGGAGCCTCCTGAGCCTCGCAGTGTGAGCGAGTGAACTAACAAACATAATTAGCGGAGTTTCCTTATTTATCTCGCCGCAACTGTCTCGGCATAATCTCACTTAGCTGAGCCGAAGCCGTCCAGCAGGACTTTAACCGCTACACTGGGTTTGGACTCCAGGAGCTCAAACAGCCCCGAGGCACAAAACACACCGCCGTCACACTGCTGCTAAGCTAAATAATTACACACACAGCGGATGAAGTATATGCCAATGGGTTCAGTGCATTGTTTAGGAAGCTCCACACGGTACATTCAATGCTTATTCTAGATGTTGGAGAGAAGAATGTTGTCTGTAAGCTGGCGCAAAGGTTCCTTCAGGTGTGTGCACTTGTATTGTGTGCACGTGCCCCGTGGCCGGTGAGGCCGGCGTGGGTCTGGCAGCGCAGATTGAGGGCCGTCATGTGACTAATGTGCAGCACAGCTCCAACAGCTGACAGGACACCGGGCCCAGGGTCACTATCACTCACCAACACACACACACACACACACACACATGCATGCACAGACACATACACACACACACACACAGGAACAGAAATATACGCACGCAGGCAGCCCAGATGGAGAACGGGGCAGGCCTGCTGTGACTACTGTAGCATCAGGTTAACAAGAAAACAGGTCAGGCTGGAGAAGCAGTGTGTGGTGTATCCGCACACACAAACACACACACACACACACACGCACGCACGCACGCACGCACGCACACACACTCCAAAACAGCCCAGGGTGGTGACGCTTCATGAAACCATGACATGAAGCCGCCGAAAAAAAAAGAGCAAATGAACGCAGGGGCGTGAATGAAAAGGAAACAGCAGGGAGGGAGAGAGAAGCGGCGGCGATCAATGCAGGTGAATGTGATCGGTCAGTCATATGAAGGCCAAAGGTGATGAATAAACTAAGTTGTAAATGAACGGATGAAAGGCTGAGGAAACCGAGGAGGCGGTGAAGGTGTGATTAAAAACAACTGGAAACAACGGCAAATGATTTCGATAATAACCTGCTGTTTTCTGTCAGCTCCTCCAGTTTGACTCCAAGTGCGCAGCACTCCTCTTTCAGTTTCCGGATCAGGGAATTCTGGGAGCTCAGGAGACTGTCCAGGTCCTCAACTGCAACGTGAGAGTGAGGAGGCTTCAGAACGCTTACCTCCGACAATCCAACCAGGAAAAGCTCCTGCACAGGTCTGTGTTACACTTAAACCATGAATGGCAAATCTGTATCAACATGTATGCATGTGTCAAAATTTCACTTTCCGTGGGAGCCATATTTACTATTATTATTATTATTATTATTATTATTATTATTATTTTCATATGATATTCCAGGAGGGATCTCATGCACGTTATCATTTTTGCGCCACGTATTCAATATATGTGAAGTGTTGGCCGCATTGCTCCCCAGAGGAGCAGCTCAGATCAAAATTAACAAAAAGCGAGCGTTGCTTGAATGTCTCAACGTGTGCATTTGTCACAGTTAAAAATTTGAATTAAAAAAAAAAAAAAAAAAGTGTTGAGAGGGCCGCGGAGAAACAAAAGGGGTGAAAACGAGACGGAAAAAGAGAAGGTTTTGTCGTTTGAAAGTGTTTTTCTTTCTCCTCTCCGCCCTTTCCTGCCACGTCCTCATGTGCTCACGGGGGCCTCTTTCTGAACAATCCAACACCGGGCTTTCATCGTCCCTTTGAAATCGTCCGCGTTCCGCTCTCCCAACATATGTCCGCTCTTTTAAAATAACAATGGCTTCCGTTTGGATTGGGGGAATGATCCACCTGCTCCGGCATTCTGTCACAGGCAACCAAAAAAAAAAAAAAAAAAAAAAACACCAACAACCAAGGACTCTGAGTCTTTGAAAAGTAGCTTTAACTTGTGCAGAGTTTTTCGTGTGTGATAGAAACGAGGGACGATCCCTGATTTGACAGTTAAAGGTTCAGCCCGAAATGTGAATTCATTTCTATCGATCTATGAGAAAGGGTGCAGAACTCAGGTCCTTGCGCTCCCTTGTGCGGTATTAACTTCCCTCTGACTTTCCTCCCGGCGAACCCCGAGAGACCGTCGGGGTCCGCGTCCCGGTGACGGATCACACGTGGAGGCCGGACACCGGGCGGCGTGGCTTCGTCGTCATCTCGACAAAGTTTCGATCGGCGGAAAAAAAAAGTTGTGCGAGGAATGCTAATTAGCCGAACGGGCTTTGAACGCGTCTGGCCGCGTGCAGGCCAAAAAGAACCCTGGGACACAGAAACACAGCAGAACTGGCACTGGAAACAAACAGAGGAAAAATAAGGGAGGGAGGGATGGAGGGAAGAATCGTGGCAGGGAGGAGGAGGGGTGTGTGTGTGGGGGGGGGGGGACAAATATCTGATACCATCTAGAGGCAGCTCTGTACGTGTTTACTCAAAAAAGAAACATGAAAAAAAAGGTGGGAGGGAGCGGAGAGGGAGGGGAAGGGATGGATGGATCGGGGGACAAACGGATGGATAGAGAGGCGGGATTTGGAGAGCAAGAAAGCTAATTATCCAGCTCGTCTGTTGGGTTGCACGGGGAGAGGAAGTGATGCGAGCTACTAAAGGACGTCCACCCCTCCATCCCCTCCCCTCCCACAGCTTCCTGCTGTGCTCTGATGTCAGCTCTCTTTAGACAACATGTGTGCCGCCACCGAGAGCCAGAACCAAACCCTTTGTTTGCCCCCCCTCCTCTCCCTCCAACCAGTCCTCCCTCCGTACCCCTCTATCTTTGTTCCGCGTACCAGCAGGCTCCCCCGTTGTCGAAGGAAACCACAGGTAAATAAAAAGATAGGGAAAGGGAGGCGGTGAGAGAGAGAGAGAGCAGAAGAGGGTGGGTGGTGGAGGTGTGTGTGTGTGTGTGTGCGCGTGGCGGGGAGTGATCCAGATGGTGCGACAGATGTGCGAGCAGCAGCAGCTCTGCTGCGCAGACAGACAGCGAGCTCCGAGCCGAGGGTCTCCGCTCTGTTCCCATCACCTTCCCTCTGCTCCGCCGTGCAACCGGCCTCTCAAGGCTCCCAACGCTCTCTTTTTGTTCCGTCCTCATCTTTTGAGGTCACTTCGACTCGCTGGGCTCAGATGAGTCGTGTTCTCTCCCCCTCCTCCCACTTTTGGGCCGCGCTGTGTTAGCGGGCGCAGTGAGAAGATAAAAAAACGTCGTGTTTTTTTTTTTTTTTTAGCTGAAGGATGCACATATAAGACGCCGCTCACACTAACGCTCCCCACTGACGCGTGGAGGAGATGAAAACTCCACCGGCTCAAGGGCTGCGGCTCCGGACTGGGCCCCGACTCCGCTCTTCTGCTGTCATTTATGCCGATAAGCACTCGGTAAAAACCCAGTTTGCTTCTGTTCTGTTCTAGCTCCCTGGCGTCACCCCATCCTCCCCTACACCGGAAGCTTCAAATAAACCTGCCGACCTTGCAGGCTGGAAAAGCTGTGTTTGCGAGGATTCTGGGAGGATCAGCGAGTGAAACCAGGGGACAGCTGGAGTCTCATGCCACTCCAAATGCACAAATCATTTAGTAACGGTGACGGGGAACGCAAGAAATACTCTGTTGCTAATATGCACTCCTCCACAGAAAAAGATGCATAAACATGCTGGGAGGTTGTATTTCTAAACTGCATACAAGTGGGGAATATAAAAATAGACTGATGACAAAGCACACACACACTCACACACCGTGGCAGAAATCTGTCCTAGCTGTGACACTTGACATGATCAACTTGGATGAAATTCCACAGCTAGAACAATTTCAAAAACAAACCACGTGTTCATCGTCAATATTTACTTTCAGGCTGGGAGCAGGTAGAGCTAAACATCTGAATAAAGACCACTGAAATTGAACACAAGGTGAAAATATAGCAAAAAAGTCTTCGGACTGGAAAAAGAAACCGTGAGCTCTCACAAGCAAGGAGGAACAATATATGCGGTGAACACCGAGTTGGTCGTGATGGAGACGCTGACCTCTCTGCAGGTGTTGCTCCTGCGTTTGCTCCAGCAGGCCGGCCAGCTCCCGCTCCCTGTTGTGCCATGCGCGGGAGGTGGACGTCATTTTCTCCTCGTGAACTCGCTCCGCCGTCTCTCTGTCCTGCCTGGGAGGGTAAAAGTAATTGGTGAGTAACAAGCAGATATGATGAATCAAAAGCGAGGGGCCGGCGGATCACAATGCCTTTGTTTATTTTTAACACATCTCGCAGCGCTGGCCGCTCTGACGCTCCAGGGGAGAAGCGTGTTCTGAGTTCTCCAGACCACTGCATTTGACATACGGAACTTTAAACGGTACGTTCGAGGGCGATGGGAAATTCCAGTCTATCAGTTTAAATCAGCTGCAGACTTAGGGAAAAGACATAAATTTGGTTGAAAGCACTGATGCGGGACAGCATGGAGGCACTGGAGGAGAGCAGCGTAGCTAAATGCACTGCTTCCGTCGCTAACATTTATTTCAGTCAGGCCTTTTTTTTTTCCTTCTTTTCCTCACAGTACTGTCTGGATGAATCATGTTTTACTGTCACAGGCGCGGTTAGGAAACATATTTCCCCGCAAAAATGAAGCTCTTGCTTTGCCTAACAAGGTGTCAGTGACATAGAGGATCCAATAAAGGCCAGTGAGTGAAAAACGCAGTGGAAATGTTAACTTTGCAAATGACAATGCACTCATTTTTGTAAGGCAAACGGCCACGTGCAGGCAGGCAGTGTGCAAAATTCAACGTGCAAATTCAAATGTACAACAGAGGAGGCCAGCTCACAGTTGTGAGTCTGTTGGTTGACTAAATTAAGGACAAGAGGCCTCTAATAAGTTCATATAAGTAAAAAAGTAAAGAGAAAATAAATTAGAAAAAAACATGACAAAAAAAATTGAGGGCTGGATGAGAATACAAACAATGTGTATTGCAGTGATGGATACTGAAATAATTATCAAAAAATAAAAACAGTTCTCTTAAAACAACAAATGCTTTATAATGATCTGGACTAATTCTCCCAAAATGTCTTCTTGATGTTTCGTATTTTTTCACAAGCGACTGAAGAAGATCAATGCATCGCGCGGCGCCAGGAAACGGGTGTTTGGATAGCAGCTCCGAACCCCCGTCCCGTTCCCGAATCAAAATCCAAATATGAAATGGGGGGAGGAGGATCCAGAACATGGCGGTTTGCTGGTCAGTGGACACACACACACGCACACACACATGCTTGAATCAAGGTGCTTCCCAACATGAATCCTAGTATAGTGAGGGATGGGTATACAAAAACACAGGCCTTGAAGAAGCCAACACACACACACCTGTTGTTGCGGGGCAGGTATCTGGTGTGTCCAGCTGTGACGGTATCACCATACTAAACCCCAACTTCCTCACAGCTCTTCAGCCTTCACTGTAATTCAGGCTTCAAATCTAGATCCGCCACGTCATGCCGAAGGTCTCGAAGGTCCGTCGGTACTCCAATAATAGCCCGCCGCCGCTCGGAGGTCAACGGGGAAAATCACACTTCTTGTAACCCAATCAAGGAAGCGGAGGCAGCGTTTCGATTTCACCGGGATACAATCTTTTTTATTAACATGGTGATTAATCTTTCATGAGGCGCCGCGTAACCTCAGTGTTTGAAGGTGACGCTGGAATAACAATTAGACTTAAAGAGGCAGATGACAAAGCAGCGGGCCAGATTTTTACTCAGACTTATAAGTGTAAAATAACCCTGTCCACTGTGTTCTGCAGATTATTGCAATGCAATTAACCATAAAGCAGCTGTTTTAACACCACGGTGACTCACTTCACTGTTCTATCGCTTTGGATCGCCTTTTCTTTTCTCCAGGCGACAGAATATAGTATTTTCGCTCTTTTGATTGGCATATATTATGGTGCTCGAGTCCATCAGCAGCCATGTAATTACAAATGGATTCTCTCGAAGCGTCTCACGGAGATCCTGGGCTGAGAGTTTTTACCAATTGGTATATATCTTGATATATCTGCATAAGGAAGGAAAGGCACCGCAAATATGTAATGTATAAAAGCTCATGCTGATTTTCCCCATGATTTGGAAATAATTCAGTGAATTTGAGCAGGATAATTAGCAACGAACGGGCACGACAGTCCAGGGAAGAAGTTTTACCTGGTGACCCCGCTGAAGTCGGACGCAACATAAAGCAACATATTCCGCAAACTAGCGCTTCTCGACTCGACTTGCCAACGAGCACGACATCGCCGGCGGTGACTCAATCCAACTCTTTTCATTTCATCCGCCATTTGTCTCAAAATCAAATTTTTTAACAGGTAAGATGTATAAAAAAAAAAAAAAAAGTGCTTATCCCTGCTGGCTTGGAACAATGCTACGTTTTACTCGCGTTTGAACCAAACTTTCTAACTCAACTAAGCCCAACCATATCTGAACAACAGAGAGACAGACAAAGAAGGAACGAAAACAAAAACTACAAAGACGGGAGGGGGGGAAAAAAAAAATGAACAAATAAACAGAACTCTTCCTGAAGTCCAAAGGCGCTAATGAAGAGAGAATTCTCCAGTTTAAGTGAAAACTTTTCTCCCCTACAGCGCTTGGCCTGCATCTCTAAAGTGACCGCGTCTGTCTGTTCCTTCGTGTGTGTGTGTTCTCCTGCTGTCCTGCTGTCTGGGGTGTGAAAGCGGGTGGCGGGTGTGCAGGGGACACAAGGATACTGTGTGTGCGTGTGTGTATGTGTGTGTGTGTGTGTGTCTCTACGTGTATGAGTGGGCGTGCGTGTGTGTGAGTGAAGGAACCCCTGCTGGGCTTGAACAGCAGCCTGAGCCACCAAAGCGCACACCAGGGCTCAGCGGGAGATGGCGGGCAGGCATTGCCAGCCATTTGGTCCTGCTAGAGGTTCCAGGGGGCCGTGTGTATTCGCGTATATCCGTGCGCGTGTTTATGTGCGACTGGGGGGGCACTCACACCAGACCTGTTTACCCACCAATTAGCATCAGACAGACCGCCAGAAAGTTCCAGCAGTCAGCGATAGAGCGGCGGCGAAGAAGAGACGGGCAAAGACAAACGGATGATAGAAAGCCACGGAATGAGCGTCATCTGTTTTGACTCGGTGTTCGCGTGCGCGACCCCACCCCCCCCCCCCTCCGGTAAAGTTGCACAAAAGTGAACAAAACATAAAGTGAGTTCGGAAGGAGACGGTCGACGGCGAAGGTTTTAAAGGTGTTCTGGAAAACGGAAAGGGTACGAGATGCCCCCGAGGGGTCGATATGTAGCCGGAGTCCCAACCCTCGGTTACGGGGAACCGCTCCTTCCCTCCGCCATTTTGCACCCCCGGTCAAGCGATTCGTTTTAGTCAGTCACAAAATGGCGCCTGATGCGCAGTGAAAAATGAATGGCTCAATTTTGTATTTAAAAAAAAAAAAAAAAAAAAAAAAAAAGCAGTGACGAGCTTTCAGCAAAGAGCCAAGCCCTGGAGCAAGCGTCCAGGGTGACGGGGAAAAGCAGAGGTGGAGATGAAGATGGGAGAAATCTCTCCGGACAATAATCTGCCTCCCAGCTAATTGGTGAGCGGGCTCTGGGTTGCTGCCTGTGGCAGGAACTCCGGTTTGGGCCTCGGAGGCAATAAGACTGAATGTGCAGTAAGTGGATAGCTGGGCCTGTTTGTATATGCCTGGCCTGATGTAATGTAGGACAGCTTGATAAGTGTGGCGTGAGCTGCATGGGCGAGGGCCTAAGGTAGGATGGAATGGCTCTGGGGCTGCGGCCAGGTATGGCGGCTGCTGTGCAAGCGTGTGTGTGTGTGTGTGTGTGTGTGTGTGTGTGTGTGTGTGTGTGTGTGTGTGTGTGTGTCGGGGGGGGCAGAGGCGGTGGCTGGCTGGCTAGCTGGATGGTACAGAGAGGAAGAAGACGGGCCCAGTCCGCACAGCCTGCCTAAGTGGGCACTATTCAAGCTGTTGCCCATTAGATGTGGGGTGCCAGGGCCTGACCAAGCACGGAGTTTGCAGCACCCCACGACGCAGCCAGCTTCCCACGCCAGAACCACCAAATGCCGTGGTTTATCAGAGAACAAGCACAAATTGGAGTCAGACGGTGGACTTGGAGGAACTGGAGACATTCAGACACAACTGACCACTGTGAGAGCTGAAGAAAAAGTCCCTGCTCTGAATGCATAACATCATCTATGATATCGCTTAAAGCAAAGCCATACATGCAAAAGGACAATGGAATATCTATTCAGTTAACATGTGATCATCGAAAACCGATTGGGTTGATCAATTTGCACATAATCCTGTCGTGGGGGGAAATGAGTGTGACTGTTTCTATCACAGAGCAAAGATATTACCCCATATATTTTCCCGTGAGCTGTGAAATGCGAAGCCAAGATTTGAAACTTCACATCGAATTGTGAACGGAAGCTGTCGAATAGAAACCTTTAAAAAAGGAATTCTCCTTATTATCGTTTCCATTCAAATTCACTCCGCTTCGCCCGGTTGACGTGACGAATCCATAGGTTCCGAACTATTTTACGCATTACACTTCCCTGTAACAGACAGATAGCGTAGAACGAAATCACAACCGCCAACCACCTGCGTTTGGCCTCCGAATGGCAACACTAGTGATGACTCGCTGCTTTTTGGAGGACTTCCAGAGCATCCGCAGCTATTTTTGATAGACTGCATCAATCAGGCGACATTAATATTCAACAGTTTGATGCGCAGGACTGTATGGATGATCTCTGCCTATGTGTGTGTGTGTGTGTGTGTGTGTGTGTGTGTGACGGATGGCCTTGTGTAAGCCTAACGTGGATTGCCAAGCATGGGTGTGTGCAGCGCAGAGAGAACGAGGTGACATATTGAACATTTGCCGCGCTGCTTATTATTTATTGACGCTGTGTACAATAAGCATCTGAATTGTTCGGTGCGGCAGACTGCGCGCGGCGTCACAATCCTCTCACACACACACACACACACACACACCTCGGCGCGTTTTGACACGTTTTTTTAACCAAACCGAGGTACTGCAAGTCCGCTGCTCCATTTCCGCGTTTTTTTTTTTTTTTTTCCTTGACACCCCTCCACTTTACCCGAGCCAGAGTAAAAGCCACATGTAGCCCCAAAGCTAAACACCCAGCGCAGCTCATGTGTCTATTTATCATCCATCCATCCATCCATCCATCCATCCGCTGATCCCTCCATCCAGAGCATTCTCATCTCTGATTCTCTTCTTCCTGCAGCTTCCATCTCTCCCTCCTCTTTTCCCTCCCACCCTTTTTTTCTCCTGTAACTAAACTGGCTGTGTCTCTCTCCATCTGCTGGTTCCTCCTTCAGCGGCCCTGCACCTGTTCACACCTCCTCTCCTGTTGGCCACCTCCTCTCTTCTCCCCTCTCTCCTTCCCTTTATCTCTCTCTTTTTTCCCCCCCTTTTTTCTCCCTCTCCCACCCTCAATCTCTGCTTGGCGCGACGCTGCCAGGCCCATTCCTGGCTCGCTTAGCCTCTCTGTCATTCAATCCATCTGTCGGCAAGTCAACTTTGTTTACAGCGGGCGGCCCAAGCCTCTTTTCTTCATCAAGGAGCCCCGGAGCCCCCCCGCTGCCACCAAGGTCACCGGTGAGCCAATCGTGCCCCTCGTAACTGTTAATTAAAAAAAAATAAATAAAAATTCCCGGCCATAATAATGGGCAGTCGCTCCCGCTGAATGTCCGCATCTCAAAAGCTGTGTTTAACTTCTTCACTTTTTCACAGCGAACAGCTATAAATGTACACTGAGCCCTGCACACGCAGATGTTTCCTGCGGCCGTGCACATTTTCTCCGGATATTAAATGAGCTCCGGATTGAGGTACTTAACCACCGATTGGCCTCTGTCATCGTCTGCACGCACACAAAACCGAGAGGTAAGTTTAAGTATCTTAATTGGCACAGATGACTGACGGTTGTAACACAGAGAGAGCGTACAGGCAGTGCGGGCATCTGTCATTTTTTTTTTTTTTTAAATAAACACACAGCATATGTACAATATGCTCTGGTTCTGACCCGATTCGAAAACCCGGGATTTTAACGTCAATGTCAAAATCTGTGCCCTTCAAAATATAGTTCCGGGTAACATATGCATCAGAGATGGAGGTCAAACTCATTTCAGCTGATGAGAGAAATTATTTTTACATTCTATTCAGCACTGTTAATGTTCAAAAGCTTCCTTATGTTCACATTTTGCCAATCAAAATCAAACGTTTCTATAAATTAAGAATAATATTCATCCACACCGAAATGTTCTAGATCCCAATATCTGCTTTGACATTTGTAGCAAAATTTTCTGCGTTAATTCTCTGCAGAAAAAGACGACAATAACAAAAAAGTTAAAAAAAAAAACCTGAACAAACTAAGAATAAGAGTCGCATTGGAGGGCTCTCACCCAGTGAGACTGTGCGGTACACCTGTGCTGGAATTCACTCACACCTGAGATGTAACTGATGTCATTTCAAACGCCTCTCATCCCTCCTGCCCGGTTACAAGCGCAGGGGCAACTGGCAGGATGGCAGACGCCGTCATCGCTCCTTCTCTCTCTCTCTCTCTCTCTCTCACCTAAATGATCACGAGCCGTTTCCTCTATGATCTCGCTTCCCACCTTTCCTTGTTTTAACTAGTCCTGCTGAAAACTTGCCTTCTTCCCCATCTCACTCCTTGGTTTCTGTGGTGCAGGATCTTGTGATAAGGGCTCAGGTTGGGGTTCACCATCTCTGACACCTCACCTCCTTTCTTAACCGGCCGCTTATACTAGCAGACTCACGTTTGAATTCAGTGAAGATGCGCTTCTTATTTAAAGGATCCTTCATTATGTGTCATAATTTAAAAAAAAATGCCTCAAAGAATCACTAGAGGGACATGTTTTTACGTTTTTTTTTAATATATTTTATTTTATTTTTTTATAAAAGCTTCACTTTATATTTAACCATGAGCATCTACATGTATAACCATGTATGTTTATAGCTGAGATTATAAGTAATCAATTTTATCTCATTAATTTGCTTCAAACATCAGCGAATTTCTGGTGAATATTGTTCAGTTTAACCAATGTCACCTTCATTTAAGTGACATTTTCTCTTAATGTTGGGGAAAAAAAAGATTGAAAAGAATCTCGACTGAACATTGTCCTGGCTGCAGCTGCTGACAGAAAGTGCACATAGCTGTGAAAATATCACAGATCGATGATACATGAATAAACAAATATTGCCCGGTTCTTGCTGACTGCGGCATCCAGTTACATCCTCAGGTGTTTGAGCACTAACCATCTCACCCCCCTCCCCCGGGTATTCATCAGCCTTTCCTCCACTTCCACTCCTCCATTCCACCGTCTTCGCCCCAGCCTCGCTTAAAATCTGCTGACATTGCAGTGCCCCCGCCATGAGAGGCTGTTCAGATCTGCGGTTCACACATTAAAAGCAAGAAAGACGCAGCAAGTTGTAGGCGGGAGGACAAAAAGGGCCCGTGTTTAAAGGATGAAACGTGAAGAGGGGGGAAAACACAAAGGGGTGGATCAATCAGGTATGAAGAGGTAAAAACAGAGAAATGAGGGACGAGGAGAAGCTCAAAGAGGTTCTGTCATGTCGGATGAAAGCAGCGGGCAGAGATTGGAGCCGCTGACGGTGCCACCCTGACAGCAGGGCTACGCGAAGGCCCAAAGTTGACCAGATGACAAAAACACACACTTGTTCCAGCCGCCGTCCGCGTGCAACCCGAACCAAACCGAAGGCACGGGAGCCGCAATCCCCCGGATCCGCCGGTAAACCCCATCGCTTCACGAACCGACGGGGTTCAGGACAAGCCGGGCAAAGAACAAGGTGAAGGACGGACGCTGGGTGGATGACGGAGGGCCGGTGCACCATCTTTCCCTCTCTTTCCTCCAGCAGAAGTGTGTATATAGGCCAGTGTCCCAGGGCACACTTGGCCGGGGCGAGAACAGTTGTAGCCGACAGATTTGCCTCCATCTTGCCCGAGGTGTCCCAGTCGGCGATCTGTCAACTCTATCTATGAACACCCTGAACAATAGACGGGCAACAGTTCAGTTCAATTTATAATTTTTTTTGTTTTGTTTATAAAATCAGCATAATGACCTTTGACGTTTCCAGAAACTATCGGAAAGTAAACCACAAGTTACAGGGAATAGATGAGGAAGGATAATAGTAACGCGTGTTTCTCACATTAACTTCGGTAAAGTATCCATTCTTGCTTTACAGCAGATTTATACATTTCAATTTCATTGTCTATGTCATGTTTTTACGGGTCATCCACAATTCTTAAACTGGAAAGTCATATCAGTCCTGATTGTAGAAGTAATATTCAAATAAGAAACACTGTAACCTGTACAACTGCATTTTTTCAATCTGTGTACGATTGGTTTCCATTGTGTCGCTGTTTTTAAAGTCAATACAAATCAAACACTGCTCGCTTGATCACACAAGTACACAATATTCTATTAAAAATAATAAGATAAAATTGAATAAAATAGAATAGGTTAATGAATAAAAATGTGGGTCAAAAAGATTCGGTGATATCACACTGATTCTTTTGTGCTGCTAATCCACAGGCTAACCAGTGGAGGGAATCCTTACTGCCTGCAGTTATTCATGCATCGAGCAAGGAATTACCTGCAGATCTGACTGAGGTAAGTCTTAAACTACACCCGACGATGAGATAGTACATCAGCTCCTATATGTCAAGACGCTATGACAAAAAGTAGAAGAAGTGTCAGAAAATGAGGGGAAAAAGCTGAAAAGAAAATAAAGGATAAAGATTAAGAGCGAGCACAAGTGTTAGAGGGAGAGAGGTGAGAAGGCAGGATGGCAGAGAGGGCACTCCAACAGAGAGGAGAGAGGAGCGCGGCAAGGTCTCGTCACCAGGCCAACGGGCCCACCACTGTCAACATCATGGCAACTCTGATAGACACACACACACACACAAACACACGCGCACACACACACACTGCTGGCCAACAGCCCTCCCAGCTGCCCTATCCGTAACTGTCTGATTAGTTGTGCTAAGCAGCCCCTCCCCTGCCAACCATGGTGCCATCTGCTACCAAACAACATGGCTGCCGACCAGATAAGCACGCACACACACACACACACACATATATATACACAGCAGGCCTCATACCTGGCACTGCCCCGCTGCTGTCACACAGAGACACACACATCAAACTTCACAGACACAGGTGTCGCCCAAAGGTATCAACACTTAACATTCACACAAAGCCACACGCACTTGCAAAATCAGTCAACACACATCCTGCGACAGGGACTCCTCAAGCGCGTGCCTGACCACACGCACACACACACACACAGACACGCAAAAAGTCATGCAAGGTTTGTGCCACGTTTTTTGCGCATCCGCGTGAGTGGTAACAGTGGTTGGGCACGACCAATGCCAGGTAAAAGAAAAATGCTATGCTCAAGTGTGTGTGTGTGTGTGAGTGTGTGTGCGCACGCTCATTGGCAGCACTTGACTGTTCATTATGGCCTGTGCCTCTCCTGAGCGACTGTAGCCCGTGTGGTGCCCCGGCCCTTTTATTCCGGGCCGTGATTGGACAAGGCCCTCCCGCCGTGTTGGTTTGCAGCAGTTTTGTCGCGCCCAGATTTCACTCACTGCTCAAAGTGAGCCTCTGGCGGGACGAGGCATCTGCTGCCTCACCTTCCTCATTTACACTTCTCCGCCCTCACACACACACACACACACACACAGTGTTCAGTTCACCGCCTATCCAGACCTTGCTATAGCGAAGGGGAGAGAAATAAAGGGAGACAGCGAGGCGGAGGAACAGCCTTAGAGGTTCGGTGTGACATATTTGATAAAGTTTGAGGACTTAGTTTAAGTTCTTCCCATGTCTGGTTCAGCATCGATCTTCCATCTGCCATTCTAGCGCTATTCTGCAATGTTGAATCCATTTTGTACTGTTCCGGCACCATGACACCTCGTTTCCTGTCACTTAATTAGACCTGGTTTGAATAATGTTTTACAGCTATGGATGACTGCAGCATAGGCAGGAAAGTCATAAGTACCAGATGTTTCGGCGTCTCTCTAAGGAGCTCTAAGTTCCCAGGCTAAGAAGGCTTTCCCCGCATTGTTCTGATTCTTATTCTTATATTTTTTTACCACATTCATTATATTTGTGGTTCTGAGCTGATAAAACATGGAATCAATACCTTGGGTAAATATCTCATTGATAGAAAAACAGTCAAATTTTTTTGTCAATAACAGTTTGATATAAAATGTTAACACAAATAAACAAGTAGCTGGTTTTCCCTAAATTTTAACAGATATGCGATATGGGTGTGCATGTGCTTTTATAATTAGGGTTTGTTTACTGCAACAAGTTTTTTTCTTCTAATTCTAATTTGCACACGCTTGCCAAAATATGCCACACCCACACGTCAAGTCTTATAAACAATAGATGGAAAAGAAGGTACAGCAAATATACACGTCATTTGGTTGTGCTTTTAGAATTCCCATAATATTTAACACTTCACGTTTATATGATAAAATGCTACAAAATGTCAGAAACCAGCGGTCAGTAAAAAAACTAACGATAAACTCATCTAGCAGACTTTTGTGCAGAGCTTAAGTATTTCTATGATCGATTAACTTCTGTTGCTACGGAGATTTATGGATGTAATGAAAGAGGACAGGAAGTTAGCTGGTGTGAGAGAAGTGGATGCAAAGAATCGGGTTAAATGGAAGCAGATGATTGTGGCGACCCGGTGATGGGAGCAGCCAAAAAGAGCAGAGGAAGAGAAGATTTAATTCTGTTCTCTTTGTGACCCCACTTTCTAAGTCCACACGATAATCTTGAGTCCACAGAGAGACATTTAGCCGGAGGCTACATCACGTAGTAAAGTCACCCACGATACACTGGTCACAAGTCTGAGTGGCAGCCTCTTGGCCCTCTGCTGGAAGCTCATGAGGAAAGACGCCGTGGAACAGGTGTTTCCATCCAACATCCCTGCAGGTTTCACTGCACAGCTGCCTCGGACCCTCCCGATGCAAGTGACCACCAGACATTGCCTCACTCGGCAAACCTCTCAGGGAGAGAAATTGGCCACGAGTAAAATTACTGCCTTTCTGTATCCAGTCCATCTACAACTCTACACGAGCATGCTCATTAAGATGGATTCCTAATTTCACGGGGTGGATAAAACCTGAATATTTGAGACCGTGCTGATAGTCGAGTGATCCAAAACAGAAATTAGATGCACACATACTAATTTATCGTTGGACACGATAATGCGTGCAAACACATGTGAGTCACAACGGCCGGTTCAGCGATGGTTGAAAGAGGACGGCGAAAAAAGAAAAGTAAGAGAGTGAAGAAAGAAAGCCGCAAACAAACAAAACAAACTTGGTAAAGCCCTATGTTTGGCTGAGGCCAGGACTGCAGTGTGTGTGTGTGTGTGTGTGTGTGAGAGACGATGTGAACAGAGTGACGGGGATTAGGACGGATCCTGGGCTGTCCAACTCACAGCTGGCTGATGATCCAATCCTGGAGCGTAGCGCAGCGCACCAGCCGCCATGGGACCCCCGGATGCATGCATGCATCTGTGTGTGAGCGGTTCGTGTCTGTGTGTACAGGCATGTGGTTACCGACTGATGTGTGTTTCGTGGCGCGCGTTTGCAATGATGCAGTTGCGCAAACAAACGTGTTGTGTACGTATGTGTTAACCGGAGAGGAAGGCTGGGCGATCAGAAATCAAACAGAGCCTGTCTGTGCTTTATGTCCTCCGTTTGAAGGTGAGCTGTGATCGTTGCGGGCCACGAGGACGACAAAATGAAAGAGCGGAGCGAGCAAGTTACAGAGGGAGAATCAAAGAGCTGCCTCCCAAGGCTGGTCACACAAATGCCTTCCAGCTCTGCCACTGTGAAGCTCTTAAAACACATTCCATGGCTGCACAAACACGACCGACGCAGCTACAAAGACTCGTGCACGACTGTGCGGTGAACAACTGAGGCCAGGCAGAGGCAAGCAAGACCGAGGGTGAAATGCATAGATCTGACCTCATAAGGAGGACAGATAATCACGGGTGGGGGGAGAGCTGAGGGTGGAGACATTCGGTGGGAGAAAGAGGGACATCGGGAAAACAAATACAGACACGCATCCTCACCTTCTGTAAAACAGACACAAAAATGTCAACCTGAGAGACCAAGGCTTCAAGCAGAGTTCAGTAGGCGCTCAGGTGACATGAATGGAAACGTGCCGGAGGACGGTTTTATCTGATTCTTCCATATTTTGGCCCCTTCACTCAGCGCATGCAGTTCACCACAAACATAACCCTGTTTTCTGTTTAAAGAAAAAAAAAAAAATTCTATCTACACATAAGGAAACTACATTTAGGGAGAAATTATGGGAAACATGACTTTTGCATTGTGGATCGCCATTCCAGACAAATAGTTTTTCTTCCACAAATTAAAACCACAAAATAGAAAAGATTTGAAATACGGCTTAATGACCAGCGGGTTTCCACAGGTTTGGCCCTCAGAACCATTTAAGACCATGAAAAATGTACATGCAATTCACAGAATTAAATAATTCACTCATATAATCGTATATACATGTAACTTTTGAATGTACAGAAGAGCAGTTTAACTCTGCTGAGTTATTTTTTCCTGCTAATGGCCAACACCAAGTGAATGGTAGAATCCTCAGCTGTTAAATATCTAGTATACTTATACGGGAATATAAAATTCTGTTTTCAAACTAATGCACATCTACCCGCATGCGAGTAAAATGCCAGCAGCTCAGCTGGTGCAGGTCAAAATCATCATGTTGCCACATTGATATGCATGTCGGGCTCCACAACTGGTTACAAATTACACACACACACACAAGCTAACACACACACTCCCTGCCTCATCCTTTAAACACATGACAGTGCACCATGCAGCCAGCGTGTTAGCACTGGCCAGCTGACAGGCAAACACACTAATACAAAGATAAAAGTGGTAGAGGACACACAGGCCAACACACAAACATTGAAGAGTATAATATACCCTTGTACTGTACGTGCAGATACACAAGCATATATTCACTGATTATACAAACTTACATCCCACAGCCTTGAGCACCACGGGGCACCACCCGCACATCTGTGCCCATCTCAAACATCTCAGCTGTGGGCAGCAGGGGTGAGAGTGTGCCCCAGGTGGCTGGCATTGGCTGGCATGGTCCTGGCAGTGGATGGTGGGGGTAGGACCAGCAGCCAGCAGATGACAGGAGGGGACGGAGGGAAGAAAATGGAAAGAATGCAAAAGGCAAGGAGACAAACAGAATTATCATAGATAGAAAAAAGGGAATTGCTTCACAAATAGACAGAGGTGGGACAGCTGAGGACACGGGGACAGATGGCGGTGAAACTACGGATTGATATATGGATGGGCAGCGGGTGCAGATCCTAGATAAAAAGAGGAAGTGATAAGGGATACATATGTACAGGAATAGATGTAAGTGTATAAGATCGAGAGAAGGGAGCCGGTAGCACCCGCGGAGAGAAAAGAGCACGTGCAGGGCGCTGACAGGTGGCACAGAGGCCGAGGCTGTCCCATGACCGTCAACACAATTCCGCGCGTGTTTTTACAATTGCGTGTGTGTGTGTGTGTGCACGCCAGGGACGCAAGAGAGACTCGGCCACCGTTTCGGCTCTGCTGGAGCCGTTGCCGGGTTGGGCGTTAGCCTGGTGGCACAGAGAGGGCGATGTGTGCCTGTGTGTGTCTGTGTGTGTGTGTGTGTGTGCCTGTGTGGGTTGCATTATGTTGTGGCATGCTTAACAGGATTAGAGGTGACCTGGTGAGGTCCAGTTGGTACCAGGACCATGGCACGGCGGTGCGCATGTGTGTTTATGTGTGTGTGGTTTGTATAATAGGATTAGCCGTTACCTGGTGCTATACAGTTGGTGTGCTGGTCTGAACTGGACTGGACTGGACTGAGCTGGGCCAGAGCTGGGCAGAGGGGAGCGCTGTGTGTGTGTGTGAGTGTGTTGGCATGTATAATAGGATTAGGTACTACCTGGTGAGGTGCAGTTGGCGCTGGGCATTTGCCAGCTGTTCTGCTAGGCTCAGGGCTTCGGCCTGCCATTGGCTCCCATCCTTTTGGACCGCCTCCAGGTGCTGCCGACAGCCAACCAGCTCTGAGCTCAGCCTTTCCACTTCCTGTCCCGCAGAGAAGGAAAGAGAAAAGCAAGAGGAGGTGAGCGCATTCTGCAAAACAACTCACCTTATGCCCCCAAGAAAACCTCATCATGGAAATATTATCACAACATCCCTTAAATATTCACGGGTGATATCAAACACCTAATAAAAGGGGAATTTAACTGAATTGTTTGCAGGACCCTAGAAACTATCACAACAAAAATTTACGTTGAAGGCATACCTGTGCAGCTTTTTCCATTTGCCTGCTGCTCTTGGCGCTCAGCTCTCTGAGCTGTCGCTCTGCCTCCTCTTTCCTTTGTTGGGCAGAACTAAGCTGATATTTCAGATCCACACACGTCTGCAAAAAACAGACACATTGAATGACCAAATGTATATTTATGTCATGTGCAGGCTTAAACAGTTAATATTTTCCTGTTGTTTTTTTTATTGTTTTCCTTTTCATCATCATAGGTAAGTACATTCCTATCAGGGTTTTCACAGGCAACGCCTAACCAATTAAATTGTGTAAATATTGGCAAAGTCCACTGACAGTAACATTTAACTGACTTCCAGTGATCGTCACAAACGGGAGCACCTTAAAGCAAAACTTTTTTTGTCAGCAGATCGAAATAGAAAAATTAAAGTTTAATTTACAACAAGAAAGCAACAATCATTATTTTTCCATTTTCAAATCATAGCTGTCTGGCTAACATGTGTTTGTGAAGATGAGTATTATGTCCCTGCAATGAGATGAGTTTCCATTAAGGAACCAAATCTGCCATTATGAAAATACTGTAAAATCTTCAAAGCATTTGAATATTTTCTGACATACAAAACTTCAAAACCAGTTTTCTGATTTATCCCGCAAAGATTTCCCATGATTATTACCATGACCTTTTATTCATCCATCTAAAGTGTAATAGTGATCAAAACCTGAACAAATTCCCTCAGATTAGGCCTTCTCTATTTACCGCACATTATCATAGAATCTTATTACGCTCTCTTTGCTCTGAGTGTCCCCTTTACCAGCAAAAGGATTGAGTAAAGATAAAATGTTGCTGCCATCAAGTGGAATTAAGTGGCATTACGGGAACAAAGTTGAGCCGTACATTCTTCTCCAAATGTCTGGCATGTGCGGATTATGATTACTGGAGGTTTTCATGATAAAGTTAAGACAGCATACATTAGTATTGTCTTGTTCCTGAGTAGTAAGTTTGTGAAGAGTATCTCCCAGCTGGCTGGTGAGCGAGCTCCTGTCCCTGTGAGCTCTATCCAACTGCACCTCCAACTCGGCCACACGCTGAAAAAGGCCGGACACCTGGTAAAAACAGAGTTTTTCAGAAGATTTGAAAAAATAGCATCGGCAATTCAAAGTTAATTCCCATCCTAGTGTTAACCTTCTTATAACATTTTTAAAAAAGTGGATAAGAAAGTGAAAGACAGAGGGAACCCGGAGTTAACTGCAAGGCTCGCGCGTGTGAGTGTGTTTACAAGTACAGACGCTTGTTTTACTTTCGATTCGAGTTGTGGAGAGACAGGAAGCACAAGGCCCACAAAGACAGAATGCACCCTGATGCCAAAGGCTGCGGCTACCCGGACAAGAAAAACAAGGTCTGGGTGTAAAGCAGATGAACCAAGAACCACGTCAGATGCGGAGATGAGATCCAAAAACAGTCCCAGTCATAACAGGAGGCAAGTCGTGGGCAAGCAAACTGTAGCGACAACGTACAGAACGCAAAACAATGTATGCAGGCATACATCAAATCTGGCTGGCGGTCTCTTATCGGCATATATACCTAATGCACAAAATAGGATAAGTATTGCATTTTCTCTAAATTGAAGTAAAGAGAGAATATTCACGGTATCTGCGAGTTCTTCTTTCTGTTTGCGAGCCTCGGTCCGGCCTTCCTCTCTGGCCTCTGCCAGTCTCTCCTGCGAGGTCTGCGCCTCTCGTTCCAGCTGCTGTCTCTGTCGGGCCAGCTCCCTCGACAATTGCTCGTACTGCATCCCCACCTGCGAGCGTAGATTTAAATTTTTTGAACATATTCAAAAAGTATGAATTCATGATTTGCAATTTAGGGAGGACATATTTAGCAGCGATCCCGTTGGGAGCGAAACACACGGCACAGCTGGAAAAGGCGTGTCAGGTGCGTATACATGGTCTGACCCTGGCTTTTTGAAGATTGGCTTCTTCAGCCATCTCAACGGCCTGTTTGACTTGCAGACACGCGGACCATTCCTTCTGCTGGGCCTCCTGCTGACTAGCCTGCGCAGCACGTACAGCCATTAGCAATTGGTCGCGTTCCCTGGAGCAGCAAGGGGCAGCACATACTGTAAGTTACACATACGAATAAACTTTCTCGAAACGTGTGTTTTAGCACTGACTTGGTGAGCCGATCGATAGTCTGGACATGTAGATTTCGATGAGTTTCAGCCATGACGGCTTCGTGCTGCGCACACTTCAGGCACAACCCCGCCACGCGGGGCGCTCCTTCAGCTCTCTGAGCATCTGCAGCCAGTTTCTCCTTGTGTCTCAGAAGCGCTTTGACCTCCTCGCACTCTTTCTGACTAACTGAGAGATTCTTCCTGATTATGGAAGCACAGCATGAGATACAGAAAACGGAAAGAGAATGAGATGAATGGTTAATATCCATATTTTAATGTTAACATGATGCAGTTTTTGAGTTAATGGCTATGCTGACTTTGCAGGTGGAACGCTAACCTGAGGGAGGAGACATGAGCCTCCAGAGTCTCAATCTGGGACTGATAGATCACTTTCATTTGATCCTGATAAACACAAAAACAATCAGAATACATTATGAGGCTATTTGACATTTAACATTTAAACAATGGTTGCATTTTAACAGAATATAATATCCCTTTAACAGGACATTGAGCCCTAATGCTTATGACCTTGGTTTAAGGCTGTTGGATCTATACTGACAATACAGAAAACACATTAGTATTATTATATACAAATTATATATATTATTATATGCAAAATGTAAGCACGCACATTTATAATCCTTACCAGCTCATGTTTCCATGCAGTGGTGTCTCCTTTCAGCATGTGGTTGCTGGCTGCTGTACTCTCATTCACCTGGGAGGAATATCAGACTGAAATATTAGTGACACAGATTTGTATTTGCCTCAGTGTTGCAAGTTAACAACATTATAAAAAAGTAAATGTCACGTCAGATGTACCATGCATTCTGGTAACAAGGAGCTCTATTCTATAACTACACCAACTTTCAACATTTATGAATAACACAGGCTGCCAACCTACTTCTTTAAGATTTTAAACTTTATACTGATTATGAATATCTTGGAGTGTTTTTGTCTTGATATAGTTGGTGGTAATAATAATAATAATAATAATAATAATAATAATCAAAAAAATATTTTACCATGGAGTTTTGGATCGTGAAAGCCTTCAGTGATTCATTCAAACTTTTAGATTTAAGTTCTGAATGCAGCTTCTCGTTCTCCACCACCACCACTCGGACCCGCTGCTTCATCTCCTGTAGCTCTTCCTGTAGTCATACACAGAGAACAATCAGAACTTATCTCAGCAAGTGCACCGATGCAGGGAAAGCACATATCAACACACACACTCACACACCTTGCAGAATTTGACCTCAGCTTCTAGATGGTGAATGTACTCGGACCGGTTGTGAATCACGGGGACCAAATCCTGAAGCGTTGATTTCGCATCCTGTGTTAATTTCTGAAAGAGATGAAAACCAGGGCAATCGTGGATGATGCAAAACACAGCTGAGCAGTATGTGGCAGATATTGTTGCTATATAGGATATCACTTAATCAATCGTTACACTGCTGTCAAAGAGTATGTTCTCAAACTGGTGGTATGTTGAAGTCTCATATATTTCACTGTTTGACAGCGGTGAGCTGGAGGTTTTACCTTGGATGGAGACTCCTTCTTTGCTGGAGAGAGAGGAGCAGCCATTTCTCTGCACTGCTTCAGCAGAAGGCTCTTCAACTGATTAACTGCAAGGCACAAGGAGGACAAAGGTAATCACTCACATTGAGCTGATAGCTCATATTTAGTTTATTTTTATTCGAATCATGTTTATTTTTCCACCATAAAGAAAAATATCCACAATATATGATGTTCAGGATAGAAAAAAAGTCAAAAAAGCACACTGTTGAGTTAAGTATTGATTATATGTCATATGTGTAAGTGAATAGTGAGCAAGTCACCTGCATCACTCTGTGTCTTCTGGCTCCATGAAGCCTTGCCCTCTTCAACTGCCATGAAGAGGCCGCTATCACTGCCTCTGACCTCTTCTGTATCTTCTCCATCGGGGTTTACCGGCTCTGGAGCACGCCCTAAAGCACATAGACACCCATGTTGCTAATATCCTAAAACACGCTGATAAGGGAAAATTAAAAAAAAAATGGTATGGAGAAATACTGCCCGCCATCAATCATCTATGTGTCATCTTGTTAAAACAATCTGTAAAACTGGGAGAAAGGAGAAGTAAACATCACATTCATCTCTATCTTTATATGATGATGATGATGATGATGATGATGATGATGATGAAGGTGGTAACTGCTTGGGTTTGCTACGTTGTGTATCTGCTGACTTCAAGCAAGGTTTCTCAAGAGGCTCTGGCCAAGCTGACCCCACCTTGTTATACTGCAACAGCACAGGCCTTTTGATTCAAATGTGATCATATCTATCTTGCTGGTTGACAGCTGGTATGACTCCAGCCCCACTGCAACCCTGCACAGTGGAGGGTTAGCCGAATGAATGAATGAATCATCTTTTCCCTTCAGACGTTGCCATGGCTAATCATCTACCACCATCTAACCCTAATCTCTGCATCCTCTTCCCTTACGCACTTTAAGTCCTCTTTCCCCTCAATCACTAAATCTCCACTTCCTACTTAGTAGTTCCAACCTCAACATCCACTTTTTTGTCTCACATCACACCTGAAACCATGCAAATGAATGAATGAATGAATGAATGAATGAATGTTCAGTTGTAAAAGCCAGGTCACGTGATTGTGTTTTGGACGTCTTTCCATCACCCGGATGTAAAGCTAACTGTTAACTATGACGCAGTTAATCGATGCTAACTAACAGGACGCTGTTGAAGCGCTTCGGACCGGAAATCGCCGGGACCACAGAGGAACTGGCGGTAAATACGCCCCCGTCTCATGTTAACGTTAATAAGGATGTAAAGATATGGTCCGGAATTCCACCGAGGCGTGTTAAAGCTCATGCATCGATAATACTTCTCGGTTGTCTGGTTAAGTACCCCACTTCCGTCCTTGTTTTAGTCTGGTGTTTACGTGTTAAAAGTCATCGAACGTAATACAATCAAACAAGCTACCAAAGAACCGACTTACGCTTGGGTGCTTTCGGAGAGACACCCGATTGCTCCGTTTCCTCTTCGTCCGATTCCAAAGGTTTCATTTAGTTTTCAGTCACGTTATTTACACCGCGATTCACGTGCTAAGCTAAAGGCTACACGACAACAACACTCATATTAGCTACGTAGTAACGGTCATCTGTGTGGTGTTTGTTTTATTGTAACTCTGTGCCGCCGGGGCGGTGTCTAACACGAAATTCCGTTTGCCGCCCCACCGGCAAAGAAAACGTCTCATATGTATGAAAATCAAACGCGTTTACTGAACGCGTAAATTGTTTCTGGGAGTTGGAGTCAAATTTGTAGTCCCGGGACGAATATGTATACAATTTTGAACCATCATTCTTTTGATTTCTGTGTAAAATTCTTTTTGAGGGGTTGTTCCTGCGTTTCAAATCCCACGCTACACTGAATGAATTGTCATGTTGTACTAGCTGAATAAGGTGCTCTTATCTATGATTTTCAAATACCAAAATCAACATTTCAAAGGGAGCTAATTTTCTTTGTATTAAAAAGATAAAATTGATGTTTTTTTAATGAACAAGTCCCATGTTGCGCACATTGATAAGACATTTCCATAAAAATAAATTCATGACTTTATTTTAAATAATCTTCACAGCAAATTACAAGGAAAAATTGGATCCAGCAACAAATGAATGTAACAAAAAACAAAGAAACTGCTAAATCAGGAAATGTAATAGCTCTACAAATACTGGGATATCAACATGCATGTTAATTTTTTTTTTTTTTTTCAAATAGCAAATGTTAGACATCTATTTTAATAAAAGAATGCAGAATAACACAATAAATTAGAGCATGTTGGATGTCAAAAAAACACAACACAATAAAAATGTGTTGTAATATATAATATTATCATATTCTTATTATCGATAATAATGATATTCTCCTTGTACTGGGCAGTCTTCCTCTTCTCCAAGCATGTGGAATTTCCCTGCCCCCTTGTGGTCAAAAAAATACTCACACATTAATTTCCCTGGGCAGTTGGAGAATTGTGTTCTAGGTATGTTCTATCTACATTGACAAGTACATCTCTTCAGATACAAATCAGCAGATAAAACTACCGTCACATACAAGATCTGAGAAATCGCAGCACGAGCAGCGCGAGAAAATCGGTTGCCGTTACAAGTTGTTCGCCAAACACATAATCGTTTTCATATTTTTTTATCGTCTTTATTCTTATCCCAACACTCGAGTGAGTCACCGTCAAGGACTCCATTTCACACCCACTCAACACAAAGTAATGAGATTTCTGATGAGGAACTAGGTGGCTGCGTGTTGTATTACTCAGAGATGCTCGGACATTGAGACTAAGTATAATTGTTAGAAGGTTTTCTATATTTCCCAATAAGAATTGTGACAGTCAAAGATGCCAAGGGGCTTTATTAATAAATGTGTTTAATCTTAGATGGATAATACGCAGAGTATAAATAGAATTTGACGAACCGCCAATTGTGCCATGATGCAAAGCCCCTGTTCTTATTCTTTTGTTTAGGAAATTAACTTCGGAAACAGGTGCAGAATTACAAGACGGGTAGCCACAGAGACCAACGGTCACATAGTAACAGCTGAAATCTACATTTCCCACAAAGATTGTGTCTGCCTCTGAACATTACCTGAAAAATGCAAATAAAAAAAGCAAGTCCTTTAAATGACCCCAGCTGGACAGTATTTCACCCTGCATTCCACTCCGACGTTTGTACATGCAGTAATACTGTGTGCAATACACTGCCAAAACATGTGAAATCTGGGCAATATCTCACTGTTCCTTACCTCTATACCTTTGATTCTCTTTGCATATATTTCATTTTTAATATCTTTTATTAATATGTCGTACTGCATCTGAGCAATGTGTGTTTTTGTGTGTCAAGTACCAACAGAGACTGGACATACATCTTCATTTTGTCGCGCTGCACTTTTCAAAGACAACACAGCTTTTCTATAAATGTTTCTATTTAAAACTACACATTACTCAGAATGCACGTAGTGCACATAGTTTCTGTTCAACTTTGTCCTTTTTTTGAACCCATTGGAAAATCTCATCCTGTTTCGTTTTTCCCTGACAGCCGAATGGGCTTCGGCTTAAAACTCTTAAAGTCTAGCCAAAACAATTGTTCCAGCTGCATAATGCGAAGAGTTAGTTTAAGCAAAAGGAGTTATGAAAGGACTTGTGTTTGTTGCTGCTTGTATAAGGATAAACCAAAGGTAACCATGGAAACAGCCTCTTCCTGTTACGCTTTTACGTGTATCTTCCTGTTGAATCAGCCCAGACGGTACTTTTGAATTGTGCAATACTGGAGTGTGCAGTTGAGTACTTCACCACTTTTTTCTTGCGACAGGGCCAAGAAAGTTAGAAAGAAAGATGGCCTCCGTCCAAACGCTTTTTCAGTAGAAAGTTTATTACTGGTTAATGTACTTGGATTTTAAAAAATACGAACAGGATAAGCACTTTAAATATAAATGGGTTGCAATGCTCAGTTAAGGACTGTGATTCACTTGTTGTCCCTGGTCTTCTGGTCTTGAAGGGGAAAAACTAAATTTCTTTTGAAATTTAATAGAATTTACTGTTCTGAAAAAAAGAGATCTGAACATCCACAAGAAATTTCCCTGAAAATAAGAATTTACAAGTTACTGCATTATCTAAATACAAGGAGAAATCGATATCATGTTAAATTTAATTGATATCTGAATTTTAGGGGGAAAAACATGATCAGATTACAGAAAGATTAGATTTGGTTGACTGTGAGAAAGAGGAAATGATTTTAAAACTAATGCATCTCTCATAACAAATAAACAAATACTTAAATATCATGGTATTTTTTTGACTGTGGTGTAACTCCCCATAGTTAAGGATATAAAAATGTCTAGGTGTTTTTTTCCTACTTCACATGTTTAACAACACTTAACATTGTTAAAAGACCTGGTCTTTTGAAACGTCATTCATATTTATATTTTTAATATCATTGCAATAAACTCCGATAAAGCCTGGTTCACTGAACTACCCATCTCCAGTTCTGGACCCCAAATCTTATGCTGGCCATCAGTTCATGTCGTTTTAAATATGTTTGTACTGTGAAATAAAATCACACAGGCAAGCAAACCGCAGCTTTTTCCTGGGCAAGCGTCGAGGTATGTGCAGTTGTTGGGGGGTATTTCCAGGAAACCACATCAGCCAATCAGTGTAACTCTGGTAGAAGATGTAGGTCGATTAAAAAAAAAAAACATTAAAAAAAAACCATGTGTAGCTCTGCTACTATGCATTCTCTAAATGTCACCTCTTCCCTCCACTTTATGTAAATGCTCAACTTCCCACCTGTCACTGACAAATTCCCTCCACCCTGACCTGAGGTTGGGGGTTCCCTTTTATTTTTAATTTAAACCATGTAACAGCGTAAAACAGGACCACTTCACATGAGGCTGGAAATATCTCAACATTACCCCCCCAAAAAAAGCACCGGAAGAAAAACCTCTTTTGATTCTTCACGGAAACAAGAAGAAGAAGAGGTGGAGAGAAGACGAGAAAAAGATAAAATTAGTTAACCTGGTGGGCGTGCGTGTGGGACACGGCTACATGTGCCACTTCTAAAATGGGCCTCCGTTGTCTGGTGGCTCCGGCAGAGCTTGGCGTTCTTTCCACACCGGAGACAGATTTACTGCCTCTGCGAGTGGCAGCCTTTCTGCGGAAAGAATTGGGCAACCGAATGAAGCAATGTCGGAATGAAGCAAGTGCACGCGTGTGCGTCTGTTTGTTTGTCATGTAGGTTTGGGTTACTGCGATCAGACACATACTCACACAGGGAGGGAAAAAACCAACACCAGACAGATTTTTGGATTTCTTAATAAAAATAATTCATTTCAGGACAACATATAAATAATTATTGAATCACACAATACAGATACCTTGATATGAATAAATACTTAACAAATAAAACCAGGCTTTTTTTTCATACAATACTCTATTGTCGAAAGGTCACACAAAGAAACTTCCACACTGTTTGCATGTTTTGTTACATCGTCTGCTCTTAAGCAAATGCTCTTCCTACTTTTGGAATGTCCCTAAGCAAGTCGGAGTACCATTCCTAAATGCCTCAGCAGCTTAGACAAGTCATGTGCAACTTATGTGATCTCCTCCCGGCCAGACTCACCCAGGAGCCCCGGAGCTTCGTCGGGGGTCTCGGTTAGCCGGCCGCTAATTGGCCTTTAATTGATTAAGGTTTGTCTAGAGGTGATTAAAGCACACAGAGATCTATGTACGGGCCGTCAACACGTGGGCTGGCCCGACAGTTTTAGATACAGTTGAATGAAAAGGCAGGCCGTGGGCCCGTTTGTCTATGCTCTCCCAACTACGGCCACAGATGGACATCTTCGTGCGGGGAGGGGAATAACCGTTTCGGCTGATGTAGCATTTGATCAAGTTTGATAAATGCCTTTCGCTTAAGGTTGTATCGGCCAACATTTCTTTGTATCGGGGCAAAAATAAGCACTCCCGAAAAATCGGTGCCCATTTGGGGGAGGGGAGAAAGGGAATAAGGGGGGCGAGCTTCAGAATGAGCGAGCAGATTTGATAATCTCAAATCTGTCGTCATGCAGAATCAGAGATGTCTATCTGCGGCTCTCTAGTTTGGAATGATGCAGGCCGGCCATATTTAAGGAGGTAACAACAACTGTTTGGCGATTGATGGTACATGTAATTTTTTTTTTTTGGCAGAAACAAAAACAAATATATTAAAATACATTAAAAAATCCCGAAAGAAATAAAAAAATAAAACAGGAATGTCAGTTTTCGTGTATTCCAGACGCACACATGTGCGTTTTTTGTGTGTGTTGGAGATGAGGCATCGGGTTGGAAGGTCCTACGATATGGACCGAGATCCATACTCGCAAAAGCATTTTCTAAGTGGGACCACTGATGCAGGATCACTGATCAGGCCCCTCTGGTCCATAATATTTCAATCACTTCTTTCTTAAAGGCAAAACTTATCGAGGATCAGCCCCAATACTATGCTGCGGTAGCAGCAGTACAAAACACATTCAGATAAACAACATTGGCCAAAGCAGGCATTGCGTTTTTTGGCGCCTTGGCACATCCATTGAGGGGGTGGAGAAAGGAGGAATGCGTTTCTCTATAGGTTTGTTTACCTGCACGTCACCTCAAGCTCGGGTGCGGCGCAAACAATCTCGCAGAGCTGTGTTTACTTGTGCATATGCGTGTATGTGGCGGTAAGGTGGATCGAGCTCCAGCCAGTTATCACCCTGTCATTATGCTCTTGATTCTCCATTGTCGGCAATCCCCCGTTCAACGAGACTGGAGCTACTACGTGTGTGTGCATGTGTCTGCGTGTGAGTAGGTGCTTAAGTGGTCAGTAAACAGGAAAACAATGTCCAAGGCAACAGATTTGTTTCGGGGAGGGGGGGGGGGGGGGCGAAGGGGAAATAAAGAGGAGGAAGAGAAAAAGGAGCGCTGTCTCCACTGTGTTCTCAGTCTACTGTGTGCTGACACTGCCAGCGAGTTGGCTACAATGGCGAGGCTTGTATTTCTGTACATGTAGCACCAAAACCAGCAGGGCCCTGCCCTGTCTGTCTTGCATTGTTAATAGTTCTGGTCTGCACTTGATTTCCGGTTTTCCCATTCCCTGTTCTCAAGCAACTGGAAGGCTGATTCTATATAGAGGTTCAATTTTCATCAAAATATGAACACTGCAACACCAACAAATGGAGGAAAATCAAATCTTTTTTTTCTTCTTCCTTCATTTTACAAAACTGATTGTAAAAGCCATTTTGGTAAAATCCCTGTCTTTTTAGGTGACGGTTATTCTGGGGAAGTCGGCTGACCCTTGGCAATACCAATTCATTTCGAGCGCATATTTACTTTGCCCACTTTGCATCGCATCTGCTTGGTAATTCAACAGCTTTTTGCCAGTTTTCTTTTTGTCTTGTTATTTTTTTGCTGGTCTTCCCCAACTACTGCGTCCCTCACCCTGCAGAACAAATGCTAGACAGACAGGCTGACCAATACACAGATGGGTTTAGACAGACAGACGGGGGTATAAATCCTTGGCTGCGGTCTAGAAAGCAATGTCAGATGCTTCTCGTTATGTCAACATACAATCATTTTGTCCGGCACGAATCACTACGTACCTCTAAATACATTTTGTACACAAGAGTGAAATCAGTTGCTCTGACATGTAGCCAAACCTCTCACCGTGTAAGTACACACAGCACATAAGATGATAATAATTGCACAAAGAGGTATTCTGGAGGCCATGTCTACTGCAAACGCACTCAAACACAAAAATAACAAACAAACAAAAAAAAAAACAAAAAAAACACACGTTCGCACTCGCATTCACTCACTCCCCCCATGTACACACACTCTCTCTTCACATTCTACACAGGGGGGTTGATTTTCAGGCCATAAGGTTACTAGTTAGTCACTAGCTAGTTAGTTAGTTGGTTAGTTAGTATCAGAGGTGCATTGACTGGCATGAGGTGCCCAGAGCAGGGCAGCGGCTCTAGTATGGTAGCAATGTGTCCTTGTCATTGATGCGTGGGTGCATGTGGTCAGCCGCAGTAAATCTGTTTGAAGTGGTCACACTCGTTGCAGTAGCCCTGTTTCTCTTGGTTGGCGTAATGGTCGCAGCCCTGCGTCCGGCATCGCTGCTTCGACTTCTCTTTGGGCGCCTGCGCCCGCCTTCCCACTTCTCTGCCTTGGCCGCGGGTGTGGCACTCTGGACAGAGGTCTGTGCAGCCCGGCGACACATTGCTGCAGCCACTCCGCCGGCACTGGGTTTGGGTTTGGGTTTGGGTCTGGGTCTGCGTTTGGGTTTGGGTTTGGGTTTGGGTCTGGGATTGCTGCGTGGATCTGGGTTTGACTGCTCGGTCACGCTTCATGTGCAGAGAGAGAAGAGAACGAATCGGTCGGTTAAGCGGGACAAGAAAACCTCAATGAAAAGACTCGGCGCGGGAGACACAGAATGCGATGCAGAGGAGCTCGCACAGTCTGGCAGGTACCTACCATCACCAGAGGGGGGGAGTGCTGAGTGCGATGGGCCACTTGGTTCAGTCTTGCACTTTGCTCTTTGACATAGCACTTGTCGCAGTAACCCTCCAGCATTGCCTTGCCAACAGCACCGCATCCGGGTCCGCGACATCTCGTGGCGTTCTGGAAGCCCGCCTCCAAGCCATGCCGGCTCTGAACTGGGGCAGGGGGAGGGGTCATGTCTGGAACATTCACAAGATTGGCCAACGTTAGAAAAGATGCTCAAAATGATTAAAAACATTTCAGTCCACAAATGAGGGTGGTATTGTATTGTTTAAACCAAAGCAAACAAAAATACAATACCTAACACACCCTTTACTAGAAAGACTTATGTGAAAATGGATGGAATGATCCAGTGTCGTGTCTGAACTTACGGTGGTTGGTCTGATAGTCTACGTAGCAAATAGTGCAGAAACCCAAGTTCCCCGGCGTCCCAAAGAACTGACAACCGGATCTTTTACAAGGCCGGGCCTGAGGGGCCTGCCAGGCTGAGGTGTGGCCCGGGGTAAGGGTGAGGCACGGCCGCTCCGAGTCCCTGGCCTGGCTCCACGCTGACGAAGAAGCCTCAGTCCTAGGGTTGTTTTGCTGTGGCTCCCCCCTCTCTGGAGCCTGCTGTCTCTGCATACAAGGTGGACACAGGCCGTTGAATATCCTGAATGCCTCATGTCTGCACATGCTGCAGCGTTCTGTCTCTGTCTCGCAGCCCCCCCACTGAGTCCATCCAGAGCCCTGCGTCGGGTGGGGAGCTATAGGGCCCCCGTTCGGGCTCGGGAGTACTGCGGCCGCCGTTCCGGCTCCTGGCGGTCCGTGGTTTTGCCTGGAGTTGAAACAGCGCTCGCAAAGTCCGTCGTGCTCCACGCTGAGGGTGAAGAGGCATCCGGGTGTCTTGCACTTCATAGCGTGGGTTTCGCTGTACAGGCTGAGGCTGGGGGCCGTGGGCGGAGCCGAGCGAGGACTTGAAAGGACCACCCCTCTCCCGGATGACGAGGACGGGGGGCTGCTGCTCCGGCCTCCTCGGGCGCTCACCTCGGTCTCTGAGCCCCCTATCACTCCGACCCCGCCTTGCACTCCTCCTCCCTTGGCCTGCACCACCCCTTCTATCCTGGTTCCCGAAGCGGTCGTAGCCTGTCGTTTCTCAAAGCACTCATGGCAATGAGGCTGCGTGTCCACAGATACGTAGAAGGTGCACCGAGGCGTGGCGCAGCGGATCTCGATCAGAGAGAGTTGGGACACGGAGAAGGGCGGAGGCCGTTGTGGCTGAGCGGCCCATGCTTGCTCCTTGTCCTCTTGCCAGCGTTGGTACTCGTGGTTGACCAGCTGCAGGTAGTCCTCCATCAGGTTCATGTCTTCAGGGAGGTTGCCCTCGTCCAGTCTTTGGTAAGAGACATAAAATTAGGCTTTATTTATATTCGGGCACTGGTCACCATCGGTCTTATGAATCCCAACCACAATCATTTGCATTCATATATTTCTATTTAAAGGACATCCATCTCGCTCAATGGAAAATCAATTAACGCATGTTTCCAGGTATGTACCGTGCTGCATTGATGATCCTCGTGGCATCGTAGCCTGAGCCAATGACAGGAATCTCTATCAGAAGCAAGTAGTCTTTGAGAAGCCTCTCTTTTTGCTGTTGTTCCTTCTCCATCAGAAAGTGAACCTTGAGCTCTTCAAAGCCCCCCCTTCCTGGGTTGATCAGCGGTACCGCTCGAATCTCTAAGAAAATTCAGACAAAGATGTCATGCGGGAACAAGAACTCGGCCACTCTTCCTCCGTCCGTCTGTCACCTCCACGACATGCAAGCTTAGGGGCGTCTCACCTGGACCGCTGTCCTTGATGGTGATGAGAGGAGCGAAGTGCTGGGAGTCATAGCCGAGCACAATCGGGTATTTGTAGCATTCGGCGGGCGGCCAGTGTAGTGGCAGATAAACCCCGCCCACATTCAGAGGAGAGATGGAGGAGCCAGATTTCATACTCCTGACAACCTGATCTGTGGAAGGAAAAGCCGTTTAAAAGTTGCAAGTGCTTTTGAAAATAACTATGACGTACAGTCTACTGGGCTTCCGGGAGTTATTTGGAGGACTAATTGATGGGAAGTATCATGCCTATATTGCATTGTGTGGCAGTAAGAAGTATTTCCTCAAGCTGTCAGAAATGCAGGATGGGTGGTGTGTGCATTCAACTCTGTCAATATAGCTTTGCCGATATCAGTGTGAATATATGTCATATTTAAATATCAACAAGACACGGTCAGTTTCCAACTGCACAAACGTCTTTGCATCAATTCTCAATGAGAGAGTGAAACAGTAGAATAAACTGAGATGTATTGGGGAGAATGTACACATCAATAGACCCAAATGGTGCGACGTGAAGTGGCCAACCTCGGGCTCGCCTTGTAGATTATAGAGGCAAATATCCTCTCTGTGCTCGCAGAGATAGATGAAAGTCAAAAGAGAAACTTCTAGACTAAAAAGTGTTGCGCAAAGTGTCTGAACAAATCGTTTCACCTGGTCTAAAAGAGACACCGAAATACAAAAACACCGCGTGTCTTAACACGGCCAAAAGTGTGGACGAGTGAGTACCTGCAATCACTATGATTGGTCTGCGGAGAATATTGGAGAGGATGAAGATATGAATGTCCTCCAGCGAGTCAAACTGGAGGCCGTTGCTAGTGGATACCGGAGACGCCATCTTTACAATCTTTTCCCACTCGTCCTCCCAGTTCTTGGAAAGCACACACAGAGACACAACATTTGAAACCTTTTTTTGCAAAAAAGTTTTAGCAAACTTCATGCAAACATAAGAAACACATCACCGATTTGTTTTTTTCTAAATGAATACTCTGGAAATCATGCTTCTTCATAAAATACAAACTTTGCACGTCAACGACTCATTTACAAGAGTTTGTCTCTAACCATGGTTGTGTATCGAAGTCCAGTCTGGGTGAACTCCTGTGACTGGAGAAGCTCGGCCTGAAACCGTGCCCGAAAGACGCCCGTGTCAGTCTCTTTCAAAACTCCGTGGAGGGCTTTCCGTAGCACTAAGTCTGTGTCCTGAACGCCGAGCATGTACTGAGAGGCAGCATGAAGCAAACAATTACCGTCTCCTGTGGAAACACAAAAACACATGCAGGTCAACCCAAACAGAATCGGTGTAACAGGTTGTCCATCTGTGAAAATGGGACACGAATGTTTTCGAATGTACAGTCAGTCATGCGCGCACACACGTGTAAAATGGCAGCATGTACAAAATTATACATCCGCATAGACAATTGTACTGCATGCATGCGCGCACACACACACACACACACACACACACACACACACACACACACACACGTAACAGGAGTCTGGGGATTTCCAGGCTGTCGGGTTGATTGTGCGTAGGCTATTATATGACCCTCACATGTCTAAAAGTGCACCCACAGTACAGACACTGCAAGGCCTTTGCCCAGCAGGCCTGACCCCTAATTTACCTGTTATATGATTTTTTTTAAGACTACTCTTTCCCTGGACAAAAGACAGTCATAATTTGTTGCCTTGTTTATTAGTAAATACTATCCTCTATATAAGTGTTGTTGAGAACATGAAGCAACTATAAACCCCAGACTTTGATTGGGTCTTCAATGATGGCGATAGGTCTTTTTCTTATTGTGAAACCGGAGAACCAAGCTGTGCTTGAGTGTGTGTGTGTGTGTGTGTGTGTGTGTGTGTGTGTGTGTGTGTGTGTGTGTGTGTGTGTGTGTGTGTGTGTGTGTGTGTGTGTGTGTGTGTGTGTGTGTGTGTGTGTGTGTGTGTGTGTGTGAAGCGCTGAAAAACCCTGTTGCCACACACTCAATGCAGGAATTTCCCTTGGTGAACTTCTGCCTTTTGTGCATGTGTGTGTTCCTCTCTTATGATCCCAACTCATCAATGCTTCTCAGCTGGTCCTGGACTTTCCACACAGGCGTGGCTTGGACAGGAAGGAATGTTATCTTTTCAACAACCGCTATCAGCACCCAGTGATCATTGTGATTAATCAAACACTGACATAAAATGTGCACGTGAGACTGCTAGACTTGTAAGGCTCTGCCCGCTTTTGTTCTCTAAAGCACCCTGCCCGCTTGCAGGTGAGCTTTAGAGAACACATCAACTCCAAATTTGATTTGACAATATTATGCTGAACATTCATTTTTGGAATTGGCGAAAATTTTGAGATTTTGAGTAAGTGAGATTGCGGATTGGTACCAAGTAAGAATTCTATCCAGTTTCAATTTGAAAAGCAAAATGGAACCAAATGTCAGCTTTTAAAAAAAAAAAAAAAAAAAAAAACAGGTGGCCTCTTATGTTTTGTGCCACATCTGCTTTCAGTTTGCATCAGTGACAGGAGGCAGATCGCCTCACAGTGAAATCTACGGAGGAACGGAGGAGTATCAATATGAGAGGCAGGAAAATTAATACAGTATGCCTGGACAAAAAAACTGGTGATATGGCTGTGTTGATATTACAGAACAGCCGTAATCTCTAAAATGAGTATAAAGTGAGTTTTTTGTGTCGAGCCCAACAGAGGAGCATCCCACTGTACAAGGCAGGGGAGAGAAAAAAAAAGGATAGACATCAGCCCCTATTTCAGACTTGCTAGCTAGTGTTGGATTTCGGCTCTCTTGCATCACTCAACAAAAACTAAGATGCAGAGGTCTCCGCTGTGAAAAGGCAGCCTCAACAGCGTCATCCTCACCAGAAATACACACACAGGCATACAAGAGTAGGCACAAACACGCATATATAAGTGGTTCCTCTTGAGCACAGAAAACACACAGGCTTCTGACCTGAATTGAGCTGCCTGACAACTAAAGATGAAAGATGGTCTGCTGGTCCGATCCATCTAAATATAGATACTTCCTCTGTGGTGAACTGAGATACTTCCTGAAAACACACCAGTGCGGGACCGGCCTTTAAAACACAATTGGTCAGCATCCAGGTGACACTTGCCACAAGTTTTATGCTGCGGCAGTTTGTTGAGCGATGCTCTCGGGGTGGCTCACAAATCATCCACTATCTCAAACTTGTCTACAAGCTGTCTAGAAAGGCTACTTACACAAACCAGGGCATTCCTTTCTGCTTTAATAAAAATGGGAGAACGTAAAATCAAATCATCTGGAGGCCATGTTATTATGAAAATTCTGAGCTTTGCTCTTACAGGACAACCACTCTGTGTGTGTGTGTGTGTGTGTGTGTGTGTGTGTGTGTGTGTGTGTGTGTGTGTGTGTGTGTGTGTGTGTGTGTATGAGAGAGTCTTCTGTGTAATCATGTATTGTCACTATGTAATAGCTGAACAAATCCTGCCTGTTGGGGACACATGACTGACATGGGATGCTGTGTGGGGGAAAAACCCCAAGTGCGAGTCCCAGAAATTCAAGACAGAAGACGCAGTGAATTTCAATAAAGCATTTCTTCACTGTGTGGAGAATGTGTATGGATGACGAAACCGGATATTGGCCTGCTAATTTTTAGTTCTGGAGACTAAATGTCTTGCCGGGCTACTTTGCTTTTATGGGAAGCTATATATCTTGTCCTGTCTGTGAGTAATTCTGACTTTTTCGTTGAACTCTTAAGTAAAATCTCATGAATGAAATCCCAAGAAGGGGATTTTCAGCTCACAAGTATACTTAGACCCACGTCCAAGGAAAACCTTACTCAACTATTTTTGAATCTAAGAGGATTGATTATTAGGACCTGTTCTCAGCGAATGTTCATTGACAAATTTCTATTCGCCCATGTTCTCTTTCAATGTGTGTATCCTTGCTGAGCTCCAGTGACTCAGCAGCAGTCAGTCAGCCCTCTGTGTGTGTGTGTGTGTGTGTGTGTGTGTGTGTGTGTGTGTGTGTGTGTGTGTGTGTGTGTGTGTGTGTGTGTGTGTGTGTGTGTGTGTGTGTGTGTGTGTGTGTGTGTGTGTGTGTGTGTGTGTTGCACGTCCTCTGCTGAAAGTCACGTCTGGGTCCTTCAGAGTTAGACACTCTGGGTCTAAATTCTGTCTCATCTTTATGAAATCATCACCACGAGCCCGGAAATTCCATTCATGTTACTGGCAGTAAAAGCCTGTCAGGTGTGTCATCGATTCAGGGGTCTTTTTACAGAGGAACTTCTTTAGTCATTAATAAATTCATACTCACTTATTTAGGGAAAAAAAAATCCATGAGCTCATAGAACACCCCTAAATGTATCATCCATCCAGTAAGTTCTGAAATTAGGTCTATGTAGGAGTCGGTTACTTCTGAGTGTTAAACCATGACCCTTCGGCGTTATTGAAAACAACTTGATTTCAACCTCCTTTTTCGGTTGTTTGTGCCCCCTGCGCCCCCCCTTTCCAATCTTAATCCCCTTTGTGAGTCAGTGCACATGCCAGATGCGTACATTTACGACAGCACTGGGCCAGACAAAGTCAGGTTTGGGCAGCGGAGATGTGACACACACAGACAGCAAGCTAAACTGGCATCTGTGAGGCCGGCGGGAGCCAAATATACATTTATTTAATATCCGTGATTCACGGTGAGATACAAAGAGATGACACATACCCCTGAGGCTGTGAATAAAAAGGCTATGAAAATAAACAAGCCTGAAGCAACATCAGCAATAAATAACAGTCCAGCATGTGATGCCAGAGAATTTCCCAGTGCAGACGGATGATCAGAAGTGGGCAAGCCTATTTGCGCATGTTTGCCGACCCTGGGATGTTCCTATATTACAACACACATGTAACAGAAAATATGACTTAGCGCTGAGCTGACTGAACTGCAACCCCCATTTTGGTACAGTAAAACCTAAAGGGCTGCGATGAAAGTAAGCGAAAGTGGAACCTGTATCCGTTCATGGCTGTCACTTACGATAACACTGTTTGTGATTAACGGGATCCAAGAAGTGGCAAATACCGTTTAGCTCTGACTCACGAAGCCTCCGCTTCTTTACAAGAGAAAGTGCTTTTTAAATCTATTTGATGGCGGCTCTGAAAACAGCATGTTGGACTGCTCAATCAGTACCTCCTGACCCTGTGTGTAAAGTGAACATTGCATCGAGTTTTCATACCATTCGTACGTAACGGCACCATCTTCTTCACATCCTTGCACCAGTTGAGCTTCTTCTCCTGCTCCAAGGAGGCCTGCATGGCACGGTCCAGGATGGCCGCTTGCACCACTTCCCGGAAGGCCTGCGGGAAGTGATTCATGGCGATCATCTCCAGCGTGTAGCGATGCATACCCCGGAGGTGGTGCATCAGGCCACCGCTGGCCACGGGTTTCACCACATCGTTGAGTACTCGCTGACGAATCTTGACCGCCTTCAGCAGATTGGAGACAAACAGGAATTTGGGAAGGAAGTTCTGACCCTGCGACATGGCGAACGGGTGGCCAGGCGGATGGAAGGCGGGAGAGGAAGAGGACTGGTCGGGGGACCCAACCGCCAATGATCAAACGATATTGAATCTGGATGGACAGAGAGGAAAGAGGATATGTTACAGAAGAATAAAACTAGAACAGTCAGGAAAGGCTGCTTGGGAACTTTCTCTGGAGATTCCCCTTCTTTTTTAATTGAGACCCAGACACATCCTAATTTACAGTTTGTTTGGGAAACCACCCGCTCTAAAGGCTGCCTGGTGCTTTTTCACTGGAGGTTCTGGTGAACCAAATTGAATGAAATACACAAGGAGCTCTTTGTGTTCGTGTTTGTTCTTTTAATTCCCCTTTTTGTTTTGATGGGGGCTTTTCGAGCTGTGTTAACAGAAGATGCTTGTGTGTGCACAGACCAGACCAAACACTCAATGTCAACTTACACTTAGATAATAAGTGTTCAATAACCAATTCTGACTACAACAGTTTTAAGAAAAAGAGTATCTTTGGCACAACTTATACAAGAAAAAGGTCATGAAAGGCTCTCTTGAAAGAAGCAAGATTTTAAGGATTTAATAAAAAAATGCTGACGAGTCCTGACCTCGAGAACATGCCAGTGACATGACAGATCATTTCAGTAGAAGTGGCAAACCTTTGGTTCTTCTGTTTATCCCGAGGATTCCTGAACCATGACCAAAAAGTACCTTCTTTGCTTAACAACTGTCCTTGATAAGAAGCATTCCAGTTTCCAACATGTCAAATATTATTTGTCTTTCAAAACAAATGTCAATAACAGCTGCAGACCGGAGTGTTCGTTGCAGGGCCTGTGCACAACGCACAGCAAAAAATATACCTTTGCATGGAAAAAGCAAGGCTATATTTGGATAAAATCTATGTCAATTGTGTGTGTGTGTGGGGGGGGGGGGGGTAAATATTAGCAGCAATTAAATACTTAATAGTCAACTTGTGATGGTGCTGATGATCGTGCCCTTGAGCAAACTCATAGGTGCCCTGAAGTGACAGGAGCGTTGTTAAGTGCACAACTTGACTCATTTCCTTGTTTCTCCTCGACATAAATACTGATAAAGTGTCAGCACATCTTCAGCGCATAGGAAGTTGAAAAAAAAAAGTGTCAGGCAGCACGGAGGCCGACAGCTTTCAGTTCACTTCTCGACCCGCAACAACAAACCCTACGCGGGCATCCAACTTGATGCCACCCAGTGGAAACTGTCCAGGATGCACGGTGCATCGTCCAAACCTTCACCACCCTCCCACCGAGATTCACCAGTGGCCTGGGTGCCTGCTCTAACCGAGCAGCAGGTGCAACAAACACACCAGGCCGTGCTAGCGAGGCTACACGGTCACAACGGGGGAGGGAAGAGGAGGAGGAGGGGGGACCGGACGCCGCACACCTGGCTGTCAGCGACCGCGTTAGCAGCGGTCATCAATCGCTGTTTGGCACCGCCGGCTGGCGGCCAGACAACGGCTCTGCGGTTCAGAGCGACTGTCTGTCTCCTCCTCTGTTAACACGCAAGAAATTGAAAAAAAAAATGGGAAAAACTACAAATAAATAAAGACTTTGCTTACGTAATTCCGGTGACAGCTACCTTAAAACAATGTAGCTAGCTTGCTAGCGTCTCGCGCGGCGGCTAACGGCTGGAGGCAGCCGCACCACCGTTCCACGGCTGGCCGTTTAAATGCCCGGTTCGAGGCTTGGGGGTGGGGAAGGAGGGGTGACGGCGGTGGGGGTGACGTCTTCGTAAACAATGGCTGTCAAAGCCCCGGTCGTGAGTGGGCTCCGAGCGGTTCCCCCCACCCCCCGCTCCACGTACTCCCACCCCAGCACCACAAACACGGAGTCCTCCCTCAAAGGCCCCGGGTAGACGTAAGGCTACCGGGGTAAGAAACGGCGTCCGCGACGTGGGGAAAGGAGGGAGGGAGGGAGGGGGGAGGGAAAGGGGGTGGAGGGTGTCTTACCTGTTTAATATGTCGGGGTGTAATAACAAAGCCCTCCCGGATGTTCAGGCTAGTCCTCTCCGAGCCGCTTCACTCAGCCTCACCGCAGCTGTCCGCGGCGCCATTCAACCCCCCCCTCTCTGTCTCTTCTCTGTCCCCCCTCCTCCTCCTCCTGTCAGACGTGTTTCGGGCAGAGGCTTTCAGAAGAGAGTGCACACACCCCTGACAACGATAGCTTTAAGAAAAAAAGGAAAGAGAGCGAGAGAGAGAGAGAGGGGAGGGGAAAAAAAAAAAAGCCCAAGTCAAGGGGATTTCCACACGGGGACTTTCCGTCCATCCATTTTCCTGCCTCTGTCGGTGGTATCCTCGCCGCCGATAGGGGGCGCTATTCCGTCGTCTGAACGGCGGACACGAAGAAGCATGTCCCGCGGAGCGCGCGCGCGCACACAAAAAAACGAGCGTCTCCCGGGGAGACAGACGGATCGCGTCGCGTCTCGTCTTGTATCGCGAGATTACGGCGCGACAACCAGCTCGCCCTCCGCTTTGGCCCGCACGGAGCGTGCCCGCGACCCGATGAGTCACAAAAGTAAAACAAAAAAAGGAAACAATCGTGATTCAACTCAACTGGTTCGTACGTGTTTGTGCAAACAATCCGGGAATAAGGTCATCTCCTTTTTTAGTGGCAAGATTTTTTTTTCTCCCAATAGGTTAACCATACATGAAATATTTATCAAAGGCGCACTATTCTCTATTCGGTCCTTTTTTTATCTAATATTCTCCCACAAACGACTATTTCTATCATACTATTACTATTGTAATTACTACTATAATTACCATTGTAACTAATGTTACAAAATAATATAGATATTTTTGTCTTTTTGAAAGGAAAGGTGTGAGACAGTAGTGAGACCGGCAATGCTGTATGGCAATGCAGGAGGCAGCAGAGATGAAGATGTTGATGATCCTCTTTGGGGGTGACAAGAATGGATAGGATCGGGAACGGGTGCAGAAGAGGGCCACCACATATTAGACGCTTTGGAGATAAGGTCAGAGAAGCCAGACTGAATGGTTGGGTTGTGTACAGAGGAGGGATAGTGAATATAATGGTAGATGGATGCTGGGACTGGAACTACCTGGCAGGAGGTCTAAAGGAAGACCAAAGAGAGGATTTCTGGATGTAGTGAAGGAGGACATGAAGTATGAACAGGATTAACAGGATACAGAGAATAGGGTTAGATGGAGGAGGTTGATTCACTGTGGCAACCCCTGGAGGGAGTAGCCGAAAGGAAAGGTGTTATTGTCTTCTTGTTTTACTTTTAATTTAACAAAGTACTTCTTTTTCATTTCGATCGCTACCTTTCCTTGCACGATCTCCTTATCCACTTCCTCAGAAGAGGGAAAACAACATATTTCAATGCGACACATGGGCTGAAGTTCAACATTTGCAAGCGATACCTGTGTTGTTGTATCATTTTCAGCGTGTTCAACCAAAACCTGTCAATGGACACCCTGGGAGAAAAAACAACCTCCCAGCACGCGGGATCCAATTGGTGGATATTTATTTTGATTGATCCGTGTTTTCCCCTCTGCTGTTGGGCAATGAATCAGAAAATGTGAGAAACTAGGATCCCTTTGTTTCCCTGAGTATGAGGGTGGTATCAGAGATTTCTTAACTTCTGCATGGGGACTTTACTCAGAAGCTGGCGGATTATTGAAGTAATGCATTCGTCATTTGGGTTTGTATTAATCAACCAAGCAAAGAAGAACTAAATAAAAAATGTCCGTCAGATTCATGGGAAGACTTCTGTTTGAACGAGCCGGGGGGGGGACGGACACATTTCGTATCAAAAGTTTGGGACTTCCAGTGTTGAGGTATGTTTCTTAAGGAAGGAAAAGGCAATGACTAACTCGTGTTTGTCATTGGCGGGCAGCTTCATCAGCGGCGCCGTATTTAGTGCTGTCAAAGGAGAACACTTTGTGTTATCAAGACGAAAGATATTTTATCCGGCACTCCTTGTGTTTCGCTTTCTCTTATCCTCCCTGCAGAGGAATGACAAAGCCACTTGGAGAACATGTTTTCTTTCTTCAACATAGAGCCTAGTCTTGTAATCACCCGTCTACAAGGGTCCGGCCGCACAAAAATGATGTGCTGAATACGGGCCATGATTGAGCGTGTAAACGGACCCAAATAATCTTTGCGAGTTCATTCATGACAGTTCAGAAAGAGAATCTTCTTATTCCAGCAGGGATTTGTTTTGCATACTGCTCGTATGAACTGTGTCCGTAGATCACTGAAGAAATTCATTCTGGTTGGATTGTTCCTCTAAAATTTGCACACTCCCCTTTAATTCTAAGTAAATTGCAACAACTGTATGCAGCAAATGTGACGTACCTGTTAATTCAATTGCCCAAAGCCAATTCTAGAACATATCAAAGTCGGAATTATCACCGATTGCTGTTTAAAAGATATTTTGGCTCATCGGGATGTTGATTTAAGTTGTTTAATGTCTTTATTGTAGTATTGAGCACATGACTAATCCTTGGCGGGACCAGTTTGTTTGTTCTGAATTACCCGCTGAACAGGTAGAGCGTATCAGAAATGGTGCAAACAAACGACAGTGAGCATTTGAGACCGGGAGAAGTCATTAGGGAAATAACAGCTCTTCAGATATTCTGCTAAAATGTGAAAGAAAGGGAAACCTTAAACTGAAGGAATCCAGCCATCATTGAGCTCTACATCAGCCATTAACGTCTTCACTCCAGACCTTCAACTCGCACAAAGGCTCATTTGAAAAATCACTGGCGTCTCATAGCAGGTAGAAAATGTCTACTACAGCTCATTTTCTGAAACCAAGAGGCCAAACTTAAACACTTGGCACATCTCAAGAGGAGGTATGCATCAAACATTCCTTGTATGCAAACTGCAGTTGGCTCATGGGGCGAGATACAAAGGCTCACTTCCTCTTTGTGACTGGACTGAAAGGGTGAATGGAAGGAAACAAATCTCAGGGTGAGATTTTAAATAAAGCCAAATATTAACAGAAACTTCTTACCCAGTGATGCCTTGGCTCAGAACCACAGTTTAGATCATGCTGCTCGGAAATGTTGAAGGTCATGGGACTTTATTTTTTCAGCACAACAGATGGGAATTTAGACAAAATGTACTATATTATACAATGACACTTCCTGCGGGGAAATGTCATTGACGCGCTGCTGGTGCAATAAACTTTCAACTTGGGTGAACTTTTATGGCATCTGACATCCATGGGGTTACTATACCGTCATGGTCATAATCGATATATTCTTCCTCTTCTCGTATTATCTAAAAATTACAGCCTTACTCGCGGTCTATGCTATGAGTTTTATCGTATCATGACGCAGGCTTTCTCGGTCCAGTGCCGAAAAAGCTTGTCGGACAAGAGGCGAAGCGATACCTCTCGAGGGAATTGAACATTCCACTTGTTACGATTAAGTATCCCTACGCGATGTTAAAAACGATTGAGTACATTTGCAATTCCTGTAATGCCAGCAGAGGCAACACAGAGGAGCCAACACAGAAGTCAGTTGAAAAATGTCAGCCATGTTTGAATCGCAAGATCATAATCGGAGATCGCTCAAATCCGCTGATCCCAATTAGCTGAGAGGGTTCAAACTGCAGCTATTCATGGAGATGACAACTGCTTATTTTTAGTGAGACACCGATTCAACTGAGAGACATCTTTCCGTCTTTGGCCCTTCATCGCCATACTTTCACGACTGCTGTGTTTCTGTATTCCATGAGACAGAAGAATTTGGGGGTATAAACTGGTCATTTTGTGTGTTGGTTGGTCAGAAAGTTTTTTTCAGTCACACACATCGTATCACCTCTCAGCCTTTTTGCTAAGATAAAGTGTAGTATCTGTTCTTATCGGTTTAATATCTTAGGTCGGTGTGATGCAGGGGGTTATGGTTCATCCATGATGGGTTAAATGCAGTAGTCACATTTTACTGATGTTATGCTTCTTCTTTGAATGTTGTTTGCAATAACCCACAAAAATAGATTTAACATCAAAAAAAGGACACAAACACAAATCTACATTTATGTGACTTGTTTCATTACAGTATATCCCCGATTAACCCTTTCCCCCCTTGACTTGAACGTTCTGGCCGATCCACTTTGGAGCAGTTTAAAACGAGGTGTCAGGATCGTCCCGTGTCTTCTTTTACCCTCCCTCTGTGTTTCCTCTCCCAAAATACATGTACACTCTTAATAAATCGCTAAAGGCTTGACTCAGCTGATGGCAGGTGGATGCCGTTTCTGCGAACGATCACCCCGACCATTTACTTTAATCGGTGAACATTTTGTCACCCATTAACCTCCTCCAGACTCATACGTCTCTTGTGTTCTGACGGTGTGGCAGGTCCCTTCATGTGACTTCTAAACCCAGATTGTTCCATTAGGGCCCCAAAAACATAGGGGCGCCGTCGTGGTATGATGTGGCAAAACAACGGGGACAACCCTTGGGAGAACTACGATGGGGAACATCTCGCTGTTCTTCTGGATCTTGTCAGTGGAAAGCACCCCGGAGGAGGAACGAAACCAGCCCCCTCCTTTAGATAAGTTCACACAGCTTTGTGTGGGTGTAGCAACTGACAATAACCTCTAAATGTTGAATTTCAATCCAATTCTTGAGGGGACGTCACTGATAGCTAACATTTTAATATTTAAGCCGGCGACCTTGAGTTAAGCGAGGCAAAAGAAGCTTATTTACTGATGAGGCCTGGCCTCTAGTGGCCGTTAAGGGGAACTATATCTCTTTCACTGGGATCTATTTGAAGAATGATTTTTCTCCTTTATTTAATCCTTAAATCAAACAAATCTAATGGCAAGTTATCATTCTTAAATAACCTATATAGCTCAAAATAATGATCTTAAATGTGATATCCAATTGTTTGTCATTGGTTCTCAAACAGCAAAATGGCCAAACTTGGATGGTAGTAAAACTTATACCAAGTATGAAAATATTATTAAAATTATACTATTGTTTTGGGGGGTTACTGCAAAAGCATATGCACATTGTGTTACTAATATATTCAAATGAAGCCAAATCAAATTGCAACTCATCGGGTCTAAAAAAATGAATGCTGTGCACATCTGAAATGTTAGGTTTTAATATTTACTATAGAGAACTCTATATTCTGTGTTTTTGTTAGAGATAAAATTATCGTCGACAGCGACAATCACAAATGAAAATATGCCGAATGAGTACTTTCACTTTTGATACATATTGTACATTCTGCATTCTGATATATTGTACATTCTGCTTATTATACTGCTGGATTTCTGCTTACTTATTATTGTCAGTTTAGAAACATTACTTTTCACAGGCCTTCTTTAGACTGCTGTATTTTTACACTTGTTTCACCGTGGTTGTCACAAGCCGCTGAGTTTTAACACCACTGCAATCGGAAGGCCGTGGATTCACGTCACAGCGGTCGTATTGGAGCACATTAGACCGAACGGACACAGGATGGCGACGGAGGGTGGAGGGCGGAGACGGTTTTCCGCGCCTCCATTTCTCAGTAAAATCAGGCTGCTGCCTTCCTTGTTCCACCTGAGGGTGTTATAGTCCTGCTCCAACTTTACATTGCCTTTCTGCTCGAACTTACCTGCTAGTTTTGAGTGTGTGTGTCATGGGGGAGGGGAGGTCTTTGTATTTGTTCAGGTTTTCGAAAGAAGAGGGAGGGCCCTCTGTCATGTTTTGGCAAAAAATAACGTTGCTCGAGGTAGCTTATCACAATTCAAACCGACACGCAACAAGCTCAAACATGTGAATACCTGTGTGGGGAACAGCACTTTCACACCTAATTCTTTGTGCAGTGCTGGAAAAACACATGGACTCCAACTAAACTTCACACGGTGCGGAAAAGGCCGCAAATGGAACTCTAAGCATAACTTTAGATGAGGGTTTGAAATGACTTAATCTAAAGAAGAAAAAAATTTCTAACATGTAAAACCGTTTTAAAGGCGCAATGTACAAAACATTCAGTGACTCTACTTTCCATAACATTTACTTTTCTTGTTTTCCTCTGTCTGCCTCAGCTCCCCCCTCCAATCCTTTCCTAAGAATATTCTTCTAACCCCTCCCTTTATCTGTCACCCTCGTGTCATCGGCCCTCACATATTATCACCCTCCCTTTCTCCTTCCAGGGAAACCAGAGCTGTCAAAACATGCTTAGCAAAGTCCAATTCCACCCCAGCGAGTCCTAGGGTGGGGCTGCCCGGACGTCTTTGCCCCACCTCAACGCTGACTCACAGTTGTGAATCGGGCTATTTAGTAATCACCTGCGTCCCTCTGTGTTTGTGAAATGCGAAGCAGCGTTTTTCCAGAGTGAAGCCGTGGTTCCTCTGTGATGCAGTCTCGGGACAGTTGACCTGACAGGTTCAAAATCCGGGGACATGTAAATATAAATAGAAGTAGGAATGTGTGTGTGTATGTGCTTGAGTGGGCCGCTTAGATGTGATACATTAAAAATATTCAGGATGATTTCTTTTAATGCTCATCTTGGAAAAAACAGCGATCCTGTGGAGAGAAATCTATAGTCGGCCAGGAGCGCAGTGGAAAAAAATGGATGTGGATATGCATAAAACATAAATACATAGTCATATTTTTTAATATAATTCTCAGAGCAACATGACAGGCGCGTGGTGGGGAAAGCACTGAAAACTATGAATAAAATGGAATTCACCATCAGCTGCAAGACTAAATACTGTATAAAATATGCCTAAGACCATATCTGTAGCCATATCAAAATGCTCTTAAGATGAATTACCAGGAGGTTAATTCCTCAAACAGCTGCTCACCTCCTTTCTCTGCTGGGGGTCCTGAGGCTGGGTCACTGTCAGGGCTGACAGACAACTGCTGTTACCGCTGCACTTGATGTATCTGTTTTGCCTGTTGCATCATGTTTACAGGGGAGGGTCAACCGACTGAATATAAGCAGCTTGCTAAATATTCGTCTGTAGTGTAATGTAAAAAAAAAAATCAGTTTTCTTCAGAATTGTGAGCTAATATGGGGAGGGAGGGACATAAGCTGGCTTGGAACACCATGGACAAAGTAAGGATATAAACAACATGTACTGTTCTTTCAACCGCAAACCCACACTATTTATTGACAGCTTGCATGACATACTGTCCCCCTTTGGCCTCCCCTTTTTCTTTCCTTTCTTTTCTGTCTCCCTGACTTTTTGAGGTATGAAAAACAGAAAAACCAAAGTCAGTATCATATCGGATCGATACATGTGTAATGAGAAGGATTCTTTCTTCGGTTTCGCTCTTGTTATTGAACAAAAACATGTCACCAAAACCTGCACAAGGGGGGCTTCTCTTTTAAACTAAAGGCTTTGGGGGTTATTTATTTGTTTGTTGTTTTATTTTCTTATTGTTTTCATAAACAGAAAAGAAGTGCTCTGAGGGGAATTTCTTTTTTTATTTTTGTATTGAGTACACATTGTACCTGGGGAAAAAATTGTTTTAAATATTTTATATCTATCGTTGAGCGATAATTTATCCAGAAAAGAGGATTCGCATTTTTATCTTATTTCTTGTGTTATGGTTTCTTAACTGTACCTGAATCTAGCCTAGAACAGAATTAGCAGTCGTTCACAGTGGGGACATTTCATACTTTTGAATTTTGTCCTGGTTTTTAACTATTTAATACCAAAAGAAACATAAAAAAAACACTTACAGATTATGAAAATTAATTGAGATTAAGAAATTTGATGATGTGTCCACGTATTTATCAAAAAGTATTGGCATCGGCGATACTGGCCCTGTATTACTTAAAATATGCAGTATCACACAGCACTCCTCCCCACTAGCTGTCTGTGTCAAACGGTTCAGCGAGGAGGACTGAACCATTTCATCCATTTCATGTTAGAGGGCTGGCCCGGTTGAGAAACGTTTCCAAAACAAATAAAAATAGTGTCGCAAGTATATCATAAATAACATTTATTTGCAATCTTAAGCGTGTGAATAATAACTTAGTGACACATTAGTTTTTTTTTGTCAGTATTATAATTCCAATAGGGCCTCTGTCAAGATATGCCCCCCCCCCCCCCCCTTCAGCACCCTCAAACCTTTGCGTGGCCTTCACGGATGGGATAAAATATTCCCAAAACAAATATTTTTTTCCAAAAGAAAAAGATTTTATTGCAATAAAAAAAATTAAATACAGTAGAACTGGAGTCATACCAGTTGTTTTTTTTTCCAAAAAACGAAAAGAAGTGCACTGAGGGGGAGATTTTTTTTTTGTTTTTTATTGAATTCCCTGAACACACAGTGGACCTGAAAAAAAAGTTTTAAATATTTTATATTTATTGTTGGGAGCTAAGTTTGAACAAAATATTTATTTAAGTAAAAAATCCAGAAAAGAAGAGTAGAATTTTGGTGTTTTTTGCATTATAGTTTCTTAACAGTGCATGAATCATATGTTTCATCTGCCTTTAATAACATCTGCCAAATAAATAACATCTGCCTTTAGACGTTCCACAGTAAGGCAATTTCAAACTTTGTCTTAATTTGTCCAGGGTTTTAACTATTTGATAATAAAGGAAACATCACAAAACACTTTTCAAATCTTCATGAATATGTTGAAAACACTCCAAAAACAACAAATATATCTTCCAAAAGAGAAAGTTTTTATTGCATTTAAAAAAAAACTAAATACAGTAGAACTGGAGTCATACCAGCAGCATTGTGATTTCCAGAAGGGGTGGTTAATAAGACGGCTTATATTTGACCACAGGCGATGCAAACAAACAAAAAACACGCCTAGAAACAGAAGCAGGTGTCACAGGTCCTTTGTATATAAACCGTCCAGCATGTGTCCAGCTGTTACAGTTCATTTAAATGGAAAAAAACAACGATTACCCCCTTGGTCTTCTTTCAATACAAGTATTACGCACGCAGTGGATTAATGTGTTAACAACTCCCTAAAACAGTTACCAGTGTAAGAACCAGGGATGAGCGTATCGATACCTCGATATTCTGGAATCTATACTTTTATAAATATCACAAAACTACTGCGCCGCTATAAAATGTACCACCTCTTTTCATCACCTCGAGTTGGAGGCGTGAAATCAGTGCATGTAAAACCAGCCCGGGCGTATTTTGGTTGGGCTTCCGTGTCACATGACTATGGCATCCAATCACGTGCCAGTCACTGCGCAGACTCAGTAAAGCTAAGTTCCTCTGCTAAGGAAGTTTTGTTAATTATTATCCCTGATATTATATTTCATCCTACATGAACAACATATCAAAATAAACAAACTGCATTACAGTCTAATTACTTGTTATAATGTAAAGAGCTCCCATTATACCCATTGATCTATTTAGCCTGTTTTTTGAGTATTAATAACTTTTATTCATGTCTCATGCCCTTGCAATAAGGTATCAATGAACACTGACATCGTGATTTTCCTTTGAGGGGGGAAAAATCGTATGGAATCGTATCGTATGGAAAGGTAAAACTGTTGTTGTTGTAGTATCACCCACTCTGAGTAAGAACAATATAAATCGTCTCTTGATTGTGTTGTTTTTTTAATGTAACTTGTTGACACGCCAGCACCTGGTAGCGTCACTACTTGCAAGTTGAACGTTACTGAAAGTGAATGAATGAGATTTGGAAAAGCACAACGCAGATGACGGTGGTGCTGGTGACGGGGAGGTTAAGGCACAAGCGGTTTGCACAGTGTATCAGCGGGAGTTCGTTCTCTCGGCATTTCGTCGCCAAAACACGAGAGAATAAGCAAACTCCCCCCCTCTACTTTGTTTTTAAATTTATAGCCTATTACTGCAAAAATAATGGAAAAAAAATACAAGACACGTAACGAAATCCACGCACTGACTCAATACTTTGATTTCAAAGTGCACAGAACCACCCTCTGTGTTCATGTTGTTCCCTTTAACCCAAAATGTTAACATTCTTAATCCTGGCGGGCGCCCACAATTTCAAAACAGTTACAAGAAAAATGAAACATTATTCTCAAAAAGGAATATTGTTGTTCTCTTACACTTACAAGAGAGATGACTTCTCAAGTGCAGTGGACCATCAGATTTACTAAGAAACAGCTGCACAATGGGGAAACTCATCTTCAGCTCTCTCTTGTCAACACAGCTGTTTTATTCCACCACGAAAGATAATTGCTTTTTTTCTTTTTTCTTTTTTTTCGCCCAAAATGTTTACAAAACCTGTAATGAGGACCACCCTAGAAAAAAAAAAGCTTCGGTTTAAGTGCACTTGGGTACGTCTTCTTGCATTGGGAATGAGCGGAGAACGCATAGTGTGTAAGATGGGGAAACTAGCAGGATGTGACAATAAACAATAAAAACAACCCAACAAACAAAAACAAATTCTCTAAATCCACTCAATCCAACATAGATATCTGTACATTAAAGCTGACCTCCAGATCCAGCTCAGGGGGAAAGTGGGGGGGGGGGGGGGGGGGGGGGGGGCTCGGGAACGGTCAGGGAAGTGGATCCAGTCTCTTAAGCCGAGGTGTAGATGTACTTGGTCTTGGCCAAGCCGGTCAGCTCGTCCTCGTAGCGTGGCAGGCAGAAAAAGAGGATGGAGCAGCCGATGCAGAGGATGGTGGCGCCCCAGCCGAAGCCGTAAGCCCAGGTGTAGTAGTATGTGCCCTCAAAGATTTCCTTGTTGAACTTGACCGGGTAAATGATCAAAGCGATGACTTGGAGGATCACTGGGGAGCGAGAGAGAGAGAGGCTGGTTGTTTAGGAGGCATAACTTCTTGAATAATGTAATTCCAGTGTTTTTTTGTTTTCAAATCCACATAAGACAACAAATGTTAACATTCATGAATTCAGCGTGTTAAAAAAAACATCCTCCTTCACACGTCTAGCCAATTTAGGGTCTCCGATGAACTTCCTTTATGGATTCAAGACTTTTATTGTCTTTCCACAAGAAATTCAGAAATAGCGTCTCTCAGGTTCGGTGTAATCAAAAACAGACTCAAGCCAACCTTAAAAGGCAGGACACAACACAACAATACAACAATAGCAGCATCTATGGGTTAGAGATATAAGACTGAAAAAAAAACAGACAAAAAAAATAAAATAACATCTTGCACAGACGTGGGCATTTTACGGCCCACAGGCCACATCTGTCCCGATTTGCTTTTTCATTCCGCCTGCCAAACTATTTTCTTTGAATATTTAATCAATACTGAATATAGAAACTCCTTATTTTTTCCTTTTGTTTAATTTTGTATGAATGATTACATCCAAAATAATGTTGGTACATTTATATGATCATTAATGATTTTAAAGCTGAAATAATAGGCCAAAAATGTAAATATTTAAATTGCAATTTTCGTTTTGTTCAATTTACATGATACCTAGTTGGCCCGCACATAAATATTAAAAGAAAAATGTGGCCCGCCCGCCAAAATAATTGCCCACCCCTGATCTAGCGGAATAAATAGATACATATGTAGAAAGAAAAAAAAAAGTAAAATATGAAAAGTGGAAACAACAGGTTTATGTACTGTACTGTATGTAAGGTCCAAGTATTCAGGGTTCTGCTGAATTTAGTGCAATGACCGCTCTGGGGTAAAAACTGTTTTTCAGTCTGTTTTTGCATTGATTGTCCTAAACCGAATCCTTGGTGGTATCAGTTGTAGTAGGTTGTGGCCGGGGTGGGACGGATCCCTGGCCTTCCCGCATGCAGTCGGACTGTGGGAATGAAACCGGAGAACCCGAAAGGAACCCCGTGCAGATGCATGGAGAACAATCTCTACACAGTCTGAATTTGACCAGGGATCTTATTGCAGTAAGGTGGTAGCACTAGCATTTCCATGTTGTGCAAGAGTTCTAATTCATTTCACCAATGGACTTGCATCAGTGTGTAGATGTCTGCATGGGAGATGTGCAAACGCTTGGACATTTGAACTGTGCTCGTTTTTTGTATGAAATTAAATATTTACAGATACAATAAATATTTTACTGTAACCCAAACTTCCCGTCCTCAAGTCATCACGTCCTAGGCAAGCTCGATTTCCAAATCATATTTTTTTTCAGAATTACATCAATTTGGCGGAGATGAAAAAAAAAAATAAAACAGTCAATGGAATCACAACAGGGTTTATGGATTTAGTGGTTTCGACACGTCAACATCTGGTGGCCGTGAGCACAGGGTGCGCCGATGAAGATTCCATCAGCAGCGATGAAGATTTTATTAGCGTCGATGTCTGCCCGACTGTAAATCCGGGGGAAGGTGGAGTCAATTTGTGTTACATCTCTTGCTGTTTCACCTCTCATCCGAGACAAATGGACGGCAGGGCGTTTTCCCCTGTGCCGTCACCTACAATGGGGAGAACCCCCACTTCAGGACAGGACTTGGCAGTCCACCTACTGCTGCTTTTTGATCGGAGAAGACAGACGGTTTAAGGGAGGCGCGATAGAAGCCATCTTTGACAAAATGATAAAACCGTCTCCGAACAGAGACTATAACGCTGTGGTTGTAACACCTCCCACATTTGGGTGTATCTGCGCCCTCCGAGATCCACCGCTGAAACCACCCGAGCCTCAGTCTGAGGGATCCAACAGGTTCATCTCCTTCTTTTTATCCAATCTGAATTTTGTGCTATACAGTATACCCTTGTTTTTCGCAGGGGTTACGTTCCAAAAAGAACCCATGAGAGGCAAAATCCGTGAAGTAGAAACCTTTATTTTTCAGCAGAGTCAGCAAAGTTTTGATACAGTATTCTCGCTTCTGTGCAGATTAACGTCTATATCCAACATAATGTTTTTTTTTCCACAGAGCTAATGCAGACTCCATCCTAACCATGGTCTTGTTGCGGACAGTTGCAACCCTTTTTGCATCCTTCTTAAAACTTATTGCTGCTGTCGTCCTTATGTTTTTTTCTTCCTTCTTGATGGAACAAACGGAAGATTAATTCATTCCGTAATGCCGACCTACAGCCGCATAGTTTTTACCTTCCCTTAGCATGTCCAGAAGTTTAACTTTATCTGCGATAGATAGCGTCTTCCGCTGCCTTTTGGGCCCTGCCGCAGGTGCTTTTGTCGGTCCAGAGCGTTTTGTCAACATTATGGGTTTTAGAGAAACTCAAAATTGCAAGAGAATTTGCACGTAAGTAATGTAAATTTGGCAAGCTGTTTTACGTACGTGTACATATTAAACTGCAACGTTATTAGACGCACAGGTAGAGAAGAAGCGGAGTGCCTTTTTAGCCAATCAGAATGCAGAACACAATGCACGATGCAAATCCGTGAAGTAGCGAAACCGTGAAAAGTAAACCGTGTTATAGCGAGGGATCACTGTAACCATTCATATTCCAACTCAGATGAGTCCCCAGATGTGTGGTTCCTCCTGACACTACGACCCCTTTCAACCTAGTATCTGCAAACACAACAAGACCTCACAACTTCGACCAACCCTGGCAGTTACACGTGGAAAACCCCCAGCCGTCCATTCCAGTTGATGAAGTGTCTCGAATGAGAGGTGAAACATGAGAAGAAACTCAAGTCCAGTTGCCGCGAAAAAGCCTTCGATTAACCATAAGCTGGATGACTGGGAACCTCCATAGATGTGGAATCCATCGTCTCCATATGACGTGTGGATGAGAGTGAACGGTCGTCTCTATGATTGGCTGGCGACCGGTCCAGGGTGAACTTCACCCAATGAGATAGATTTACTGTACATTTATACACTGAACATGTGTTTTATTTGAACTAAACAACAGATATGGTGTCCGTATGTGGCAGTTGGTTCTGTGTCATTGAGTCATTGTGTGCTCTGCATGCGTTAAAAATGTTCAATTTCAATTGATTAATTAATCGATTGATTGATTAATTCTAATTAATCTTGAGTTAAGCCCCAATATTTTTACAGATGTTATTTTTTTAATTGAAATTATGACTTGGAGATGAAGTGTTTAAAAGAGCAGATTTTTTTTTCCTGCTTTGGAAAGTCCAGAAAGCAAAACCATTTTTAACTCTCAAAAGACGGACGGGACGTGGGCTGTCCGTGCTGCAGGGAGCGTTTGAAAGCTGTCCAGAATGTTCTCGCTTGAACTGTTTGTGAGTTACTATAATGATCTTACAGAGCCGGTAACCGAGAAACCAAAACACAGTGCCCGTCAAAACTTCGATCGGTAGATTGGGTTAGTTTGTTTGAGACCTTTTTCTACGGATACAATTCCAAGTCACTGACGTAAAACTAATGCACAAACCTTCGTGATGATTACTGCGGTGACAACATTATTAACTATCGTCTGTAACCGTCAATTATGATTCACAGATCCCCCCCCCCCCCGCCTAGTCAGTTAACACCTCTGTCTGTCTCCGTCCCGTGTTCTCAGGCTCCCGGAGGCGATGAATCACTCCGACCCCACCGGCTGTTCCCATGGCAACATCACAGTTGAACCAAACCCTGCCCTCTTCCTTGTGACAAATGTCCAAACAAAGCGTCTCCTTCCTCCGGGGCCCTCCCTCCTCCTCCTCCTCTTCTTCTTCCCTCGAACTTAAACAACAGGTCTTTTTCTTTGGGGTTCCATCGCTTCCCCCCTTCCCCCTTTCTTTTCTCAAAAGAACGCCACAACTTTACCTCCTTTTCCCTCCCCACCCCCCTGATGATACCGCTGACACTAGTCTGACCGCGTGAGCTCGACATCTCGCACTCTCTCACACACACCACTCGACACACACATTCCCCAGCACACACTTACATGCTGATGGTTTTAGCTCAGCTAATACCAAACCTCCTCCGCCCGTCATCTGAAATCCGCTTCTGAAGTTTTACTTTGGTCGGGGCGATAAAAAGACGATAATATTGAACTTTTATCTGCTTCGGATTTGCATCTCACTGACGTCCGTGCCGTCGTTCGCGCAACTGAAAGGCGTTTTCTCATGGGTAGGAACGAAGTCCCGGCCTCTGCCTCGGGTGTGAACGCGCGTCTCAATGATAAGTTGAACCTGCAGCCTTTTCGTTTCCTCCTAGAGCCGCACCATCTACTCAAGACCATCTTCCGATCTCCATCCAGGAAGCAGGAGTAGGCTTTAAAACCCTCTTTTCTGAGAAAGCCTTGTTAGAACTACGCTACCCCATCAACATTGGCTAACTCTGCTAAAAGATATCCCATGATGCACTTCTTGAGTGTGCATTCATGTCCCTTCATAACCTCACGTCTTTTCACGAGTCACAGTTTCCCAGGTAGCGCGGCTTGATCAGGCATCCACCATTGTAATGTCTTTTATGAATATCAAAGCTAGTATGCTATCATTTCAGCTATTAGCATGTAACTGTTAGTGCTACTGTTGCTGAGTGCTAGCTCCTGGTGGTTCAGACCTGCTTTGCGTAGAAAGTGTCACCAGATAACCATGTTGTGATTTGAAATAAAATCCAACTTGACTTTATTCTTAAAAACCAGTATGCACCGGTACAAAAGCTATGGTACTCATTCAAATTTGAATAACTACATGTTTTGTGCCGCAGTATCCTGTCTCTTTTAATGAAATACATTTTAAACAGCTCGGTGCAGCAAACTCAGGGTGTATGTCTTACCGACGACGATCAACAGCAGTCCGATCAGGGGCAGAAGGCTAACATTTAGCGTGCAGCACAGGGCCACGCAGGAGATGATGAAGGCGACGATGAGGATGAGGAGGCCGATGATCATCAGGGCTGCCACCGCCTGGGCCCAGGCTGGGGAGGGAAAAGACACTTGTGAGCAAATGGGAATAGCAGGTAGTACTTGTTCATTTTTACGTGTTCGATTAAAAATTAATCTGATTAATAAGGGGGGCATTGCAATTAATTCACTTTGAATTGCACGCCAACAGCAAGACCGCGATCTGTCCGAAATGACCGAATTAGCAAACGTGGAATCGGACATTTAGTTCCTGGATTTGAACCCCAACACGTGGTTGATAGTTGAATGGCGACACTGCCTGCTTGTATTAGCAATGTTGTTTGTGTTCATGTTAGCAAAGCTAACATTACCGGCCCGCGCGCTTGTGCAAAGTTAACCTTAGCGACCTGGGCTTGCCCAAACGGGTTCAGCTTTGAGGTGCTTCGCTATACTCCTTTGCTATAAAGTCCAAAGAGCAGCTTTGCTATTTTTAACTTCCACAAGGAAGTTTCTCTTAATTAAATTTCCCTGCAACTGTCTGCCACACTGTAAGTCGGCGTAGTCTGTCCCCTGCAACTGCCAGACTAACGACAAATGTTTGGTAAATTGCGTTGATTTTCTTAATGCGTCGCTTTAAATAATCAGTTCATCTAAATGAATGTGTTGACATTTTGTGACGGGATAAATGAGTCTTGCTTCAATTCTGCTGTGTTGGCTGCATGTGAGTGACCTCCAAGCCATTGTTGAGATGTACTTTAATTATCCCATGCTTGGGAAATAGTTCTGCAGCAGCAAGGACAAGACAAGCTAAAAATACACATAAAAAAGAAATGAATAAACTCCTAAGTGTAGAAATTATAAAGTATAATCTTAAAAAAAAGGTCTCTTCATATTTACTAGTGTACAGGAATAAATATTGAGCAAAGTGAAAATGTTTTCACGCGGGAGACTTTGGCGCGTTAATTGGCAAAACATGGTGCACGTCTATCATTTGAGTGTTCTTTGCGAAGATATTATAATAGACGATATTGCATACATTGTGAGATACTGATACGAACGCTGCTTCTCCTGAAATGCGTTATAACTCTGTAGTTAAGTCACAAGAAGACACACCTAGCAGTAACAGGCAGTGAGGTTCATGGCTGGAGAGGCACACCTACCCTGAGGCATGAGAATTGCGTGCCTCACTTAGTGGCTCTTTGGAGCCTTAATTTGATCGCTCAGTAACACACATAAAGTTGACAAAAAAACACTGTACATAGGAAATGTAGTTCAAAAAGAAATATTGCTTAAACATTTTGATAGCGACGTACAGAGACAGCAATACGGTCTCAGTGCAGAGCATGCCAGCAGTCAGCCGTCACTGCGTAATCTACGTTGAGGCGCAACAGTCCGCAGCCTCACCACCTGTGTCTTAGTATTTGAACAGTAAATGTGAAAATCAAGCAATTCTGAATAAAAAACAATCTGAAAGTGTTGAAATAAAATGAAAATACCTTTATAGTGCAAAGCACTGATAAAAAGAACCATTTAATTCTTTTTTTTATTTTACAATTTTTTTTCTTTCCAAGATTGGCAAGTGAGGCACAGCATCTCCTGCCTCCCCTGACTGCACGTTACTGCAGCCTAGCAATCAGATCCACAACAGAGCAAACAAATTGGTATGGCAGAGTGCACACTTGATCATGAGGGTGACTTCACGTCACGCCGCCCCCCGCTCATGGAAACAACCGCGCACACACATTCCTTACGTGCACTCTTGGGAGGGGCTGACCCAACCAGGGGCACCCTACATTTTACCTAAGCTGGTTTTTAGGCCAGATTTCAATTGAAATTGGGCTAAAATCCTTTGTTTGACAGTTCGCGCAACTCCCGGCTAGCAAAGAAAAGCTATCTCAGGCTGCTAACCGGCCTGCATGTGGTTATCTCAACCACTTATGCTAATGCTAACCCTTGCAGAGAACTGACTCTGTGAGCAAGTGGCTCCTAGTATTGTCATGGTAACACCCAGACAAACACTAAATAATTAGCATTAGCATCGGTGTCAGCTTTGCGTTTACCGTCCATCTCTTTTCTGCAGATCCCAGAATCCCGGGAATTGTTATTATGGTTTGGAGCAAAACTCACAGGCACGTTTCCTGTGTTTTTTCCCCGCTGGACTGACACGATACATTTTTAGCCCTGTGCTTTTGCAGGTTGCTTGTGAACTCACTGCATGGAAAACAAATAAAATCTTTAACTGTAAGCTCTGAACAAAGGCCACCGGAGCCCCGAAACCAAATACAGCGGACTGTTTCATAATAAGAAGAGATAATGGCCTGCATCACACCCACATCATTGTTACTGGATCTGATCACACCCTCAATGGGGCCCTGCCCTTTGTAGCGTGAGAAACACACAAACACACACACACACACTCACACACACACACACACACACACACACACACACACACATGTCTGACAGGTCTGACAGGTTGAGGTTGGTGATTTGAAGTAACGTCTTAGCGCCACAGAAACAGGTTCGGCGGTCCCACCCTAAGCTTGAATTTAGGTTAAGTATCTGTGTGTGTGTGTCTGTGAGTGTGTGTTGGTGTGCAAGTGCAAACACAAACAGTGTAACAATCTCCTAAGCTTCTGTACCCCGTAAGTGTCTGTCAGTACGAACGTCTAGATTACGCCCTGGTTCTGGGCTGATGAGCCACGGCTCGATTTTCAGGTAGGAGGGGTTGTCTCTTTGTCCGGCGCTGCAGTGGAAGTTCAAAGGTCGCCTTCCACACACACACACACACATTTCCACCTCGCTGAAAGCTTCAACTGGGCTTCACTTCCTGTCAGACAAGTTATGGAAAGGAGAAGTCTGGGCGGTGGCGGCCAAAAAAGCAATGTTGATTTTTTTGGTTTGTTTTTCTTATGTGATTACCACTATCACATTCACATTTGAGTAACATCTGTCAGAGCAGAGACGCTTTTCTCGCAATTCCAAATTTTGAATTGAAAACCTGGATTCCGAATCAAAGACGCACACATACATGTACATAGACCTATAAGATGTGTCCCGTAACTGCAGATTCTGTGATAAACAAGCCGCAAATGCTTTGCGGGTCGTCAGAGTTCGTTAACCTTCAGCCATCTTGAGAACCTTTGAATCCCATTCTAGCTGAATAATCTTACTTCCAGACTTGTGCTAATGGTTCATTCGGGCCAAGAGCGATTTCACTAAACGTTTTTTTCCTGAAGATAAACGGCTACCCCTCCCATCGCTGTCCTGCGGCGGCGGCAGGAGCGTTCCCGCCCGAGCCCGTGTTTTCTTGAACCGCTTTGACGCAGCCGCGGAGCAAAGTTCAGACAGCAAACATAATGAGAAGACTGCAACACCACAGCAACGAGGCTCGATCTAAACCTCAACTCCCCGTGTTTTTAACCGATCCAAACAAACTTTGGTGGACATGTGTTGTTTATAGGAAAATACACACTGTTATTAACATGTTATTACAAAAATATTTAATGCGTATAACCACACCTGGCCTGATATCAAACAGTAGCAGGGGAAGGAAATATTAAAAATACACCCAACTAACTTATATTTGGCTTCAAGAGGTGGTTTTGGCGAAATTAGACCACCTTGGAAAAGTCTTTCTCTCTTTATGTGAATACATATAAATGTTTTTTTAGGTTTTTTTTTTACGATCGCAGTAAAAATAATTCCGTCTCGAAGTAGGATTGAGAAGTACACAGTGTACTGCTCATGGTACTACAGTACTATTAAGCAGTACACATTTGTACCTCCTGAACTTCCATCAGACCGAGCAAGGAAGTAAGGCGGCGTCTGCGGCTCCACGCCACCAGGATTTTTTGATTTATTATTTTGTTTTTTTTTTTAGCTTATTTTGGGTTTCCTTGCAAAAACCAACCAACCAACCAACCACCGTGCGGGTGATAAGAACATCTCCACCCTGCAACTCCAACACCCAACATGGCGAATGCTGACTTTTCCTCCAAAGTTCCCATGTCCTCATATGCGGACGTGTGAAACCACACACACACACACACACACACACACACACACTTACAGTAGGACATGAGCGACCCGCAAGCCCACTTGTCGTTCCTGCCGCGGCAGCGCTCCCACATGCTGGCGTAGTCCGACTTTGCGTCCTCGTCCTCCACCCATCCCGAGGTGGCGGCGATGGCGATGATGTCGAAAATGATGGCGAAAAGCAGCAGCAGGGGAACGATCCACCTGCAGCGGGGGTAGGCGATCCCGCAGCGGAACATGGCCGAGGTTGGTCGGTGTGCAGCAACCGGGACGACGAGTCGGTGTCTGGGTCGGCGGGTTGGGGTTGGGAAGGGGGTTGATCTGTGCAGGAAAGTGCCGAGCCCCACCCGTGCGAATGTGTGTTTCTGTCTGTGTGTGTGTGTGTGTGTGTGTGTGTGTCGACCTGGTTTTGACGGGCAGGCGGGGTTGGGCTTGTCTGCGGAATCCGGCCCGCCCCCCCTCCCCTTCAGTGACTCATGTTTCAGCCGGAGGTGGGGTTGGATTTCACCGCTGTTTTCCTGCCAAACTTTGGATTGGTGATAAGTTTTGAAGGCAACAAGTGTCGCTGCGTGATCACGCACGCACACCGTTCGTGTTAGATTGTGTGTATACGTGTGTGTATACGTGTGTGTGCAGGAGCCGAGCTGCAGATCGGAATGTGATGTAGTTACACCTTCTGGCCACAAGATGACAGCAGAGAGCTTTTTTTTTTTTTTTTAGAAAAAAAAAACCCTCAATAACATAAAAAGCTGAGATTTCCTCTATCTTTATTTCACGTTATTTATTCATTTTTTTTTATTTTGACTATTTTGACTCATTGAGATTAACAAACATTTTTTTCAAGCTTGAATTGACCAAAATGAGCAGAGATGTAAATAACCACAACATAAATGAGCCATTGATGATACGAGACTGTATGAAACGTTGATGTTTCATATAAAATTATTGGCCAATATAAATACAGACCTTGCCACCTTTGTCATAATTTGTTGTATATGATATTTATCTTTTTTTTACGACAGCGCCATGGGTCTTAGGAGAATCCATGAGAAACATATGGCCGGATTGACAATAAAATACTTGAAATTATTTAAAAATGTTTAAATGTGTTTGTTGAGACCACCTCAGCCTTGAGTGTTTTTGTAGTCCGTTCCAAGAGGAGGGAGCAACAGTGTTAAAGGTTTCATTTTTCCCCTCCAGGTTAGTTCTGACCTTCAGAACGAACAATAAACAGAAAAGTTGAAAATAACTCGAGGGAAAATAAGAAAAGTATTGATTCAAGCCAGCAAAGTGCAGTGAGTACATTCACCCGGACAATGTTTACGTACCCATGAAACTACTTCTCACTTTATTTGGAGACAAAACATTCAATCTTCTCTTTGGTCTTCCACTTGGCCTCCAGCCCAGCGGTTCCAACCTCAGCTTCCTTCAACTCAGATCTTCACAAAGTGTGAATAAGTGGGTGGATAGATTGCTAAACGGTATACATAATGATGTTGAATGAATGAATGAATGAATGAATGAATGAATGATGAATGAATGGAATAAAATAGAATAGCATTAAAGGAGTCGTTAGTATTTTTGGGGTTCATACCATGAAAACAGACCAGCAGCAACATGTCCATTTTTTTTTTGAAGTAGTGCAATATTTCATTCTTTTTAATTTTATTTTTCCCAATTTTCTTGTATTGTTCAATATGTGTTTTAAAGGCCACCTCTGTGACAGACATTGTAAATGAATTCAAGCATACATGTCTCTGTGTTTTCCCTTATGCAACACTTCTGATAAATAGTAACAGAATTCATTGAAAGGAAATTATTTAATAAAACAAACATATCAGAAAAGGCAACATCACACATGAACACTGTCCAGTCGTTTAATCGATAACTGTGGAATTATTCCTCTTCATAACAGAGTAAAAACCCGACAGCACCACCTAGAGGCCAAAGCCCGATTGTCCTTTCTGTCTTGAAGTTGTATCTGAGGGCTTTTAAGATTTTACCGGCTGTTTTCGCCTTCCATCCTGCAAAGTTTGTCTTTAATAACGGAGTCCGGCCGGCTCTTATCGGACAGGAAATTGAAAAAGTTATAAGAGACTCTCGGGGGAGAGATTTGTACACCAGCTCCTGAGTGCAGCACTCGGGTCTTCTGAGAAAGACTTGCTGATGCATTTCGGACGGAGTGAAGATCTGACGGATTCGACTGATGAAGAAAGGAGGAAGCCCTGGACCGGCGGCGGCACTAATCCTCCGGTGTAAATACCTGCCGTATTTACTTCGGTTTTGGTGAAAAGGCACACATTTCCAAGGACAATTCAGAGCTCCTTTCAGCCCGACCTGCTCCGCTGTCGATGAAGACATTGAATTGGACGCCCGTGTTTTGACAACCTCTATCAACTTCCATTTTCTGCCTGGGGTTCCTGGCGTCTCCCAGCACACTGAGGTTTTCGGTAGCTTTCCCCCACACCGCCCTAAGGTCAAGGCACAGGGTTGTTTCCCCGCCCTACCGAGCTTTCCAGAATTGAATAAAAGTAGCTAGCATATTTTCAAAGCGGGATATTAAGACTAGTAAAAAAAGGAAGTTGTGAACGGCTACAAAATTGAAACGACTATTCAATGAGACGCCTCCTGAGGAGGTCACCGCCACACCCCTTCAACGGATTTCCTGACCGGACTGCGTCAGGGAACGGGGCTGGCGCTAAGGGACTCCTTGTACTCCATGCATAGGAACACTAAGCGGTAGATGTTCAGTATGACTACCAGGAAGTTCTTGATGGTGAAGAAAACCAGCATCTGATGGAAAATATCATAGTGGGTCATGACTGTGACCCTGACCAACAGGAACGGCCCGTCCTGAAGGAAAAAGGCCTCCAAGATGCTCCATATGTCTCTGCCGTGCCTCATCAGGAAGGTGCCATTCTGGTGTCTCTCATTCTCACTGTCCAAGCTGGAGTTCACCACTGTGAGGGACACGAGACACGTGTCCAGGGAGGAAAAAACCTGCGTCAATTATTTTGCCAAGTTAGCCAAGCAACATTCGCTTATCCAAACGTTAGCCACCGCTAACATTAGCATTCCGGGACACCTGCTCAACATAATCTCCCGTTATGTCTCAGCACTAGCTTCTGGATGAAAAGCGAAGCGTTTATTTCTTTCGGACCCGATCCGTTACTTGTTTTTGATTTTTCATGTTTTCAAACTATAATGCATAAAAAAAACATGTGAAGAGCAAGGGAGAAAACATCCTCGATTAGAAACGGCCCGAGTCAACCCTCGAATGAACTGTACCCTCAGCTGAGGGTCATGATGGCGTGAGTGCGACACTGAAATTCGTCAGAATTCTGGACGAAACGCAACGTGGATATTCCAAGGGCCGAAGAGGATCGGGCCTTAAAGGCATCAGGGAAAATTCGATTAACGAGGAGGGGCGTCATCTTTCCGGCTAAGTGCTCTAAAAGCACGGTGGAAGCGAAGAGCCTGAGTAAAGAGCAACAGCGTCTTGCAAGTCTTCAACATCCATGTTTTAAAATATGAAACGCAACTCTCAGTCGGTGACGTCATTATCGGAAGAATTGTTCTGAATACGCTGCGCTTTCTTCCCCGGCCTGTCATACATGTAGTTTACCACTCGTAAGCCGATCCGACGGACTTTCACCTGCTGCGCCTGAGCTTATTGACCGATTCCTATGCCGTTTTTTGGATAACCTTTTGGCGAAACATTAACACCACGGGGACACATTGGACTTTGCAAAGAAATTGCATAAACACGCCAACTGTCTAAGTAATGGGCTTTTGGAAGGCATGGGTTTGTTTTGGAAGGCGTCAGCAGCAGCAGGATCCCATCGGCTTTTTATTTTATTTCTGCCAAGGAAAAAACTTTCGGGCTAGCTAGCTGCTTTTCGCGGCTTTCCGACAGAGCTCTTGTTGAAAGATGACCTTTCTTTTTTTTTTTTTTTTTTTTCATATTTATAGTCATGTTTAGCAACATCTTAGATGTGATACATTTTTCTTCAAACGTTGCTCACCGGCTAGATGCAGGGGGAACTGTAACATACTCCACGTCCACACAGCGAGGATGATATAGACCAGCTGGGGGCTTTTCTCCCTGGTGAAAACACACATGTTTCTCTTTAATATAAACACATGTAAATATATATTTATATGATACAAAGATTTCCATGCGAGACAGAGTGTTAACATTTGCATGCAAGACTGCGCTGGTCAAAGAGATGGAGGTTTCCTCGACGTTCTTTGTCATCAACATTGTTCGAGTCAGGTTTTGCAGAAATCTTTTTAATTTCGTTATACCGATAAAAGGATTAAATGGTAAAGCGGCAGATGGATTTCATTCACCCAACATCTCAGCACCTCTGCTGATTATCCATTTTCAGATGAACCGGATTATTGGGATTATCAGGCGTCTCCAAATATCTGACCGAAAACGGCGAGGCGACAAGTTGTAATCAAACCCACTTGACATCCGCCAACGTCTCGTTGGTGAACTCCAGGATGTCGGCGGCGATGCTGACGAAGACGAGGAGGAGCTGGGAGAGTTCGCCCCTGGAGATGCTATTTTCGGTGGGGAGGAGCCACTTCCCCACGATGACCAGGATGAGAATAATCTGGTGGAGAGCCAGGATCCACTCGTTGGAGCACACGGACAGCAGGTTTCTGCTGATGTCGTGGAAATCCTGGAAGGGGAGAACACGATAGCTGCACACCTGAGATGGATCTTTTAGGTCTCTGCAACACCTTCTTACTGAGGAAAAATCATCGAACCACATTTTTGCTTTTTGCTCAAATCACGCATTAACTCGCACGAGCCGCTAATTGTCGCTAACAAGTACGCCAGTGTTTGCTGGGTATTCCAGCAATTCACAACGCTAGATGAAAACTATAAATGAAAAAGAAAAATGAATATGTTTCCCTGAGCCGGTCTCAAGCCCGGATAAATGCAGAGGGTTGCATCAGGAAGGGCAAAACCAAACATAACATTGGTACGGGTGACCTGCAGGGTACCTGAGGAAACTGGGCTACTGTAGGTCAAAGAACGAGAGGAGGAAGGCGTGTTCGGAAGTAGAGAGAGAAGCGGAAAGGCAAGAGTCTGGGACTGGGAGTAGGGACTTTGAATAGCGGAACTATGACAGGAAAAGGTAGAAAGTTGGTCGACATGATGCAGCGAAGAAAAGTGGATATAGTGTGTGTCCTGGAGACCAGGTGGAAAGGTTAATAAGGCTAGAAGCTTAGAAGCAGGTTTTAAGTTGTACTATCATGGTACTGACAAGAAGAGAAATGGAGTAGGAGTTATCTTGAAGGAGGAGTTTGTGAGGAACGTCCTAGAGGTGAAATGAATGTCAGATAGACTTATGAGCCTGAAACTGGAAATTGAAGGTGTGATTCTCAATGTTATTTGCAGCTATGCCCTGCGGGTGGGATGTGAGTTTGAGGAGAAGGAGAAGTTCTGGAATTAGCTCGATGAAGTGATGCAGAATATCCCCAGAGATGAGAGAGTGGTAAATGGTGCAGACTTCATTGGGCATGTTGGTGCACTCAATAGAGGGGATGAAGAAGTGATGGGCAGATTTGGTATACAGGATAGGAACGCAGAGGGACAGATGGTGGTAGATTTTGCAAAAAGGATGGAAATGGCTATAGTGAACACTTTTTCCCAGCAAAGACAGGAACATAGGGTAACTTATAAGAGTGGCGGTCAGAGCACTCAGGTAAACTACATCTTGTGCAGACGAGGTAACCCGAAAGAGATCAGTGACTGCAAAGTAGTGGTAGGTGAGAGCGTAGCCAGACAGCATAGGATGCTGATTTGTAGGATGACTCCGGTGACAAGAAAGATCAAGAGGACAAAGTGGCGGAAGCTGAAAAGTGAGGAGTGTTGTGTGGTTTTCAGGGAGAAGTTGAGAAAGGCTCTGGATGGTGATTGGTTGACAGCTTCGACCCTCTTTTCACCCGAGTGTCCAGGACATGCGGCCGCAAGTCTGATAACATGACCACAAAGTCAAAGAACTGCGGCCTAAGATGCACAAATGGACACCTTTATGCCTCAACACATACAATAGATATATACACAAACACACACATATATATTTACATACACATACACACACCTGACAGCCATTACTGTCACCTCAGTAGGTAAACAAAGGTCTCTACATCTCGCCAAAAGCAAGAACTTTGTCTCCACGACAACAAAAATGGCGTAGTGTTCTTGCAGCTCAATCTCCACGCATGATACGGGGGAGGCCCTTTTTTCTCAGGTAGTGTCCGAGAACTATCATGTGATTGGAGGATGGTTGAATGGTTTTTAGGAGTATGAAGATCTATGTCGAACATCTCGACCCAGACGTTAAACACCGTGTAAGGTTGTCGATCTCTATGCCGCCTTTGACTTCGCAAGAGTTCCGCACTTGAGTTCCTCGCTTGGTGTGAAAATGTTAAAAGCCAAGGAGAACTTTGTTTTCTTGGTCTTCTTCTTGCCGCCTCAAGAAAAAGGACACATTTCTCGCTTGAGCAGTTGAGGCCAAATGTAATATTTAATCAAATAAATGTGTTAAAAATGGTCGGGATACTCAAAATCCTGCACAAAGTATGACAAAATCCTTGATTTTGAACTTTGATAACTCATTCAAAGCCTCACAATGACCAAGAATGGTTCCCTTTAGTAAAACGCTTTCACAAATCACAGTTTTCCCGCCATCCACTTTCCAGCAGCACCAATGTCTATTTAAAGCATTTGGAGGAGACTTAGCGTTTCCCCGGGTTATCCGATGTGAGATCCACTTGATGACCTCCATTGTGCAGGCAGGAAGTTTGCTTTGCAAGCGGGGCAGAATAAACAAATCCCCGAGACCATCAAACCGTGCATTTAATAGTGGAAAGGAAAGCCGGCTCCACCTTTTCCTGAGTTCACTGAAACAAGCCTCAAAAATGGTTCCAAGGAAAGGAACTGGTTATGGAGAGTCCGTGCACCAAAAGATACCTCAATAACCACCTGGACGTCCACTCCGGAACGTGCACGCCGATAAACAGGAAGTCAGCTAAGAGGTTTCTAAACAACCACACTGCTTAAAAGTCAAAGCAGGTTGCAGCACCTCAGACATTATGTACTCCATACTGCAGGGAATGGTATATGTATAGGTATATGTATATGTGTATGTATATGTATATGTACATGTATGTGTATGTGTATATGTATATGCATATGTACATGTATATGTATAAGTATATGTATGTGTATATGTACATGTATATGTTTAAGTATATGTATTTTTTACGTGTATGTGTATATGTATATGTATATGTATATGTATAAAACGCATACGTTAACAGTACATATCAGACTCGTCTGACATTTTTCTGAACGTTGTCTTACATTTGCTTTGAAAATAAAACCAAATTTGGTTTTGAAGGCTCTGACGCACAAATCGTTTCTTTCCCTTATAGCTTCACGTTCAGCTCATTCATGTGTGTCAGTATGTCCGCTCAAGGCTAAAAATCACAAACCCAGTCTGTATCATTCAGCTCAGGAAAATTCTCAAGTAGCTCCAAAAATGAAATAATCTCCTGTTTGAGCTCCCAGCTTTATCCATTCAATCATTCACATCAAGCAAGAATTCTGTACCAATCTTTGGCGGGCCGGATTAAAAAGATCAACGGGCCGGATGTGGCCCGCGGGCCGTAGTTTTCCCACTCCTGGTCTATGAACTGAATGAGAGGATGAAGGGCTGCATCATTTTGAGAGTGAATGTGTGTATGTCTCTTTATGATGCATGAATGACAGGATGAATGGTTGCATCCATATGATCAATGAGAGAGTGATTGATCGCAGAGCTCTCCAGCTGTGGTCCCAAACCTCCAGGTCGCGGATCAGTACCGGCCCGTGGATCAATTGGTTCCGGGCCGCCCGAGAAATAATCAATTATTTCCGTTGTATTTACTATCTGAGTCTGAACAATCTCTACTTTGAAAAATCTTCTATTTTGAAAAATGAACAGAATCTTTTGGTCACTTGAGCGCCAAAAATGTAACCCACGAGCTAGCAAAATGAGTAAAAAACAGTAAAAAACAGAGGTCGGATGGAAAGTTTCTTTTCGAAGAAACTTTCCAAGAAAAAGAAAGATTTTAACAGACAATACCAAGAGTTCTACTTGAAATGTGGATTTATCGTAACAGATGATTCCCACAAACCCAGCCGCTCTGCATAATATTGAAGCCTTCATTACACTCATGTCTTGTAGTTGGTGCAAAATTACGAGGAAGCTGCTCATAAAGTTGCATACGAGTACACAGTGGATTCATGTTTATTATTATAGTCGCAATATAAACAATCTACGTGTACCCGCCCCCCAAAAACCAACTGGACGATTATATTTTGCCGTTTCGTCTCACCTGTACGTTGGCCGTCGTGTCATTGTGTTTCAAGTCGAGCAAGTTGAGCAGTCTCTTCAAATTGTCCCAGGAGTTGAGCCGCTGACACTGCAAAAGACCATCTCAATCGATATCTGACATGTCATAGCCGGATTGATTTTAGTTGATCATTTTGGTGTCTGATGCTGCGTACCGTGGGGTCGCTGGATTTATTCTGGTTGTGGTGGATCTCCAGGATCCACATGCTGGGGATGATGCTGATGAGAAACAGGAAGACGGGGGGAGAAAACCTGCAGGGACGTCCGAGATAACGGTGCGGATATCAAATGCGAAAGGCTTAAATTTTCACCCCGACGAACTTTCCCATCTAGCATTACGAGTAAATCTCATCAGTCTCATCACATGAGAAAATCCGAGTTGATTATTTTTGTTGTTGTTGTTTTGAGCAGATTTCAGTGCACATACCTTTCAGTGCAGAAGCCATGCCTTTTTCACAAGTTCGCAAAGCAGAAGAAAAACAGAAAATCTTGTAGAGGCGCAAAGAAATTCCTACCTGGTGTTATTACACATTTATAATGCATAATAACGCGGTAATAACACATTTCTCAGCGTACCATTTGAAGTACTCCCCACTGCGCCTCAGCAGCGTCAGTAGAGCTTCGAGCAAAAGCGGCACGAAGAGCAGGGTGAGGAGCCAGAAGGTCCTGTCGTTCTTCACCCAGGTCACCCTCCAGACGCCGATCAGGGCGACCAGGACGAACAGGGAGCGGGTTACGGTCGCGCAGATGAAGTTGAAGAGGGTCATCGTGCGGGGTTTTTGCGGGAGGAGAAGAAGAAGATGAAGTCTTGTCTGCAGAACCCTGGAGGAAAAGCTGTCAGGAGTTTTTTTTTTCTTCCCTCCGGGTTTTTTTTTTTTTTTTTTTAGGAGTCCAGAAGGTGGAAGACCCGCCTACGACCGCGTCCCGGACCATGGATCGGCCCGGGGGGTCGGGCGGCTCCGCGGGCGTCTCCCCCGGGAGCTCTGCGGCCTGCGTGGCGGCTCCGTGGCCGTGCGGGAGAGGGCAGCATCACCCCGCGCGTCGCCCCGCGTCCACGCACCGCCGTTCATCCCGCCTTGTGAGGCGCTCGATGCAAAATCCGTCTCCCTCCTGCGTGCGTGTGCGCGCGACACATACGCGCAGGCACAAAAAAAAAAACTATTTATTTTGATTAAAAGACCGTGCACACGTAGTCCTTGCCCTCTGACGTCATACCACTCGCAGCGCTGTGATGATGTGACGTCACAAGACGGGCTTTGACGTCTGAGGAGGCGCCACAAGGGAGGCGTGCGTGTGCGCGTGCGTGCGCGCGCTCCCCCACTGTCTCCACATCCCCTTTTTTTTCTCACCCCAGCATTTCTACATCCGGGCACTCTCACGAGGAATGACATCATCCGATTCCACAAATCAGGAACAAAAAACAAAAATAATCGATAACTCTCGACCGTATTAATGGGATTAGACTACATTAGGAGGCCATTAATACCCATTGATAATCTACATGTAAGTGGAACTTCGGTTTTAAACTTAATTTATTATTAATGCAGCTCCATCCCTGCATAGCGAATTTATTTTAAATAATAAATATGTATGCAATGTTTAATTTTTAAATGACTTCATAAAATGACTTCATAATAATAATGATGATAATAATAATAATAATAATAATGATAATAATAATGATGATAATACATTGTATTTAAGGTGTCTGACTTGACACTCACGGATGTTGTACAGACATATACATATACACAACGCACATTTAAAGGGAAAAATAAAAATATTAAAGTGACAAAGTGGTTATACACACAGACACATTTTTATATATACGTAATTAAATAAATTCGATGGCGCTCGTTTAGGACGTGGGAAATTTTTTCCGCGTCTCTTTGACCCTGTCATTGCCTATTAGCCGCCAAATGGTTCGAAATTTTGGAGGCCGACATAAAACCCCGTATCATGTATTCTAATCACAGATCTCATGAATCCCCCCGTGCAAGGTCTAGCCGGGCCGAGCCCGCTCTGCCCTTACAGAGTAAACACACAAGCCCCCACACGGGCTCTTGTTTTACACGGGTTGGTGGTCATGCATAAAAAGTCTTAACCCCTGGACGCTTTTTGCTTCTACGACTTTGCTTGTTATTGCGGTGACTTTCTGTGCATTAATGTGCCAATATGTAACCGCTAACTTCACTCCAAGTTAATATGTAATCATATTGATTGTGGGTTTTGGCCTGGGATCGTGGAGGGGGGGGGTTGATTTGAATATATAATATATATTATATATATTTGAATATATCTCCATATGATGTGTAAATTAACAGTTGTGTGTCTCTAACATGTAACATGTGAAGGAGTTGTATGTTTCTACACGTGTGAATGAGGGAGTGAACGGTTGTAAGTCTTGTTTGAATGGTCGTCTCTACGGTCGACCCTCTGCTTACGAAGTGAATTCCTTCTCTGACTCCGTTTGCCAACCGAAATGTTCGGCAACCAAATCAATTCTTCTCAGTGAAATCAATATAAATCCCACTGATCCACTCTACAGCTTCCAAAAAAAAAATACTACACTCCTTTGAAACTGATCTTATTTGTTGAAAAAATACAGGAAGGAATTAAAGGTAACCTCAATCATTACTGCACTTTCTCTTCTTGCACTTGTACTCGCATTTCCTTTACTAAATCCGCATGCAAAAGTAAAAAGCCTTCTGGGACATGAGACTCTTGGCAGCGCTAACGCTATCTCCAGCAAGCTGGCTTTCATTAATCCAAGCTAACAATAATTTTTATACTTCTAAGACTTGAGACCTTTGCTTTGTTAATGTCAACATTAATGTTGACATTAACTCATCGTTCGTCTTTAGCGCATCTTCTTCCTTCTTCAGATCAAATATAATCAATAATTTCTTCTTAACACCACTAGCATGTGCCCTCAAGTTTTTTTGGGATCCGTAATGAAGGCTAACATCCTGGGAAAAAAAAGCAAAAAAAAAAAAAAGCGTTATAACTGGAGAACAAAACGATGAACGATGTAAACAACACGGATTAGCACACATGACTCCCACTACGCTGAGACACCTAAACGCGGAAAGCCTGCAAGTTTGTTTGTTTCCGTGTTCTTGCTTGATCGCGGATCGATTCAAAATTTGATTGAAAACTCCTTTTGTGGGCCGATTTGGTCCTGAAAGCAGCGTTTGTTTGCTGTATCTGACATGTGAACGAGGGAGTAAATAGTTGTATGTTGTATGACCTTTAATTCTTGATAAATAACATATCTATGAATGAATGAATGAATGAATGAATCTCTCAACCTTAGTGGGGATTTCAGTTTAACATGGGAGGCAAGTCCCTGAAATGTGTCAATTGTATTTAAGACATTTCTTGAATGGCGGACAAATGCATAAAACATTATTTCCCATCGGATCCAAAGCGGATGTCGCGGTTTCCAGCCAGGGCTAATTTGCAACCCCCTTGAAACAAAAGCTCAAGAGCTGACGGTAAAATAAATTTAAAAGACAAAACAAAGCAGCCCTAGTTCTAACCCCATGGTTGTTTTTCCCCAGAGCTGGTTTATTCACACACTTAAAAATATTAAACCGTCATTTGCCAGAGGTGCCATCTGAACCATTACTTTTAATGCCTGTTTACATAAACACTTAATGGCCGTCGGGTTTGTTTGATTAGCTCGGCCCCAGACGGTCGTACAGTCTGATGGATGGATGACCATCCTCCGGCGGCTGCGCGAACGTGGCTCGATCGGGCAAAACGCCAGCAACTGGATTTGGAACTTGAACGGAGAATCTGAAATCTTCTTCCTACCCTCGCGGCTGCTCCCAGGGGTCAGGGGTCGCCGCGGCCAATCACACACATCCGTCCAACCATCTCCTCTGCATCCTCTTCTCCCCAAACTTCATGTCCCTTTTCACTCCGGTATCCTCATCCCTGCAGCCTTCAGCGTCTCCAAACCAGACTCCATCCCTCCCAAAAAAAAACCCCCCAAAAAACGAAGAAATTAATGTATGTATGTAAAGGTATATGGTTTTGAGATGGCTATAAGGTGGTGACTTCTGAATAACGACTACTGGTACTTTGGATCTTCGGTTATTGAATTGCAATTTTTGTAAGTCGCTTTGGATAAAAGCATCTGCTAAATGACTGTAATGTAAATGTTAATGTAATGCACATACTTTTCTCCACCTGGTAGCACACACCTCTTTTCCCACACTCTCGAACAAACCCGGACATTTTACGGCCCGCGGGCCACATTCGGCCACTTTTGCTTTTTTATCCGGCCCGCCAAACTATTTTCTTTGAATATTTTCAATCGATATTGAATTTAGCCACTCCTTATTTTTTCCATTTGTTTGATTTTGTATGGATGATTACAGATAATGTCAAAATAATGTCGGTACATTTATATGATCATTCATGATTATAACGTTGGAATAAAATCCCCCAAGATTGCAATTTTTATTTTGTTAAATTTTTATGATACCTAGTTGGCTTAAAAACTAAATAAGAAATGCGGCCCCCGCCAGTCAAAATAATTGCCCCGCCCCTGCATTATAACAACACCTGAAGAAATGTACACGCAGCATGACGACTACCTGGCGTGCACACACGTGCAAGGCACGAGGCTGATTTCCATGCAGCTCGTTGCATCGGGCTGCCAGGGAGGAAAAAGCAGAGCGGCCGGTGACCTTGGAGAGGAGACAGACCCTTCCTGCCTTTGTTTCAAAGCGCCCGTCATCACGTGAATTCGCAGGCGGACTGTCAGTGAAAATGAAAAAAAATTGGTAAAGAGAGAGAGCGAGAGAGAGAGAGAGAGAGAGAGAGAGAGAGAGAGAGAGAGAGAGAGAGAGAGAGATGACGCAGCCTCATTTTTTTTAAAAGAAAGAAAGAGCCTGGTTTTGTCCTTTTAGAAAGAAAAAGTATCATTGTGCCGCATTCGTGACTCATTGTGTGTGTGGCTGGGGAATAAAAACGGACACCATGCTAGTTATATATGCTATTGATAGACCTGGAATCCTTTGAATAACTGGAAAATAACATATCAGAATTAATTTGAGGGGATTTTAATGGGGGACACCGTATTTTATTTCATTTTTTTCCCCAACTTAAGATAGGATAATACTTTATTGATCCCCATAGGAGAAATTTGAGTGTTGCAGCAGCACAGGACAGGTTACAAAAGACATAAAACCATTACAAAAACAATATTTATAAATCAATACAGTACAATAATAATAGATATAAAAAGAGACATTAATACTTCTGATTGCTGTTTTTTTTATGCTTGCTTTTTGAGTTTTTTTTCTTTAATTTTTTGGATCATCATTCCTGATATTTTCATTCTTTCATTCTTTATTCATTCATCATCTCCAATGAACCTCCTGTATGTTTTTGGGCTGTGGAAGGAAACCCACGCAAACCATTGCGCCAACTTTATCTTATTTTCATCAGTATTTATCCATCAATTTCACACATGCCATCGCTCGATCGACTCTTTAACCTCTTGTCCGCGAGCCGAATGCATTTTAATCAAGCGATCGAACCCACGTCACTCTCAGTATTCAAAATATGGCGAATACTACTACTACTACTACTACAAATACTATACAAATACCACTCTGTTCCACGTCTTTTTCCCCGAGTCGCTTATTTCACTCGACCCAAGCCTTATATGGGGTGATCCGGCTCAGACTAGTTACTGCGGCTATTAATTTCCTTCAAAGCGAGAGCGAGACAGTCGGTCAGTCATAAAGGACACAAACGCCCCTCTGATGCCGGAAGCTACGCAGCATCAGACCCAGACCTGGTGTCGTCCAGCGAGGGGGGGCGGGGGTCTGTTCTGAACTCAGCTGCGGGGATGAGAACCGAGGCGGTGGGCGAGGAAGCCGCCGTCACACTCGGCCCCCCGAACACTGATTCCCTCTATATGCAGCTGCGTCAATCGGCAGGGAGACAAAGCTCACACACAGAGGCGCTGGCCTTCTGAACACACACAAACACACACACACACCGAGGGAAGTCCAGCCCACTGCCGGGCTCGGTGTTCGAACTGGCGGGGGCGTTACCAATCAGGGGGTGATTTATATCGTCATACAAAAATACAATAATAATGTAATCGAGTGCATGAAGGAGCAACACATGTCACAACTTACCCAGTGAAAGTAATGTATCGGTGTGTTTGGATGACCTGACCCCCCCCCACCTCCACCCCAGCAGGTGTTGTTCAACAGATAGCAATTCATTTCCTGTGCTTGGTTCAAACGCAAACAGCCGGGTTGAGAGCGATTGACCTGACAGGAGAAGGTCGAAGACGCAGGCGTCTTCGCCTTGATATATATCAATCCATCCATCGTCTGACGCTTAACTTGCACTCAGGGCCACGGGGGCGGGGGGGGGGGGGGGATGCTGGAGCCTAACCCAGCTGTCATTGGGCGAGAGGCGGGACGCACCTTGGACTGGTTGCCAGTCAATCACAGAGACGAACAAGCATTCACTCACTCATTCGGGGCAATTTTTCCCAATTTTCTTCCAATTAACCTGCTGCATGTTTTTTGGACTGTGGGAAGAAGCCGGAGAACACGGTGGAAACCCACGCAGACACGGGAAGAACATGCAAACTCCACACAGAAAGGTCCCCTTGTCGAAACCCAACCAGGGTCCTTCATGCTGTGCAACATACATGAAGCGCTACATATATATATATATATATACACACACACACACACACACACACACATATATATACATACATATATATCTATATATAAATGTATGTATATATATATGTGTATATATATACACATACATAAATACACACATATATGTGTATATACATGTCTGTATAATATACATGTGTGTTTCTATCTATCTATCTATCTATCTATCTATCTATCTATCTATCTATCTATCTATCTATCTATCTATCTATCTATCTATCTATCTATCTATATCCTTTCCAAAAAACATGCAGAAGCTTCATTGAGAGGTTCAATGAGAGGGTGAATGTCTCATATGAGAGGGTGAACAGCCGTATGTCTCTATATGACGTGTGAATGAGTGAATTAATAGATTTATGTCTCCATTTCTCCATATGAGATATGAATGAGTGAGAGAATATGTCTCTAAATGAAATGCCACATGACTTTTAGTGCAGGATGATCAACACAGATGATGATTGAATGAGACATTCATGTCATTTATACTTTATTTCGACTAAGTTGGGAGCTATGTTTTTCCAGCGCTTGCACCTGATGGCTTTCCAGCAGCACGACTCCTTCGCCGCTTCCCCCAGTGCAGGAAACTCAAAGCCGCAGGCCGGCGGTTTATGACCAGCGGCTTCCTCCCTTGCCAGAGTGGCTAATTAATAACCCGAGCTATTATCTTGGGCCGTAAATTACCCGCGGTAATCCTGCGTGATCCGGCTGTCACCGCCACCACCATGTTGTTATTGTCTCACCCCAACAGGTGGCAGTCCAATCCGCGGCTTCACACACTCCTACCTTTATTAGTCAACTTGACATTTGAGCCGCTGAACAAAAAGGTACAGCATGAGGGACTAAAATTAGCCGCTGCATCGGCGTGCCAATTTATTTTTAGGTGCGAAAACGATTTCGCCCCCCCCCCCCTCCTCCCTTCCCTTCCTTCTGCTCACATTTTCCTCCGTGCTCCTTTTTAGGGGGAAAAAAAAAAAAAAAAGCTGAATCCGTCCCATCTTTGCTTATTCATTGGATTTCATGGCAGCTGCGGTCAATTTGAAGCCACATCAGGAACAACACAGGATTGTTCCCCCATCCCCGTCCCTCCCCCCCCGCTGCAAAAATATAAATGAAAAAGTCCAGGTCACGGGTGAAGCAGGTGGTTAAATGGTCATCCAGCCCCGGCCAAGGCTCTCCAGAAAACACGGCTCCGACCGCGGGGCCCCGGCGGAGTCACACATGTCAGGCGTTTGCATTAGAGAAATTGGACTTAAATGGGTAACACATGACTCATTCCGCCGCGGCCCCGACAGCTGCAGCCAGCCAAGCGGTTATTGGACAAATATGATTCGCCTCAGAAACAGAGCGAGTCTTCAAAGCCTTTTCCGAGGCGGAATCTTTGACGTAAGCCGAGAAATAAAGCAATATTGAAGGGGGATTTAGCGCGAAACAGATTGGGTTGCACTCGGAGCGTATCGTGAGTGTTCGCCCCCCCCCCCCCTCGCATCCCCCTTCGGATCTTTTACGACCTTAACCTGACAACTGTTATGAATTCGACATTAGCAATCAAAACAAAGGGCTATTATGCGGCGCTTTTTTGGCTCACGTTGGCAGCGGACGGTAAACAGCCCACAGATGTTTTACATCGATATTAACAAGCTTAATTTGTCCTGCGCAGGAAAGGACCCGGCGCGGCGCGTAGATTAAGGCCTCGGCCATGTATCACACACGGCACGGGCTGCAATTTCGTTTACTTTTGAGTGAAGTTTATCGAGAGTGGGTTTTGCATAGGTCATTATTTGTCTCAAAATACCCCCCCCCCCCTTCTTATTGTCACCATGGCAACTTCAAGTGACTGCTAAATTGCCTTATAAAATTAGATAAATTATTAATGCCGGGAGGTTGTTTTTTTTTTTTTTTTTTTTCCCACATTTGTGCTCCGGGGCTGCGAGCCCCCCTTTTCACAAAACGTCGTTATTTTCCCTCTCCCGCAATGCTACAGTGAAACAATTACGCAGTTGTCAGTCATATTTTAAAAAAGACAAAAAAAAAAACACACACACACAAAAAACAGCCTTTGTCTCCGTTCTTGAAAAGGCACGATTTTGCGGATGCATGGAGGGGATTTCACAGATTTACAGCGAGCCCTTGTTCCAAAGAGGGACACTTTCTGATCCATCTTGACAAGCCGGGACAGGGACGGGAGGAGGGGGGGGGGCTGCACTGTGGCTGCCAATACATACTGTTATTTGACATATGCATGATGCAGTAGTCGGGTAGGGAGGGTTGACACGCTTCAGTGAATAATCTGATCGTAGATGCCTGCTGACATTTATGCGCGTTTTTACAGCGATTCAATGTTTGATGAAGGAGGCGGTGATGATTCATTACACAGATGGTAAACGCTGAGGTCACCCTCCCGGGCGACTCGGGAGTCAATGATAGTTTGACCACTGGGTGTAATAACCTGACTGATGTTTCAAGAAAAAAAATAAATAAATAAAAAGCAAATGGCAAGATCGGGTTCTGTATTAATGCCTTCCTCAGATATGGAGGTGACACTGACCTCTTTGCTTTGAGGAAGAAAAAAAAAAGGAAAAAAAAAAGAGCTTTTTTTAGATTCTGTGCTCGCTGCACTGAAAACATCCATAACTCACAGGCCGCTGTAACTCAATCTACCAAAATGCCTTTTCAATCACTCTCATCTTTTATAGTTATACCCATCAGACATTTACATAAATCCATTATTCATGGATCTAATCCGGGTTTCAGATGGGAGGGGGGGTATAAAAATGCGACTGTGTGTGTGTGTGTGTGTGTGTGTGTGCAGATGGCGGCGGCGGCGGCGCCGTGGGGGGGGTAGAAACAGCCTATTTTGTTTGTGGTTCGCACTTCTGATTCAGCTCAGCGTTTTCCATCAATGAGGCGAATTTACATTCGCCGCCGCAGTAATAACCCCGAACCCACGGCGGTGTTAACACTCGTATGCACGCTCCGATTCACGCCGCCCCCCCTCCGCGTGATTACATTTGGCGCTTAATAAAATGACTCACTTGACATTATCAAACAATTCAGCTGTAATAGTTTGCCGATGAATGTGAAATTGTGTTTTTTCGACGGGCGCTCGGTTCACTGCAAACGGCGGCCATTCGAGACCGCCGTTCGCCACGAAAAATCGCCACGTCCCCTTCCTCGCGTCTGAATATGGATAGCGGGAAGGGATAAATTATGCATCAAACAGGCAGCTCAGATAAACAAAGGCGATATTAGATAGGAATAAAAAAGAGAAAAATGAATGTTACGTCTACGTGTCTGCGAGCGGTAATAATCCCATCCACGCCGCTCATCCCCCCGCTCCGTCCCCCCCCCCCTCGATGCGCGGAAGATAGCATCAAAGATATTTACGAGCCACGGAGGTTGATATTCAGCTTACGCCGCGGCGGACGACACCTGCGGATACAGGAAAGGAGTCGTCTCAAATGACCTCCGCATCCAAACGGGCCCGCGTCAGCGGAGATCCCTCCCGACAATGGAGTCGGACGTCCGATGCGTGTCCGTCGCGGGTGGACACGCGTGAAGACGGAAATGTAACACCGTGTTCAAACGAGCCCAAGCGGCTAAAATTAGCACTATTGAAATCCCCCCCCCCCATGCTCCAGTTACCTTCCCTTCAAGTCAGACGGACGGAGGCCGGCCATTGTGGCGGGCGCAGAGACGCGGGTGTAAAGTTACGCCCGAAATGCTCGATCGCTCCATGGATTTTTAATGTCCCCCAGGTTTTCGCGGGCGACTCTCGAATACGTTGAGCGACGAGCGTCGGCTTCGTTTTGGGCGTTGATGGCAAAGCGACGTTTGCTGGTGTGAATCCCTGCTATTCAGCTTTCTTCCAACTAAATGAGCGGGGCGTTCGGATGTTTTTATACCTCTAACGTTGCCCTCCGTTTGCACGGAGCCATACTGAAGCAATGAAATTACATGCAGCGCTTCGATCAAGCAGTTCATTTAAAAGGTTTGACTATATATGTAGCATCCACTGTGTAACATCATCTACCTGTAACATACTGTGTGTGCTCGTAATGATATTCTCGTAAATCATGTTCTCCGATAAGTTATCCATCTTTTGGTTTTTGCGCAGCTTATCGTCAATTTATTATTATTTTTTCATGCACATGCTAGATTTAGCACCAACACACTGGGCTGGATTTGTTTTTAAGCATGTTTTGAAGATTTGCTCTAATGTGTGCGGTTTAGCCGTCCCGTTTATTATAGAAGCATGCGGAAATAGTAGCAGGACCGTGAAAGCGTCCCTCCTATATGCAGACCGTGCAAATGCAACGGACCTCCTCACCACCAGGGGGGCCCCTAAGAGGTAAGACGGGGCAATGAGTCAGACTTTATTCATATTTTAAGTATAAATAATGTGCAAGTTGCATGATACGCATAAATGATATACGCAATGTATGTTACTTGAGGACATTTTATGGATTGTTGTTGATTTACAAAGCGTTTCCATCCATCTGTTCAACTAGCCTGGTTGGGATCAGTGATATTTGACACAGGTTTAACTTTACTTCTTGAAAAACGCTAAATAAGAATATCAAAATAGAGCCCCCCCCCCCCCCCCCCCCGCCGCTCCAAGCTTCATTTTGCACCGGGCCCCCACAAAGCTAGAAACGTCCCTGCGCGAAGGAGCCGATTAAAACGTAATCGTTTTATTTCTGTGTACTTCCAGCTCGTATTCATATTAATGTGCTCGTCGCCATGTGTTTGGAATTATGCGGGAATATGCTATTTTAATGAATTTCGCCCCCTTTTGCTGTGGTTGAAACTGTAACCCTCCTCCGCCCCTCCACGCTCTGCATTTCGAGGTGGTTTTCCAAAAAACCCATTTGCGGCTCCTGGCTGCGGCGGCCTCATTATGTGGAATGTGGAACACCTGTAAGGAAAGAAAGTCGTGCTTTTCAACTACGGGCAGCGAGCGAGCCTCAAACGCAGATTTGAGATGTTTCCCGTGCTATTGGAAGGGGGAGGGGGGGTCGCACAGTCAAATATTCCCTGCAGGAAATAAAACCAGTTCTGCCATGTAACTCTGACTGATCTCATTTCGGCCAAATATGGGGATATAAGAAACAAAAGCGATGCGCGGGTAAAAAATAAACGTTGCTCACTAGCTGAACTTAGAATCCAGTGTGAGTCACAGGCAGGGTTGGATTTAACTAAGGAAGGCTGGAGTTGCTGCATTTAAGTATAAATAGCACTTGTGTGCCTCCAGGGGTCCCTGAAGTGGCCCCCAGATTACGGTTATGAGATACAGGTGAAGAGAAATCATATACATTTAAATGATATATATATATATTTGAGGAATTAGCCTATTAGAGGCCTTCACTGCTGTTAAAAGATTTAAACAAAATGTGAATGCGTCTGGAATTTAATGAGTGTCTGCAAAACATTGAAATGAATAAAACCATTCTGCGAGTTTGGTTTTTATTGAGGGGTGGAAAGCTAACTCTGTATGGCTCTTTCAAGACGACGTACGATACTGTACTTTCATTAAGATGCCTATTGTTTATCCCCCTCCAGGGCCGCGTTAGCACTGTGCGGGGCCCCCGGGGCCGACCTCATTGAAGACCACCACACACACACACACACACACACACGGACCTCTCCACCCTCCTCCGGCTTCATATGTAATAACTGAGAGTTTATAATGGCCATAAAGATCATGGATGATTTTCATTATCACTGGGAGAGTGCTGAGGAGGAGAAGGAGTGACCACTAGAGGCCGCCAAACCTCCTCCAACCGTGACCTCGCTTATTTTGTTCTTGCAGGAACACACACAGGTCAAAGGTGTTGTTTTCTGCAGCAGCAAGAGGAGCCGTTGAACGAAACGGCGATAAAATCGAACTATTTTTATGACTTGATTTGTAATTAAAATGACTTAATTTGAAATGTAATCATTTAAAAAAAAGGCAAATATCTGAGGGCGCTTAATATGAGAAACATCAATCTCCGTGTGAGCGTTTTAAGATGACATCATACGATGATTTATTGGGACTTTTGTGGCCGGGATATAAAAGGAGAGAAACTTTCTGGAAACTGAAATCTGAAATTAAAGTAGATTTAAAGGGGGGGAAAAAAAACAAAACCTGGATATTTACGAGGAGTGTAAAATCGTAAATTCGGGACAAAAAAAACTCACAGGTGGCTGGTCTGTGGGGGAAAGACAAATTCCCGGAATTAAAGTTGAAAAGATATTTTGATTTAGGAGACACCGGTTTGAGTTGTTGTTTTTCACATAAATGCTGAAAACCTATGACTTTATAACCTCGAGGAAAGTTTGACTTTTTCCCCACTCAAACGCGAGTCCATGACTCATCTTCTCATTTTAAATGTTTTTTTTTTTTTTACATCCGAATTGACGGACACCGATGAGATGTTATTGATCCCAGGATTGGGAAATGATTTGGCTATAGTCATGAAATAATTCCGATTAAATAATTTATTATTAATTATTTAAATGATTTATTATTAGAAATTATTAACGGCTCTAGCGCGGGCTTTGCTCGCCTGCCCATCGTCCATAAGGTGGTCTGAGTTCACGCTGCCACGCAGTTTACGATATTTAACACAGATACCCTCCCTGAATCTTCGCCCTGAGTCACGTCTACGTCTGCATCATAATTCTGCAGCTCCTGCTGAGCGCTGGGGCTGTTGACAAGCAACCACTTGCACTTGCCAGATAAGGCCTTGAGTGGTGCCATTGATTAACCAGGGACTTCATTATGGCCGCCGCCATTAACAATGCAATCCCATTGATTCGGGCCGCTGGAATGGCTGTGAGAGAAATCGGGAAAGATAACACACCGAGAGCGGCGGTTCGCGTGAGCTTTCGCCGCAGGAATCCCAACAATGAGCCTCTGTTTAACTGGACCGAAAGCCTGACTTAAAAATACCTGAGGGTCACGGAACATCGTCCGGGCTATTTTAGTATCAATGCAACATGTTCCGACGCTCCTTTCGAAGGGGGAAACCGTGTCGTCGGCGCGTCGACGGCGTCCGTCGGATGCGTCGGGCAGGGCGGGGGCATTAATAAGAGCGACGCTGGATCATTATGTCCGCTTGTCATTTCGGTGGAGGGAGAAACGCATTGCGTAATAGTGCACTTGAAATAGCTGGTGTCACAGGCCACCGAGTGCTGGATGACTGTGGAGAAACAGCACAGCGCTGTGGACCGACTGCGGTACTTTTTTTTTTTAAATTTTTATTTATTTTTTTTCTACGCAATAAATGAATAATAACTGGAGACAAGCCATAAAATACAGCTGACACGGCGGAGACGAATGAAAAGGACAATGCGCCCGCAGAGGCGTAGGGGAAACAATAAAATAAATAAATATATAAACAATAAAATCCCCCCCCCCCTTTCTGGTTTGTGTGCGTGATGCATTCACGTGTCGACGCAATGAAACGGACGCATTAACATGTTAATAAAGCGCGATTGTAGTCCATTATTATCATAATGTTAACAACACGTGTCAAATCTTTAGCGTGTCTTTAACCAATTCGTGCATCGACGTGCATGCATTGTTGTTTTCTTTATACTTTTTTTATTAATTTACATTTTTATTTATCTCAATATATTTGCATATAAAAAAAATAGAGCGGCTATTATTTGTAAGCGAAGCCAACCTGCGCCGCAGCAGCAGCAACAGCAGCAAACCAGAAGAAGAACGACTTCCGCTCCGATCAAAAGCGGGTTCACATCAACGTTTCCCACATTGCCTTTTGAGGAATCATTTGATAGAACTATTAACTTTCATGTAACATTGTTTCTTGAAGGCATCATCCGCGCCGAGTCCCTCAGTGTCATTACTGTGAGAAATGTGCTTTCATACTGAACGTCTCTTTACTCAAGTCCCGGAAGGCGCATAGACTCACAAATGCGCACAAACGCTAAATATCACCGCTAATTCCCTTTTCCACGGGCGGATTATTCCACGTGATTTTCTCTGCACCCCTCGGCATATTCACAGCTGGATTTCGTGGGTGATCTCCCCACGCAGCGTGAGTTTTTCATCAATATGTAGCCGCGGATGGCATCGTCGCCGCGTAAAAGGACCGTGAAAAATCACGATCGCATTTTAACCGCGGTGGATCGACACGCGGGACACCCGACGGGAACCGCGGGGCGTTCTGGCGTGGAATCGAATCCACGTCGCGGGGTTTTACTCCACGGAAGGTGATGTTTTGAACTCCGCGGGGGTATGCGCCTTTCAGGACCTGCGGCAATCCATTCAAGCCAGCAAGTTTGGAGAGCGTGTTGAGTTTAATCAATTCATAACGTCGAGATGGAGCCGAACTCACCGAAGGTAACGTCTCCCATCAACCGTCGATTTCTCTTATTTTCTCAAATCGAGCTAATCGCTATCCACCAACCCCCCTCCCCTCCTCCTGCTTCCCTCTCTCCCCCAAGTGCGAGGGGGTGGTGGTGTTTGGGGGGGGTCGGTTTACCCGCAAAAAACTTTGACACCTATTTTTTTTTTTTTTTGTCCTCTTCCTTTTTTTTTTTTTTTTTTTTTTTTTTTTTAATTGAGGAACAACATATCTTTGTCATGGCTAAAAATAGTGCGGTTGTAATAGTGTTGCGATCGGACGCGGTCCCGCTTTGTTTGTGCAAAAAAAAAAAAAAAAAAAAACACGCAGCGGTGATGTTTTTCCTTCACCTGGTTTACGATTGTTTACCAAATGAGCCTTTATTAAATGTTTATTTTTGTTGTTTCACCCCCCCTCTCTCTCTCCTTACAGTGGGTGGGCTCGTCTTGCGGTTTACATGGACCATATATATTCTATAAAGCCTTTAAATTTAACCGGGACGCCAAACCGAGGATCTTGTCTCTCGGAGACTTTTTCTTCGTCAGATGTAAACCGGAGGATCCTATTTGTGTAGCGGAGCTTCAACTGCTGTGGGAGGAAAGGACAAGCAAGCAACTTTTATCAAGCTCCAAACTTTATTTTCTACCGGAGGATACTCCCCAGGGACGGACGGTGGCACACGGAGAGGTAGGAACATCCATCTCCAGATGGATAATTGTTTTTATTTATTTCCAGTTGATTGACGCTGCGCCCCCCTCCTCCCAACCCGCCTCCTCTCTGTTCTTCTATTTATTTAATTCCCGCCAGCGGCGGACGTGTTTCAGCAATGCGTTTTTTTTCTGTTTGTTTGTGTTTTTTTTAATTAAAAATAAAACACCGATGGTTTGGACTCCGGCTCTATGGCGGTGTCAACTGCTGAATGAGCACTTGTCCTGCTGCGTTCGAATAGGGCTGCCGCTGCGCCGTGTGCGGTATAAATAATGATTAACAAAAAAAAAAAATCATAGAAATGACATTTAAGAGAAAATAGATAAATGCATCATGAGCCCGACTCGGACGCCGGGTTTACACTTATCTGATTTTTTTTTCGCGTTGTTGTTGGATTTTTAAAATGTTATTGACTTACTCGGCGAAGCGTGTTTTTTTAATGTGTGACACATATAGGCGGAAATCGCGAAAGTGCTAATGAGTGCAGCAATGCGCCGGATTGTGCGGAGAGGGGCCGCCTGCCCTGATGCTGGAGCCGGACGGCGTGGCGGAGCGGAGCCGGAGCCCACACGGTCTAGAACCGTTTATTTATTTCTTCATTTCCATCCCCGATGCGATATTGAAATAATAATAATAATAAAGAAAGAGGGGGGCGAAGACATGGGGGGGATGGGGCGCCTGTACATGCTGCTGGTGATCCGGTCGCCGAATATTAGCCGCTATTATTCCTCCGCCGTGCTAAACAAGTGTATGTGTTGTTGTTGTTGTTGTTGTTTGATGATCACCGGACGGGCTGGGAACGGACCCCCCCTCCCGCCGCCGCCGCCGACGTGATAGTGTTTATGAGGAAAGGACAAAGCCGTGTTTGTACTTGACTCTTCCGCCGATGGTTTACTTACATTCTTTCCTCTTGAGTAATAGAGCGGCTATCACGTTTCCCTTTCATAAGAAGGATGGCTATTTATGGCCGCTTACACAAGCGATCGTCTTATTGGCGGAAAAAAAAAGAAAAACTCTTAATATCATTTCCTGACCCCCCTCTTCCTCTCCCTATCCCCCTTACACGTCCAAAAACAACTACATCTCCACCCCCCCCCCCAACCTCGATTTAGCATTTTACGCGCCGCAATTATTTAGTAATTACTTTAAGTGCATGCATCGCCGGCACTGAGGCAGCGCTTGCGCAATAGCGACTCTTAGGCTCCGCCCCTTTCCGGAGAGAGATTTGCATTGCAAAGTGCTTGCGTTCCAGTCCATTGGGTCAGTCTGGGAAATATTTATATATGTACACACACACACACACACACACACACACACACACACATAGAAATATCAGTCAGATCTTGCAGATATGACAGTGAGGCACAGGCTGGGTTTTTACTGAGTAATAGACTGAAACTTTTTTTTTTTCCCAAGCCAACACCTTTATGTGCAAGTAAATAAACAGATTAAAAGTTGCAGCCCGATAGCATTCAGGGATAAGTGGCAGAGGTGGTGTTTGATAAAGTCACAGCTCTTGATGGAGGTTTTTTTTTCTTTTTCCATTATTGATATTTTTAAAAAATTGTCGGTCCGTGTGTCAGGGATTTTAACAGGTCAAGCCGGCCCGCCCATAAAATGCCAGAAAGCGGTAAAAATATTGTGATTAGTCTTCCTCAGAGCCCGAGATGACGTCCTTAAACGCCTGCTGCCAAAAACTACTCAACCTTGTGTCACTGAGAGATTTAGAAAACAAGAAAATATTCACAACTAATGAGCTGTGATTAGATAATTTGGTGTCCAGTTTCTTAAAATGTGACCTCAGACTTTTCAGTACGACATGATAAGCGGTTGATTAGTTGCTGTGTCTCAAATTTCAAACAGGACACAAAAGACAATAGTGTGTGTGTCTGGCATTTATTAAGCAAATAAGATTAATGACGCCCGACTTCTTGGCAGGCTCTCTGATCTGGAATAAAAAAGAACAGCTACAAATAAAATTCAGTCATTCTCGGGCTGAGTTATTTTCTGTTTAAACAAAGCTTAAGGTCATTCTAACAAATCCGAGTCCTGCGAGAGGCGAGTAATTGTTTAATCAGTAAAGTGACAGAAGCAAAAGAGAGAGGGAGAGCGGGAGAGCAGGGTCGACAACATTGAGCTTGTAAAGTCCAATAACTGACTTGACTGCATGATTTCCGTGCAATATCATCCCGGATGTAGTCGGCATGTTAGTTCTTCTCCTCCAGATCAGAGCAGAAATGACTCCATAGATACAGACGTAGGTTCTTGCTAATGCTGCCTGGAGTGAATCATAAATCATGCATGAATTATGCAGCAACTTGCATCACAACACCAGAGACGCTGGCTCACTTAGAAGTCATTACAGAACAGGCTGAAATGATATCATTTGTGAGTGATATATTTAAGCGCCTGCGGGCCAACCTCAATTAAAGGGCTTGTCATGTCTCCCGCTTTCAGCAAATCACAGTTTCTTTTTTTTATTTTTTTATTTTCCCAACTGTCCATAAGTTGAAGGTTCCACCCCCCTCCTCCCCTCCCCCGAGAACTTGAAGTCGGTTTATGACCTTCACCGAACCAATTCAGATTCTCGCTGACTTTGCCCCACAACACTAATCTGCACCGCATGAGTCAGCGAGGCGCGTTTACAGACGCAACGTATAATCCGAAAAACAAGCAGGAAGGGCAAAAAAAAACCCCGGAAAAACTGCCCGGCAAAAAAAAAAAAAAAAAAAAAAAAAAAAAGCTGTGATTTTTGAAGACTCGAGCGCCAGAGTGGTGCATGTGAGGAAAAAGATAAAGGGTGTTTTGAATGTAAACATTGGGGCCGGGAAACACGTAGTTAATATCCCGTATTATTCAAATGGAGACATAGATTGCTGGCTGGTTGAAACCATATCGAGTTTTGACTAGAAAATTACCCAAATATAAGCCAGAGATAAATGAGGGGAAAAAACATCCCAGATTTAAATGAGTTTGAAATTACCTAAAAAAATGGCACTAAAATACTCCAAGCCAGGGAAAAATTGCAAAAAAAGAAAAAAAAAATAGAAAAAAGCCAAGTAGATAAAAGATTATGAATAAATTCCCTGAAGATGAGGGAGGGGGAAGAAAAAGCCTAAAAGTCATACATTTCCACAAATTCAAGATATTTCCTCAAAATCTGCCAGAAAGCTCCTGGAAATGATCCAGAAAGGGAAAACCTCCTATTTTTCAGCTGCGCGTTTTTATTTTTTTGTACCCCACATGGAAATTAGCAATCATTTGCCGGAAAAGTCGCCGAACAAGTACCCGAGAGATCAGCTAGGGAAGAGGACAGCGAGACCGGATGGAAAGTACCTGGCTCTCCGGTCAGGTAGCCCACAATCTGAGCACAGCAGCGAAAGAAAATGATTTTTACGTCGCTTATTAGCTGTCTGTTGAGTCCTACATAATATACAATAGACCCAGTGAGGCTCCCGATGTCGACGAAAGGCTTTCCATCATGCTACTTTTATTTTTGTGTTCAGTTTGAAATAAAGCGACACATTTGTTACACTGGGGGGGGGGAGAAAAAAAAAAGAGTGTCTCCAGAGCCGCTCTGAGCTGTAAATCTGTAACTGACTGACTGCGAATCAGGAGTTCAGATTAGCCCAGTGACCCATGTAGATATGAACTTGATAACTTCTATCTCCTAGGAAGTGTGCTACTTTCACACGGTTCCAACGCGAAATGAGCACAGGCAACGCCCAGCCTCCACTCGCTATAATCGAGGCTTGTGACATTAATTCGTGCTCGTACTAGATTTGCTCATGAACATCTTGAATGCGACAGAAAAAAAAATAGGAAAGGAACACGCGTCTGACATTTGACATGTAAACAGCCGGCGCTTGCGCTCCTTCCCTCCTTCCCTGCCTCTCTCCCTCCTTCCCTCTCCTATGAGACGGAGCTCATATCTTGTAGATAGTCTATTATCTTAAGCCTGAAGCCCCCAAATAGCGAAAGACACAACTCTTTCCGCGACATCAAAACAGCCGTTATTGAACTAGCTGGCAGGAATTGGATTACTGATTCACTCGTGTTCCCCGCGCTGAGGTATGATGTAATTTCCTGGTTATTTCTCTGGTATTTGTTTGCTCTCTGCCTCTCCTGCGCCGTTTCTTTCTTTTATTTTTTTTCCGCCGTGTTTTCTTCATGTTGTGCCGCGCGGCGACAAGAGGAACCAACCCGTGACCTACTGTGCTTGTTTTTCATCTGTCACGGGGTCGGAGGTCAATTCCTTTTAAAACGCAGCCTGTCTGCCGCGGCTGGAAATGAAAATAATGATTCACTGGGTAAACGTAACTGTGGATGCCTGCCGCCCCTCCCCCCTCTCCCCCTGCTCCTTCCCCTAGCAAAATTGATACACAGAGCCATGTATTAATCTATTTATTCTGGGTTAATAATTAAGTCCATATGTGGAGGAAGCTCTATTTTTCATTGTAGCTCCGACTGACAAGCGGCGTTTACCCCCACCAGTTGAGCTCCGCTTGCTCTTTAAACAGGCTTTGTGTGGAGTTGCTCACCCATTATGACGGACCCTCTGCTGGGGCCTCAGCTCTGCTCGCCGGCCTGCACGAACGGTCACAAGTGTGTGTTTTTTTTTTTTTTTTTTTTTTCTTTTTTAAAAGCTCATTGAGTGACACCTTAATTATTTATTATCGCCATCTTTATTATTTTGTTTTCTCTTCCGCTCGCTGTAATAATTTCTCAGTTTCTCAGTCTCGTTGTCACAGATAACACCCACTTATTGTATACGCAGCTGTGGGCGGCTAATTGCTTCTGCTTATCTTCAAATATATATATATATATATATATATATGTATATACCCACTTTACCGGAAATATAGCGAGGCACTCTGTATCGGGGATCCACGAGTGAGGAAGGATATTTCTGGATCATGTTATATTAATGTGCTATTATCATCACCTCTGATTTCATCTGACCTCGCTTCTCCTCCGCTCTGTCCCGCTAGCTGACAAGGCTTTGGCACACACACACACACACACACACGCACACATGGATAGACAGACTGATGCATGCACGCGCACACACTCATGCACGCTGACAGGCTGGGGACTGCAGCAGTAGGCCCAGTATTGATTGCTGTGGAAAACACTTTGGCATGCATCCAGAGCCATTTCTTCAGTACATGGCAGAAGTCCATACATGTGTTTCAGCCGCTCGGAAAGCCAGCTTGAAGGGAAATTAGATTGTATTCATTTGCTGCTTCTTTGATTTTTCCTAAGGGAAAAACCCTGAATGGGTAATTCAGGCATCTGGGATGCTAGTTGAGTTAAGCGTAAGTGGCTCAGATATGTGACCGGCATTTTGATGGATAAGGTCGTTTCTGTTGAATGAAGTGTAAATATGATACTGATTTTTTTTTTTTTTTTTTTTTCCCTTCCTCTTCAAACATTTCTCCACTCAGAATGTCTGTTGTTTCCCTTGACTGGTCAGTCTGTGCATCAAACCAAAATCTCCCCATTCACACAACAATGGCAGGAATTTTAGAGAGCGGGGGGGGGGGGGGGGTTATGTGCATGTGTATCGTGCACGTCTGTGTGCCTCCTCCTCCTCCTCCTCCTCCTCCTCCTGCAGCAGAACAAGTCATTAACTCAGAACACTGCCCTCCAGTGAATTCCACACCATTGCTGAAATAGCATGTAAATTATTACCAGCTTTTTAGGATAGTGTAATTTAAAACCTTTAAAATGGAATAACCCGGACTTCAAAGGCTATAAGAGAGGGAGAGTGAGAGAGAGAAGGGGAAAAAAAAAAAAGCCCAATAACATTTTCTCCATCAGTTTTGTATTTTTCGTGCCCGTCCTTCACATCGCGGCCCTCACGAGCCTTTTCAGCAGACTGTTTTGTGTGTCCGCAGTGTGAGTAATGATACGTTGCCGCAGCGCCTGGTTTGTCAACACACATGAAACTTTTCGGTGCTCCTTGCCTCGGTTTTTCCACTTTGTCATTGACTAACCGCTTTGACTGGCAAACATTTGCCTTGATGCGTGACTCCAGTGCCCCTGGGCTCCAGCGGATCATTATTATAACCTTTGAGGAGAACTCAGCCACAGATGAGAAGCCCTTTGCTCAACACTCCAGCCGGTATTTTCCATTTCCAGCTTCCTTTCGGTGGAACATGTGGAATTAGCGCGCCGCCGTGTCGTTTTGAGTGCGTGCGCGACCGTTTCTATCTGTCTGTCTGTCTGTCTGTCTGTGCGTGAGTATGTGTGTGTGTGCGTTTGCTAAAATACAAGGGCACAGAGCTGCAGGGATTCGAGGGGAGCTGACGCAGCTTTTTTGGCGGTGTCACCTTACATGATGGATGCCTCACCCTCTTTCAGAAAGGCTTTGAAAACTCCTGTTATCTCACTATATTTTTTTTTTCTCTCTCTCTCTGTCCTTATATCTTTGAAAGAATGCTAAGTTCATACATCACCCAGGCTCTGGTAAGAGCAATCTCTTAATGGAATCAGTGAATAAAAGATGAGTTCAGCACCCCCGCAGATATTACAGAAACTTTTTATGCATATGAATAAACTGCGTGCATTAAAAGGCAGAACACTATGTACAATAATCCTCACCTTTTAAACGCTGCACCTTGAACTCCCCCCTTGTCTTGAGGCGATCTGAAAAACAATATTCTAATTCAATTGTCTCTGGCTCCGTCCCAAGAACCGCTTTAATTCCCAGAAAAGTTTGTTTTGGGACACCGAAGCCAAGGTCAGTCATGAGGAGGGCAGAAAGATAATGAACTCATATTGAGTTTCGTACTGTCGTTCTCGCTCCCTCTCTTTCTCCTCCTCTCTCTCTCTCTCTCTCTCTCTCTCTCTCTCACTCTGTCTCCTCATTGTCCATGTCACCATGTCCATTACTCAATTACTAATCTCCTTTGGCCTCAGGAATTCCAGAGCTGACCTCCCTGAGCCAGCAGGCTGAAACCTTCCCAGCATGACAGGAGTTGTGTGTGTGTGCGTGCATGTGTGCGTGCATGTGTGCGTGCGTGAATGTGTTTGTGTGTCTGTGTGTACAAACCATATAGAAAGACACCCACCCACAGGGAGCTTGCACCCCTTGACTCCCAAGCGAAAACCCCTGTCCGAGCGATGAGACGCTCCGCTGCAGAACGGTGACAGTCAGGAATGTTCACATTCAGCGGTATGGCTCTTTAGATTAAATTAATTTCATTTCATTTAATTTTTTTCTTTTTTTTACAATTTTTTTGGAATTTTATTGACATTGTTCACAGTGATACCAGATACTCCAGGGTGTATTTTTCTCTCTTGGTGGATCAACACGAAGCCGGGAATGTCCCTAATCCACTGTTTTGCCACCAACACATCAATGCAACCATAACTATTGAATGATATGCATTTTAGCGAGTTTAATTTCAACGAGACCGCCCTAGTCACGGGGCCCACCGGAACGCGCTTCTCCGCACTTTCGCGGCCCGAGACAGTTCTTTTCCACTTTGAGTCCATTATGTGCACTCACTGCAATAAATTCACTCCGTAATGTTTGCGGCAATATCATGCTCCCACGGTAATACCATGAATTATTGATAGTGGGGTGGGGGGGGTGGGGGGGATGTAATATTCAGCTGTTAATGTGTTACCTTGCATTTTAATCTCCATCATAAAAGGAGCCGTTAGAGTTCAGAAGCGGCTATCGTCGTACAGGAGGTAGAATCACGGTGACATATTAAGACATTGAGAGCATGACTCAGGGTGTATAAACGCTCCGTGCGCGTCTGTGCGGGACGCGTCACTCAGATGACAAAAGGCCTTTTGCTATGTGGCTGATGTGATGTGTCACCCCGTGGCTGTGGGTCTACAGCCCCCTGACCTATATTATCAAGTGGGCCGCTGGCCGCGTCTGCCGCCCCGCTAAACTATCAACAGGCTAACTGGAAATGACAGCGCAGTGCGGATGGGCGGCATTTACAGAGGACCAAGGTGGGGGTGGCTGTCTTCGGAGGAGATAGTGGAAGACCCCTGCCACGCCGGTGAATGGGGCTAAGGGTGATTAATCCCGGCCAAGTTTTGTCCGCGGCCACGACGGTTAGTCCGTTACGTAATTTGGTGGATTATTAGCCAACAGTTTTAACACCAGGCTGCAATTAGCGGGAATTAATCTACGGATGACTTACTCCACTCCATTGTTTTTTTTTTAACTCAAAGATTTTCCAAAATAACCCTCATTGTGGCAAAGTTTTGGATCTTATACATCTACTTGCGTTGTGGAGTCAAAATACTCAGCGTGTCGCACCGAGGTGGAAAGCAGTGAATTCTTTCAGAGAGCTGTGTTTCAGCTTCGGCGGATGAAAATTGAACATCCTGACGTTTCCGGGCGTGTTTTTCATAAAAGTGAGTGACGGCAAAATCAAACCCCTGAGGTGTTTTTTTTTTTTTTTAAATAATAAAAACATCCAAATTAAGATTTCAGCAAACAGCAAGAAAGTGTGAAACAAGTCATTCATCTTTCTTCAAACACCCAACCGCAAACCACAACCCAGGTTTTAATAAATTCATAAAGGAGATTAAAGAAATTATTTTTTGGCAATGTTGCAAAATGTTTAGTATTGAGAGATCAGATACCCACCCCTGTGTTGCTAGTTAGCGCACAGATTGCTCTCTCTCTGCATATATATATATATGTGTTTGTGTATGTATATGTATATGACATTTTATTTTTTTTGATGATTTAAAACTTCTTTTCTCAGTATAAGGTGTTAATGTGAGATATTTAGGTTCTTGACTCCCATGTGATTTATATCCTGCTCAGTGCAGCAAATATATGATTAGCAAAATGCTACACTAGCCACTTTGCGTGACAGCGTGTTGGCACTTTAATTGACATGCAAAGAATATCAGCTGATAGTGATTGTGAGATTTGTCGAATATTCGCCATCGCGCCCAAAATTCCAGAACTTCACGTATCCATTAGCTGCCGAGCTAACACGCGGTGAGCTTTCCTATTAGCGCAACCGGACTCATTAGCATGTTTTCATGGAAAGATTCCACCTAGCCGGACTACAACTTCCGGCTAACCCTAGCTAGAGTTCTACTAGCTAGTGTTCTATAAGATAACACATCTAGTTGTTAGTTTATCAGACCGGTAGCTTTGAATATTGGCTGATAGTGATTGTGAGATTTGTCGAATATTCGCCTTTGCGCCCAAAATTCCAGAACTTCACATATCCATTAGCTGCCGAGCTAACGCACGGTGAGCTTTCCTATTAGCACAACTGGACTCATTAGCATGTTTTCATGGTAAGATCCCGCCTAGCCAGGTAACAACTTACGGCCAACCCTAGCTAAAATTCTGCTAGCTAGTGTTTTGCAAGCTATCACATCTAGTTAGTTTATCAGTAGCTTTGAAATAAACCCTTAGTCAGAATCAGGCTTTTGAAAAAACAAGCAGCAGTTCCTGTAATCGCCATTTCGCAACTTTAGTGATCATTTATCACAGCGTTGTTTAGATAAAGAGCCGCCCCTGCACAAACCACCTCCACATTTTTATTAGAAAATGCACTAAACATTTTGCCACTTTAGAAATATCCGAGATGTGCATGTTTGACTATTACACCACTTTCCTCTCTTCAGATGCGGAATAAACAATGTTTAAAATACATTAGGAAATCCTAACAGGCCTAGCGTTTACAAGGCAGCAACTTTTTTTTTTTTTTTTAAAAGTGTGTCCTTTCGATCTTACGTCGGGGTCACAGACGTTCATTTCCCAATCAAATTTCTCTACTTGCGCGAACCGCAGCCTTCCTGGCAGTTTGTGTTTCATGCACCGCAGCTCGCTGACATCAGCTTGTTGATTTTTTTTTTTTCTCTCTCTTTCTCTCTCTCTCCCTCTTATAAAGTTGGAAGGAGAAGAAGAAGAAGAAAAAAGGAGCTATGTGGCAAAGCTAATGGATTTAACTGTTTTCAGCGCGGCGGCTGGCTTCATAGAGCGATTATATTGTGGCCGGTGTTGACAGCTGCTGAATTGCTCTCACCTGTTTTGCTTTGCTCTCCAGCCAAACAAGTCCCCAAACAAGAGCTGTTGACACGTACAGCCATGATTGATATCGAGGGAATAGTTGTGTGTGATTTGACCTTTTGCCATTATGTGTGTATGTTTGTGTGTGTGTGTGTGTGTGTACTGTTCAATTACCTCCCGTCTCCATTGATGCACACATCACCGGCGGATCATTGTAGTGTTTTATTTATCTACTTTTCCTTGAAAAATCCATTTTGGGTGGCGCGGTGGCAGGCTGCTGGAAGCTCCACGGCCCAATGCCGACAGGGGTTCTCCCATTTCCTCCCGTGGTCCGAAAACACACAGGAGGGTCATGGGAGACCCTGATTCGTCCAGATGTGTTAATGAGAGGGTGAATTTTTTTTTTTTCTCTCAATACGGTGTGAACAAAATGGTGAAAAGTTTGTTTGAATGAGAGGGTGAATGCTGGCATGTCTGTGAATGAAAGAGTGAAAGTTTATGTCTCTGGATGATGCATGGATGAGAGGGTGAATGTTTGTATGACCCTATATAATGCGTAGAGTGATATCTATATGAGGGTGAATACTTGCATGTCTCTATATAATCTGGGAATTTGCTGTTTCTCAATTACATGTGAATGAGAGCGACTTGTTTTATGTTTCAATATGATCCGTGAATGGTTATTTGTTTCTTAATCGTGGCCCTGTGATTGGTCCAGGGTGAACCCCGCCTCTCGCTCGATGGCAGCCGGGATAGGCTCCACGCACGCCTGGGATAAACGGTATCGAAAACGAACAAACGAATGAATGAAAATCTATTTGATCCCGCTAATCTTGACGCGCAGCGGCTAATTTCAGGAGATAAAGTGCACAGCGATATTTTGGCTGCGGGCCGAACACTGTTTACCACATTATTCAAATGGCCTGTTTTTTGGTGAAGGCAGAGATGGCAGTCTTTTTTTTTTTTCTTTCTTCCATCGCACGGAAAGCCGGTTACAACCACCCGCCACCACTTGACAGCTGAAGACAGCTCATTATAAGAAGACCGAAAACCCATGTTTGATGTTTCTACTTAGTGAGGGAGGCACAGCTATATCAAGCCACCCCTCGCAGGCTTTTCCTTTATAAGGAAATACTGTCTGGCGCTGGTTCGGATTTGATATGCCTGTAGTTTCAGCGAACGCTGGCGATTGTATGGTGCCGGGCTCTCGGAGAAGAAAGCGAGCGCTCTTGTTGTTTTTAGCACGCGGGGAGGGAGGGAGAGAAAAAGAACAACACGGTGCGTCGCACATGCAGCAGCTTAAGTTGTCAGAAAAAGACAAAGGGAAGATTTGCCAAAGATACATCTATTTCTTTCCCGCTGATTGATTTCATTTTCTTACTGTGTCACGCAGGAGCGCTGCCAAGCCCGTGGCTTACGAGACACCAGGATTAAGAAACAGGCTCGGGCGGGAAAAAAAAAAAACAAACAAAAAAAAAAAACCACAGCAAAAAACTGCAACAAATAAACCCATGTGACATGTTTTTTTTCCTGGTAACACTTGTTTCTGGTTTTACTTCAAACTTGTATAGATTGGAGATAATTGTATGTGTGTGTGTGCGCGCGCGTGTGTGTGTGTGTGTGTGTGTGTATGTGTTTGTGTGAGAGTGGAGAGAGGGGGTTGGTCACTGTTTTTCCAAAGCCTTTTATCTAAAAATATCATTTACAACACAAATAATTTGAATATCTGGCTCAAGGAAGTGGAACATTACTGGTCTTCATTACTTTCGGACTTCTTTCAAGCTGTTTTCTCATTTCATTTGATCTCATGATTTTTAGTTATTTTTGTAATTTCATGCCTTTTTATTTCACTTAATGACTTTATTCATGTCATTTCTTTTGCTAATTTCGGGGGATTTTCCCTCTTGATTTAAGCAAATGTCTCGTGGGGCTTCAAGGTGATTTGTTGCAAAGTCATTCACTTCCTGTTTTCCTGTTTCTGGGTAATTTACCCGCTGGTTTCTCTTGCTTCAGTTCGTGATTAATTCCGAGTCATCTCTTAATGACTCTCAAGGTTGTGATCATTTCGTTTATCGAGTAAGGGAATGAGTTTTGTGAAGAGCAATGGTAACCTTCATACATTCATTCATTCATCGTCCATACCTTGTCCTTGTCATTGGGTCAGAGGTTCATCTTGGACCGGTCAACAGTTGATCACAGGGTCACAGAGAGGGACATACAAGCATTCACCCTCTAATTCACACATCATATAAAGAAATGCAACCATTCACACCGTCATTCACACATTACAAAGAAACATACAACCACTCACCCTCTCCATTGCATGTCAGCTCAGTCATTCATGTCATTTTCAGGACTGTCTCAGAAAATTAGAATATTGTGATAAAGTTCTTTATCGTCTGTAATGCAATTACAAAAACAAAAATGTCATACATTCTGGATTCATCACAAATCAACTGAAATATTGCAAGCTTTTTATTATTTTAATATTGCTGATTATGGCTTACATCTTAAGAAAACTCAAAAATCATATCTCAAAATATTCTGGTATTATGAAAAAGTAATTTTTGTTTTTGTAATTGCATTACAGAAGAAAGATAAAGAACTTTATCAAAATATTCTAATTTTCTGAGACAGTCCTGTAGAGACACACACACACACACACACACACACACATATATACATATATATATATATGTATATATATGTGTGTGTGTACATATGTGTGTGTGTGTGTATATATATATATATATATATGTATGTATGTATGTATGTATGTATGTATGTATGTATGTATGTATGTATGTATGTATGTATGTATGTGTGTGTGTGTGTATATCATAATCTCCGGACTATTGAGCGCACCTGAATATAAGCTGCACCTAAAAATAACTTGATAAATATGTGTACATATATAGGCTGCACATGTCTATAATCCGCAGGTTTCCACATTGTAACATCAGATATTCATACAGAAAGTTGTTACACAGTAACTTTTTTTTTTTTACTAATTAAATACATACACATATACTCGTAAAATCCACAAATACGTACTGGAAATGCTTTTTTATGAACAGCGCCTGTAACACTCCTGATGAAAAAGATTAATAATATATAACACAATGAGAAGTCCATCCATCCATTCATTTTCTATCCCCGCTTTGTCCTACTCCAGCTGATCGCTATCTTTGTCTTCTTCCTGCGCAGTAAAACCATTATAGTCATCTTTTTCAATGTCAGAATTGAACAACCTCAGAATTTCACAGTAATTTCACGCATCCGATGTGAAGCGCCTAAATGTTTTGGCGGCATGAAGCTTGTCAGCCCCCCCCCCCCCCCCCCCAAAAAAAAAGAAAAAAAAAAGTTTATATATATATATAAATATATTAATGAGAGACACCCATTCATTCCTTCATTCACATGTCATATAAAGACATGCAACCATTCACTCTGCCATTCACATGTCATATAGAGAAATAAAACATTCATTCTTTCATTCACATGGACAAGCAACTATTCACTTTCACCCACTCACTCAATCACACGAGGGCAATTTTCCACCCCAATTTGAACCGGGGATCTCCGAACATAGGCGAAATAATACGTCTGACATTTTTAAAGTACACAAACATCCGACATACCGGCCGGCCCAGTGTTGGTTTGGTATCAGTCTGTTTCCCGGTCCGTGGTTGTTATTTTAGGGTCACAACCGGGCTCTCCGGGAGGAAATGTGTACAGGGAGACAGATGCCGACTAAATTGGAGATAACCAAGGCAAACATGATAGCGTTTCTGCCCGAAAACACATCTGCCCTCCAGATTTTTCCCCGTTAGCCCCTCAAATGGAAACAAAAGTCGAGCTTCTCTGCTTCCGACTTGTAAGGGGACGGGGGGGGGAGGAAAAGTTCGGATCAGCTCGAGGTGACAGGTAGCGGATCTTATGAAACAAGACGACCCCCCTCTGCCCCTCGCGGACTGTGTCCACAAAACCACCGCTTTGATTTTCAGCGTACCTGCGTATCTCCACGGCGGATACGTGATCCGACAACATTTCTCTAACGTCGGTTTTACCGCCGGCTGACTGTTTACTCGGCGTAAATGATTATAAATCTGATTTCCTCTGCATTTCCGAAGCGCGTTGCCCCCCCGCACCCACCTGCCGCTGCGCGATTTGCAAGCATAAAATCTGGTTCCGCACGTTGAATGTCAGAGGCCCGTCTCCCCAAATGCCCGAAACGTATTCGCCCTCTGTGACATTGATGAAACCGCCGGCATAAATTCATTTCGGCAATCATGCGCATCATCCATATTCATGCCGCCATTAATTTACGTACATTACCGCGCATCTACACAGCCGTGCGCTCATGTTTGTCCTCTTTTTTTTTTTTTTTTTTTTTTCTTCTGCACCGTCGTGATTCCGGTCTGGCTTTTTAAAAAGTCCCGTAAAAGTGGAGGCCAAGCTTAATGGCCCCGCGACCTCGCCGCTGCCTGCGTTCATGTAACTGCCTTTTCTATGCATCTGACTCACAACTCCGCTCCGTCTCTTCACAGCACGAGGTAATTGCGGTTTCTGAAAAGGTGATTCTGCGGCTGGAGGACCTGGTGAAGTGGACGCTACCAGAGTCCTCGGGATGGCACCGCGGCCTGAAGGCCGAGCCGCTCAAGCCCTCCGTGCTCCGGGAGCTGGGGACCAACGGGAGGCGGGAGGCCCTCCATCGATACAGGGAGAGCACCCTGACCAGCGGGCTCAACTTCAAGGATGTCCAGAGAGAGAGGGCGCAGCTAGGTGAGCCGCAACTTCTTTTCATCGCCGAAGAAGCCTTTCACTCCCGGGAGGTGACCGGGGGTCGCTGCCGACGTCCCGTCTTGGACTTAAACGGGCTGGTTTCTGTCCATCGGCAGGTTTAACAAGTTCGCTGGACTTGAGTGACATGTCGATGTAGGGTTGGTTTTTTCTCTCAACCGGCGAGCGGAGAATCCCACCCATGGCGGCGGGCTATTGGCGGCTGCGTCGTTTGCTCATGCACGATGCCTCCTAGCCGGCCCTGCATGTTGAGGAAGAGCACGTTGTTTATCAGATAAAGTTCTTTGTGCGACTCTTTCTCCCCCCGTTTCGTCTAAATCCTCACTTGCAGCAACTTCAACCGCACCGTTTCAGTCTGGAGCTCCCCTGCAAAGGGTCGACGGTTGTGTTTGACCCCCCCCCCCCCCCGTTTTTTGAATCTTGAAATCTGACCATCCTGATGCTGAGAGCTAATGCTAACAAAGCGATGCACCCCAGGTCACTTTTAGGTGAACCACTATGCAATAAGATGAGAACTTCATTGATTATGTTACACCCTTTCGGGTCTGATTTGGGGAAAATAGCAGCAGAGGGCTGCGACACCCTGAAGGTTGCGCGCGCCGCTGAGTCCGTCCATCCGCGGGCAGATCAGGAGATCTCTCGTGTTCAGCGGTTGAACCTTTTAAAAGCAAAAGTGACATCATACGTGCTGGAATCTTTTGAGGAGAAATGAGGAGCAGGTCCCGGGGTCTCCCATACATTATAGTATTTATTACAGTATCCTTGTTCGCCTGGATGCATGAGCGGAGGGGATCTTCAAGGACCATCCGTGTGTGTGTGTGTGTGTGTGTGTGTCTGTCTGGTGAATTCATCACACGCGTGCCGCAATTAAACATCAGCGGACGTTTGATCCGTGCACGCGCGGCGGCTCTGAGGGTCTTGCACAGCATTAAAACCCATGAATCAGCCTCGACATAAAGCCGGACGTCTCGGCGGATGACTCATCCAACGCAAACAGGAAATTCTGGCATTTCAGGCTAATAATCAAAAAGAACATAATGTTCTTCACATATTTGCCTCTCTCTTTCTCTCTCCCTCTCCCTCCTCCCTCTCTCTCACTCTGAGCCGTGATGTAATGCCTTAATGCTGATTGTAGCAGCATAATGTAGCGCAGGAAAACACGCGGAAAAATTCCAATTACAGCCGAGCTGGCTGGGTTTAGGAGTGTACATCCTGTTGGTTTAAGCCAGAATTCCACCTCCGCTGTCCTCCTTAATTCATTTTGTAATAATGATAATTTCACGCCTCGGGCCGATGTGGAAATTAAACTGCAGTCGCCTTTTTTTATTTAAAAAAAAAACAACCCCCCCCCTTTTTTTTTTTTTTATCCTGTTTGAGAAGGTGATGACTCGCATTTTGTTTTTTTTTTCCCCTACTTGCCTTGTGCCGTGACGTCCTCGATTGCTCAACATCGCTTACGTCTCACGCACTGGGAGGATGGGGGGGAAAAAAAAAAAAAAAAAGGACAAGGAGATCAATGAAGGACGCTTTTGTTATTATTCCAGTAATCAGAGGAGTATATTTTATGCGTGTATGTGTTTCATAAATGGACATATCAGCCTTCCCGGATGACATTGTGTTGCGAATCATGGCTCGCTATAAATGCGGCTTGTCCTCTAGATTTTATAGATTTATCTCTTGTCAGTGCAATAACTCGCCGCCTTTCGCCCGCCACTGTTACCGGGGGGGGGGGGGGGGGCTCACCGTGCGTGCGTGCGTGCGTGCGTGTGTTGCTAATGAGCAGAACTGCCGTTAATGACTCCATCAGGCTCTTTTCTAAATGCACTTGTCACTCCGATGGGACACTCTGCCGGAGAATCTGCCCACTCAGCAGAACCTGCTCAGACTCTGGCAGGGCACCAGAGACGTGCACACATGCGCGTACATGTGCACGTGCACGCACACACACTTTGACGCACGGCCGGACACGGGATCCGCGAACGCTGCACACCGGCAATCGGCGATGTGCGCACCCATTTGTTTGTTTGGTTCACTACATCTTCGGCGCGTGCCAGTTGTCGACAGTTTAACAATAAGGGAGAGAGAGAGAGAGAGAGGGAGGAGGAAGGAGAGAGAGATCACTTATTCATCAAGGAAATGCATGTTATTCTGAGCGAGGGTTTGCATAGAAATATGAAATATGCCACTGCAATGCTGCCGACTATCAAAATGAAATATTCATGCCGCGGCGGCAGCAGATCGGATATAAAAGTACCCTTAAAGCGTGCAGAAGCTGAATGTCTGTAATTCTGCGTAATGTGTTTGCTCACTATCTAAGCTGACTTTCTTATTTTTTTTTTATGATACGTTTAGATTTGCTTTCCACCCCCCCCCCCGGATCGTACGTCTAAAATAAAATGAGGCAGAAGTGTCTGCGCCGTGTTATTCTGAAAGATGTATTCGCTGATTGTTATTCTCAGACTGATCTGTGACTCTGACAGAGAAATGATATTGTTCCCCCATAACAGGATACTGCAGTAATACCACAGGCTGCAGAGCGAGCCATTGTGAGCTAAAGAGCAATAATGTGTGCTATTGTTATTGAGGGAAACTGCCCCCCCCTCCCCACCCCCCTACCCCCAACTGCATATCTCTAACTTTTCCTGGCACGTCGCCCCATGTGAATTTAAACGCTGATTTTTTTTTTTTTTATTTTATTTTTTTTTTTTTGCATTTCTGTCTCAGCGGCGATGCATGAAAAAAAAAATGGAAAGAGGCAAATAGAACAGCAGCGTCGCTACACAGCTCCTTCCTCTGCCCCCCCGGGGGGGGGGGGGGGGGGGGGAATGCCCCAGAATCAAAAAGCGTGAAAAGACAAGTCGTCGGTTTGCGGGAAACAATCGGGGTGATGTATCAAATAAGGTCAACTGTGATGTGATAATCCACATTTAGAAAGGGAGTCTAGAATATATATTTCTTTTTAAATGGCAGGCGGCTTTTTGTAATTATTGATGTCCCTGAAGAGTTTTGTCAGTAAAAGGTCTCCCGGTGAATTATTCACAAGTCGTTCATCCACATATAAAAAATTCCCTTTCATTTAATTTAAAAAAAAATCTTTTTTTGAGGTAACCACTCTTAGCTTTTTTTTCTTGAATTTTTTGAATGCATTTGTTATGAATTTCTCAAATTTATTGGGGATTTTTTTTTTTTTTTTTTAATAAAGTTTTACATTATTCATTTTCAATAGTTCTGTTCTTTCCATCTCCTGCATTTGACTCGGGCCATTTTTCTGATTATACGGGGGGGGGGCAGAGGGGCCAACGATGAAAAGAAGGAAGGAAGGAATAATCATAAACTCATAAAAGAGCCATCTGAGTTTATACAGGCAATTAAGAGAAAGTACTCATTGTTGCCGTGGTTCAGGGTATTATGCACTGCTGTCCAAGGTGAAATTTGATGGGGTTTCCAAACCAAAACCAAAACCAGCCCCGTCCCTGCCGAGGCTGGTGCGCCGGCCCAGGTAATCTGGTGTCGTTGATGTCTTTTTTTCCACAGAGCCAGGTTTTCCCATCTGCTTCCATTCCTTGTGCTGAGCTAAGCTAGCCTATTAATCACGCTGACACGGAGGGATGAATTTACGCCCCGACTCTCAGAGACGTTGCACAACCGCGGGATTTTTGTTCCCCCGAGTATGAATAATTTGTTTATAGTTTACTTTAAAGGATTCTAAATTATTCTGAAAAAAAAAAAAAAAAAAAAGAGAACTGGACGCAGGTTTGGTGGTGGGCCCGGGCGGATCGAGGCCGTTTGGAATCGTCCCTGATGAAGGTCCGATGGGAACCGTAGCGTCAAAGGGATGAATACATTCTGGCGGCGAGCTGGACTGTCAGAGTCCAGAGACTGTGGTCTGATTAAGAAACATGAGGGGGTCGACGCTGGTGGAAATAGTCAAAATGACTATTTGACTAATGGCGAATGAGAGTGAACGGTTGTATGTCTCTATACGACATGTGAATGACAGGGTGAATGGTTTTATGTCCCAAAATGACACATGAGTAAACGGTTGGCTTTAAATGACATGAATGAGACGGTGAATGGTTGTGTGTTTACGATGGGCGAATGAATGAGTGAATGTTTATATAATATGTGAATGAGAGGGTGAACGGTTGCATGTCTGTATGATACATGAGTGAATGGTTGTGTCTATATATGAGAATGAGAGAGTGAATGGTTCTTTGTCTCTGTTGGATGCATGAATGAGTGAATGGTGATGTCTATATATGAGAATGAGAGGGTGAATGCTTGCATGTCTCTATGATGCATGAATGAATGAGTGAGCAAATGGCTGTAGTCCAAAATATGTGTGAATGAGAGTGTGAACGGCCCTGTGATTGGTCCGGTGTGAACCCTGCCTCTTGTCCAATGACAGTTTGGACGCCCCTCTGAGACCTTAAGTGCAGGATAAGTGGTATAGATAATGCACGAACGAATGAATGTATGTATTAGATGGTGACGAAACACAAAGGTACCACCCTTTGTGATGAGTAGCTGTGCTTTAGATTAGTTCTATACAAGTATTTTAAATCCAGGGCATGTGCTCGTCCGACTTGAACCCAAACGGCGAATCGCATCTGGCCGTTTGATGGGGCGCCACAAGCTCCACTCGGCTTCTCCGGCACCACAGCAAGCATTAAGGCTCCTCTTTAAACTCCAGTCCACTATGGATGACTTACCGGGCGAGTTTACATTCTGCCCCTCTATCTTTCCCCCCCCAGAGAACTGGCCTGATTCCTTTTTTTTTTTTTCTTTTTTTCTTTCTTTCTTTTATTTTTTTTTTTTCATCGCCGCCTTGCTGAAATTGGATTCCGGTTGTGTACGATGAGGCAGAGGTGTTGGAGAGATGTATCTGCTAAGACAGTTTGCTGCCTTGTGCTGGGACTAACAGAGAGTCGGAGAAAGAAATAATAATAAAATGCAGTGAAGTAGGAGGCGGAGGAGGAGGAGGAGAGAAAAAACAAAGAGTGATAGCTCTTTCTCACAAAACTACCCCGGTATATCTCCTCTATTGTCTTTTTCTTGAAAAACAAGGCCGGGGTTTGGAATCCGGGGAGCGGATTGCCGGGTTGAGTTGAAGCCGTAGATTCTCCAAGGTCAAAGCCGACGACTCAACCGCTCGCCGAACTTTTACGGTGGTATTTCCGACTCGGTTCTCTCCCACCCAACCGTCTCTTTGACCCCCTCGGTGGGAAGGAGGAATATTTTTGAAGGTCTTTTTCTTTGAATCGTACCATGTTGGCTTCCGGAGCGCGTTCGTGCAACGTTCACTTTAGCTAATGCTGAAAGGACATTAGATGTAATTATTCAAGGACAGAGGCGTCGGTCGAAAAGTTGCAAATGCCGCGCGTTTGGACGTTCTCCATCAGCGTCCACGGCGGTCATTAGTGGAGATTGATTGGAATCAAAATGGCGTGCAAATGTGAGCCGCATGAATAAAAAAAGAACGACATTATGGGATTGTTTTTCCCATAGTCCGCGTTGTAAGCGGCCTTCACGGCCATGCATAATGTATGTTTGAGGAGAAATACATTACATTAATGCGGCAGGAACTCTTGTCCGAAGGGACTTCCATTCTTTTTTTTTCTTCCCCCTCCCGTCATGCACATCAGGATTAATTTGGGGTGACGAGATACTTCAAATGTGAACAGGAAAAGCCGCGCCGGGGGAATAAAAATGGATCACCTTCTGCGATCCGAGCTGTAAAAGGAAGGCATGAGAACGTCGGCCTTTTTTCTCCCGAGTACATGTCATTTTTATGAAGTACTTAACAATTGTCGATGAATCAAAGTACTATTTACTTGCAAAAGTACATGGGAATAACTTTTCATACTTGGCCAGATGCGGGGTAATGACTAGGAAAGCTAATATCTAGAACCTCTCACTGACTAAGAGGCCGTTCACACCTGGTATTGATATTTATCTTGTATCTAAATGGGATTTTTTTAACCTGATTACGTTCACATCTGGTTTAAATGTGTTTCCAGTGTCCTCCCCCCACCCCCCGTCGATATCCGAAACAAGCCACCTCTGGGTCCGATCATTTTCCGATCTTCGCACTTGCTCTTACGCATTTACACCTCGGAGCAAAGCGTGGTTTTCTTTTTTTTTTTTTTTCTTTTTCATTATCGTCGTAAGAGACCCAGATGTAGATCACTCTGTAATACCAGGTGTAAACGGGGGGTCTTAATTGGACTCGTGTTCAGGCAATTCTGGCAATATTTCCCCCAACGCTAGTGTTTGCGGCAGAGACAGGTGCGCTCAGATGGTCGCCAGCCGTCCAGGTTAGACTGGAAGCGCGGTACCACAGAACGGCACCCGAGAAACAGGAGAAATAAGCAAACTGCTGCAGAAATGGACTGAAAAACAGCCTTAAGGCCACGATAGCGCCGACCCCGAGAGTAGAAATTAAACTCCAACTCAACTTATTCAGAAAAAACCAAGCAGACCGACAATAAGCCGATCTGCTAGGAGGACAGACGGATGTTGGCAGGATGGATCAATTGAATCTAGGCGATATAGAGTGCAGGTCAATCCATCCGGTGCATCATCTGCTCCCTGACCTACGTGGAAAAACATCACCGGGTCGAGGAGAATCCTCGGGGATTTGGGCGGAAAGGCGGCCTTTTGGAGTTCCTAGAAGCTTTTCAAGAAAACATTTCATTCGGAATCTAAAGCAGGGACTTTTTACAGTTCCATTGTGACTGTGTGGTTGTTGGAACTCATTAGCCGCACCCCATCACCAGGTGCTTTTTCTAGTGACCAATTTTTAGCTGGTCAGCTGTTTCCTTGTAATGAGCAGCGAGGAATGGTGCGACGAAGAGATCTGACCTGTTTTGGCCCGTCAGCCACGGAGGGGTTTCCAGGGTTTGCAGAGGAACTTTTTGGCCAGAACAAGCTAACAGCGAAGAAGTTAAAAACACCGACCCGTCTGATAGTCCGTGGTTATTGCGCTGAACAGGAAAACTGCGTCGTCTTCGCTCTCCATGTTGCATCCGGCCCGGAGGAGTGCCCTTGGTACTCCCTCCAAAATCCATAGCACGTCTCCGAGACGCCAAGTCATATTGTTACGTTTGAGGCCCTTTATTTTAGAAAAACACTGTATTTTCTACTATGTCAGATATGACACACACACACACACATACACGCATGCCGCTTACATCTCCCGACAATATTTCAGTCGGAACGTTTCAATTTGATGCAGGGGGCAGATTCCGTCTCTTTGCGGAACGTCGCGAAATGTTTATCTGGGTCGGGCGTGGCGATAAGGAAACAGACGGATGGCGTCCTCTCATCGCTGATTTGTCTCGGTGACAATGCGAAGCAATATTCGTAGGCTTTCGAGTCGCACCAAAGCGCCCTGTGTTTCTTCAGCGGCGGCGCGGGGAAGACGCGGGCGGCTTCTCGGAAAATGATAAGACTGGGGGGGGGGGGGGGGGACGACACACGTGGCGGGGTTGGGAGAGTAATGGTTTGTTTTGACTCGGATGCGGGACGGAACGCCATGTTTTCTTTTTTTTTTTTTTTTTTTTCCTCTGCAAGACGCATCGCGCCGCCGTTACTCCTCCCCGCTCAATATATATGGCACATTTTACACTCGCTTGTCCCCCCCATCTTTCCCTGAACATATATACCTTCCCCTTCTCCTTTTTTATTTATTTATTTATTTATTTTGTATTCCAGCAAATTGATCTTAGAAACAGTCCAAAATCCTCTTTGATGTAATTTAATGGAGTGTTTGTATTGATTATATGCCTCATTCACCCTCCCTTTTCTTTTCGGTGTTACTGGTGTGTGTGTGTGCAAATATATATATATATATATATATATATGTATATCGTATGGCAGTATCTCCTTCATTATGCTCAGACCTGCAGGAAAGAGAATCACAAGCTGTTTTTCCTCATTGATGTGTTCATATCATTAATTCCATTCTGACTGCGGCCTGGCCGGAAGCCAGAGAATTCTAAATCTGTAAGCAGTAAATTGTGTGCCGGGGTGGAAAAATCTATTAGATGTTCGAGCATGCCTCGAATTTGAATCGGAGAGTGAGAGAGAGGCAAGTAGAAGGAAGGAGGGAGGGAGGGAGAGAGGGAGGGAGGGTTGTGGTGGTGGTGGGGGGGGGATGCAACATATCCCGTTATCGTGCACGCCGTAATCAAATTCGGCTTCTTCGGATAGCGCCGCTCATTAATAATTTGTGTTATTTTATTTCTGGAATGTCACGTAATGTGTTTTTCCGACTCGCGGGCGGTAAAGGGGAGGTGGGGGGGGTGTTTGGGGGGGGGGGGGGGGGGGGGGGTTGGATGGTTAAACAATGAGCGAGGCCTCGGAGGAAATGAAGAGCTCCGTCTCTCCATTAGCGAGGCCTCAAACAACACTCGCGTTTCTCCTCTCTCCATTAGTCGGGTCTGGGACAACAAGAGACGCCATTGATGTGACCTGCTCATCTTAAAGCGCCCCCCCCCCCCCTCCTCATCCTCACCCCCGCTCTACTCTGATTTCCTCTTAGATTGCTTTGATATTAGAGTATTTCTCTACCGTTCAGGAAGCTTTTGAAGTCACGTGTCTAGTTTTTTTTTTTTTTTTTTCATTTCATCTGAGAGAAACGATGTCTCTCCAGAAGAAAATGTCAGGGAACATTTGCTTTCAGCTCTTAAACAAACCGGTTTGCAGTCACACTCTTACTAACGCCTTCTGTGGAGATTTTTTTTCCTTTTGATATTTCAGCCATGTTAATATTTAAGAGCAAGAATTATCCCCGCGTGACATTCCCACGTACGGCCGATTTGGTGCTGCTCGTCGAGCCTCACAGATTGTCCGATTAATAGCCCCCCGTGTTTTTTTTTTTTAAATTTTTTTTTATTTTTATGGACATGGCCGTCCATCTGCTTTATGGATGTATATAAAACAGTCCCCCATCTCCTCCCCGGTTAAAATCAAGATTAATAAAAACAGCAGCAGCAGAAGCAGTGTTGAAAAAGGGATACAGGGTAAAAAAAAAAAAAGAAGGAAAATCAATATTGACATATTCACATGCCTGTTTTTATTTCCAACAACGGCACATTGGGAAATGGGAAAAACAAACGAGTACTCCCAGTTAAGCGCTATTTTTCATGGACTAAATGGGTAGATATGGAAACTAAACTACAACAGCCATTTCTGACCGTGTGAATCAGCAATATAGGTAATTTATATATTCATAAATTAAAAAAATCTATTAATTTTTTTTTATTTAGCTTATGAGTGTGATTTATTTATTTATTCATTTACATTATATTTTTTAGTATTTTAATAAATTTATTGTATTTATTAATTTTCCTGAAAATTATGGCAGCCAAGTGATAGATACCCACATGCCTCCAGTGGATGCGCCATGTGTCGCCATGGCTGTTGCACAATACGTCCACTAGAGGGCAATGCAGAGGTCAAAGTTCACTCTCATGTTCCGTTTCAGACAATAACAAACATGGCGGCGGTGGAGGAACCGGTCATATCGTGCATTTAAAGAAAGAGTCGGCGCAATAGACCTTTAAGATGTAACGCATGACCTTTGGCGGTACCGCACTGCACTACGCAGGAAATGCACGCAGAAGGCTCGGATTTCACGTCGAGCATCAGCGAGCCTTGAGACGATTGCGGCGTCGGCACTTCCTGACTCGACGAAAACGGGAGGGGAAGCATATCAGTAATAATGTGACGACATTAGCACAGTACGATACACACAGGAGCCATTACGGTGCCCGAGGAGACGCACACACGCTTAAAGTACACTCTCCGATCGTAATGTGAGGTTCACGATGCAGGATTAAGTGGCGACGGGCTATTTCTTCCGTCGCACGTCTTCAGCCCGAATGATCGGGATTCACGAGCGCACTTGAAGTATGTAAGAGACCCTCGAAATGTGGCGTTCAGTGTCGTTTTAACTCAACATAAACAAAGGACGGGGGCCGTCTCCTCTGCCGCCATCATCTTCACCCGAGCGCCGTTCTCATCCGTTCACCGTGACTTTCAGGTGTTATGTAACAGTTTGAGATCGATTGTCTTTTTTTTTTTTTTTTTTTTTTTGTGGTCCCAGGATTATGAATGCCCGGGCTCCCAAATGCAGGCTCATGTTTTTCAACTTGGCAGTCGGATGATTTAATACGCTCCGAAATACGCAGGACGGTAAAAATAACTCGACTCCTTCGGTATGTGGGGTGGGGTGGGGGGGGCAACAAATTAACTACCGCATTAAACACCCATTTAATTCCACCTTTTTTGAAATCGCAGCCTCGACTTCCAGTCAGACCCGCAGCGGCAGTAAAAATAGCTCTTCTCGCTCATCGCAGATCAGCTCCTCCACATCCACTTAATATCTGTCCTAATCTGCAAGACGGAGCGGTGGCGAAAGGGTCAGTGGGACAGGCCGCGGGGACGCGTGGGAGCGCGCGGTTCGCGGAGGCGGACCTCCAGGCCGGCGGGGAGAACGGAGCGCTGGTTTCACAAAAGGTAATGCGTTTCCCTGCGTTGAAGGTAATTGTAATCTGGGCTTTGATAGATTCCAGACCTTTGGTGGGAACGTGTTTTTTCGTGTGTGTGTGTGTGTGTGTCTATGTCATTTTTTTTTTTTTCCCTGCTGCGTTCAAGCTCGCTGCATGTTCACACACATTCGCCAAGCGAAGGCGGGAGTGACGTCACCTGTGTTTTGTAAAGTATGGCGATTGCAGATGGCGTAATATGTTTGGCGTTCTTTGATATATTGACTGCCGGAGGAGTTGGACGGGGCTCCTCGGCTGCAGACAATAGATCACTGATGCCTCCCCGGCCTTTTTCTCAGCCTGTCAGTGCGTTTCCTTGTTATGTACTGGCCCGAGGATCACTTGGCGAACGTGATCCTCCCCTCGGCCGCAACTCGAGGAAACTGGGCGTTTTTTTTTAATTTGACACGTTTTAGAGGATGATGTCCGGAGGTAATAATAGCCTGGTCGCCCCAGATCTCTTTGTCCCCGTCAAGGTGCGGCTTCCAATTTGGCCTGTAAAAGATGATGGTTGAGCGGCGTAATGAAAAGCTGCGGCGACGGCGTGTTGCTGTGGCGATGTGTGTCAGATGGCAATATGGAGGTGGTTAAATGCGCATGTAAACCCCTCTTCCTTGACCTGACGTTGACCTCGGCGGGCTGCCTACTCTGGGGAAGATAGTCATAGATCTATGTCTTAAAATTGATTATAGTAATACAATATATAATACCATAATAATTATTATAATAATTTTAAATTACTATATTAAATCAATATATAATATGATATAATACAATAATAATAATAATCATATTATATAATACTTCTGTAATATTATAATGGTGTATAATTTTAAAATATGTAAAATGAAAAATATCACGATTATCTATGTATGTATTTTAATATATAAATTCATGACAATATCCAACATTATATTATATACAACAAAATTTGATACATCATTTTGACTGAAGTCCCTTTGAATTCTTATTTTTCCCCAAAAAATGACCAGGAAATATTTCTTTAATCACCTATTTTTTGCAATAAGTGATTTCCAAAATTCTGCATAAACAGAAATAAATCCGAAACCTATTTTAAGGGTTCTTGGTAATTTATACATCGTGACTGAACAGAGCCCTGCTCATATTGACTGTGTCACAGAGTCGCTGTCACAGCCCGCATCCAGCCTAAATGCGATTTTCATTTAAGCGGAGCGTGCGATAAACAAGCTCATTATTTCCATCTTCCTCCTTTCAGAAGGAGAAAATGAATTCCGCCGGCATCTTTGATCATTTATGGCCTCTCTTATGGCGCGCACATGTTGCCTGGTAATAGGTGGCGTTTGCCAAATCAGTTCGGTGATTCATGTCGTTTTCTTTTCATGTCGACCGTCTGTGCGTTACGACTGACTGGATAGAAAAAGGCCCGATCGGGTTTTGAAGCGTCAACTCGGGTGAGAGAAATATGGAGAGGTGGGGGAAAAAAAAAAAAAAAAAAAAAAAAAACGCAGACGACGACAAACCTGCCCCCCCGCTGTTATTTCGCAACTCGCCATGAAAGCCGTGGCTTGCGTGACAACATTAGCAGGATATGGCTCATATACACTAAAACAACATGCGTGCACAGTTACGTCCGTTTCAAACGTCACCGCCCACGTGGTTGCAAGACAATACATCCACTAGAGGGCGATAACAAAAGTAGCGGAGCAACGGCTGATTATGTACCACATAAGGAAAAGACGCAGTGAAAAACACGGACGGAGAATTCCACGTTGTCGTATTTTGCTTCTCTGTTCCTTTTGAGCTTGAGCGTACTGCTCAACACTGCCCCCTGTGGACGCCGCTGGTACTGCACCCTTTGTGGTGACGTGTCAATATGTATTTTTAACGTTATGAGGAAAAAAACTCTGCTGTAGCAGGGCCTCGCCATGTCGGGGAGCGATGTGTGGTACGTCAGAAAATACGTGCATTTTTTAACTAGATCCTTCGTCACAGGAATAACAACAAAAACAAAAGTTGTCGGGCTATGCAGGAGAACTTCAAACGGCGCTCGCGGAGGGAGAGGGGGGGAAAAAAATTCATTAGATGGGTTTTCATTTTCTCCTCTGTTCTCGCGCCGTCTCTCGCGGCGCTGCGAAGACGTGTAATCACAGCTAATTGTGCGACAAACCAAATCCCGCGGTCGCGATCCGGGATTAGACTTTGCGTCTCGCGCTCTCTATCCACGACAGCACGTAAACAAGAAGTCTGAACAGATGGCGCTGGATTTTAACGACACACCGCAATCGGTGAACCCCCCCCCCCCCCCCCAAAACATCACCCTTCGGGGTGCACGCCGCTCCAGTTGTTAGCACCCGCCGTGAACGTCGCCCCCTTTTTTCCTCACTGTCGGGTCCTCCAGCTAAACAGGCATGTACAATATAAATTGTACCGGGCGTAATTATTAAAGCGTTTTTCCTCCCTAACGGTTCCGCGATTGGGAGCAAGGCATGTCCCAAATAGCCTGAAGTATTATTCTTTTTTTTTTGCCCTCTTTACACCGGAAAACCCCCCAAATCATGTTTCCCTTCGCGCTGAGTGAAAACCTTGATCTCGAACGGTGCCCTAATTCCTTTCCCGACCTTTGCCCCGAACCCGCGGCGTCCCATTGAAGATACGCTCAAAGCCCGACTTGTCATCCCTTTCATTCTGGGCGCGGTGACGGCTGGTTATATGTGCACCCCCAACCCCCATTTGCACAATTTGCCGCTTGAGTTTTACTCCCAGAATTGACTTTGCTTTAAGTGGATTGACCCACAAAAAGCCCGGCAGTGGTATTTCATCAGACAGAAGCCCGTCCACGGTGACGTAAAGAAAACAAAAAGGTGGCGGTGGCGGTGGAGCAACATGGCCTCTAACCTTGCAGCGATCACCGGATCAACTTCTCATCGAAAGCCAAAGCCGAACATGAAAAAGTTTTTTTTTTTTTTTTTTTTCTTCCGTTGCCGCGTCTCGACTCGAAACACCGGCCCGACTTGTTGTCTTTTTTTTTTTTTTTTTGATTGTCAAAAGACCCAATTTGGTGTTTTTGACAAGGAGCCCCTCTGAATAATCCCTCCATGTATTACAGGGCCTATTAAACGCAAACTTTTCAATCTGGCAATCAATAAGGCAGGCGGCTCTCTCGCTCTCTCTTACTGGGCCGCTGCCAGACACATTAGGGCTGCGAGCGACGGTTGCTAGGGAGCGGAGCCTGCTCGGGGCGGGGGGGGGGGCGGTTAATGTAATAGAATCACATAAATCAAGCGGTGGAAAGTGCTTGTGTTGTTTTCTCTGCTCTCGTTAACTCAAAATATTTAATATGGGTGTGTGTTTTTTTTTTTTTTTTTTAATGCGTTTTTGTTTTTCCGTCTCTTCTCGTCAACCGCGAGAACATCTGGGATGGAAGGAGATGGGATTTATGCATATGTGTGTGTGTGTGTGTGTACAGTACTTACAAGCGTGCATGTGCTTGTTTTCGCAAGCATAGCTGCGGGTCGTCAGTCCATTGCGCCGCACACTTGAATAAATTGAGGTGAAAATTGTATAAATGTTTTTTGCTCCGTCACAGGCCACCGCCCGTCCTCGCGGAAACGAGCGAGGCACTTCGGCGTGTTTCTTTAATTAAGAACAGGAGTCGAAGCACGTTTTCCCTCTTTAAATCGCCCTCTCTTACACACACACACACACACACACACACACACACACACAAAAGAGACACACAAACGGCCGAAGCGTCCCGACCAGCGCTGCCTCTTTTATCGGTAATTCGGTATCGCCACTCTCCGCTGCACCTTTGTGTGTGAATTTGGGCAAAGCGCCATTCCGATCAGCAACGGCCGCCACCCGTAACAACTTGGACTAACTTTTACAAGAACATAGCGAGCTCCAAAGATGCAGGGGTCGGCGCGTTCAGCTGATTCACCAGAGTCGCAACAACAGACATCGGCAGATAACAACTAAGGGTTGGATAACATCTGGATAATGTATGGTAGGAAATTGGTACCAGAACCTGAGATTGTGTGCATTTGTTTGGCACGGTGGCGCCTGGTTAGCGCCTCAGGTTGAACAAATGAATGAATGAAAAGATCTTAAAGCTGAACATAATAAAAACAAGTCAGAAATCACCTGCACTGCAAACATGAGACGTTTGGAGAAAATTGTGGGGGGAAAAACAAGTCTTCTGCTTTTTAATTTGTACTTTCTCTAGTTTGCTCGTGCAAATGTCAGACAGTTCAGACGCTCTTTATGATGGAGAGTCCGGGAGAAATTTAACATATTGTTTATGCAAAGATGTTAAATTAAAGGCCGCGGTGACGCACCGACAGTCTGGGGATCCTGGCGAGAGTCCTTCCCGCCTGAGGAGAGCGCCCCGTCTGGGATGCGGTTTATCCCGATGCGCCGCTGCCACTGCAACTGCCGCGCTCGCTGACCCAAAAGCCACGGCGCGTCAGGCTTTCCGTCTGCTCTGAGCGGCCGAGGGTGGTCGGTGCGAGTCTGGTTTGTTGCCGCCACCGGGGGTCCCATTTGGCTCGTGACGATTTCCTAAATATGGTCGTATCATCACCTCTAGAAGTGTCCAGAACAAGAGACAAACAAGAGTTTGGCACGGGTTGGTAGTTAGATTCCTCGATACTGAAATAGACGCTGGTCTCGGCGAAAGCCGGGACGATGACGGAAACATTGGAGGGTGTCAAACCAAAATAACAAGCTGAGAGACTCTAAAACATCCCAGAGATATGAAGGGGCAGCCAAGACTGTCTCCAAGCACTTCATATAACCTATTTTAGGAGGACAGACCAAATATCCTCGCCAAGTAACCAAGTAGTCATCAAAGCCCACGTGTCATTTGTTTGTTTTCAGATTCAGAGTGAGTTTAAAACTAAAGTTGAGTAATGTCAAGTAAATGCAAGTGATTGGCCTGTTTCTGAAAGCGTGCAGGGAGAGGCGCTGGCGCTGAATGCAGAGCAGGACGCGGCGAGCTAGTGTTAGCGCCTCTGCGGTGGTGCAGTGAGGAGAATTGTTGATGCCACCTCAAGGGTGCAGCTGGCCGCGTAGACTACGGGGAAAGACGAATCCCACGACGTTGGCGCTTCCGCTTCGATTCTGGTTCGATTCTCTGTTCGAGTTTCCTCCCGTGGTTAGTAGCGATGAAATTAGCAAAAAATTAGAACGTGAGGGTGAATGGTTGTATGTGTCTGTATCACATTTGAATGGGAGGGTGAAATGTTGCATGTCTTTTTGAATATGTGAGTGAACGGGTGTTTGTCTTTATGTAAAGTGACATGAATGAGGAAAAAGGATAAATGGCCCTGTGATCCAAGCTGAACCCTTAGACAGTCAGGAAAGGCTCCACCCCCAGAAAAAGGCGTTATTGAAAATAAATAAATGAATGAATGAATGAACCCGTTAAGTGCTTTGCATTCCCACAGTGTTGCACCCTTGCCTCGGGCCAATAATAATCATTGAGGTAATGTAGTTTTTAGAGCGAGACAACACGAGCAGGACAACAACAACAAATCAACAATACACAGAAAGAGTGCCCGGAGTGAAATCGGAGACCCCCCCCCCCCATTAGAAATCGCCGTGTAGTCTGGCGCTCTTGGTATTGGTGAACAACGGCGCCACTTCAACCTACCGGCGTGAATGAACGCGCTCACAACACGCAGTGAAAGGACTTGGGACTTTTCCTTGTATACAATAAATAGGAATGAGGAAATAACCATGGCCGCTAACATCTTGATTCACTTGTGTTTTGACAGGCAACTAATTTAGCGTGTTTTTTTTTTACTTTAAATTTTTGAATGTAATTATATTTGGAAATTCCCTTAAATAGTGACTTGCCAGGCGAGTTTGACAAGTCCTGCGAAATTAGCTGAGCGTAAACAATACACTGTGAAATATTTTGGTTGCTTGTACAGTGTGTGTGCATGTGTGTGTGCGCGTGTGTGTGTGTGTGTGAATAGCTGCAGCTATTGATGCTACTCTCCCTGTGTGATTAGCAGGATTTTTTTTTTAGTTTTTTTTTTAAACCTCACATAATTGGCACCGTGTCCTAGTACATTGTGTTTTAGCCAAGACACTGTAGTCATACACAGATTGCACAAGCTCTGAATCATTTGCACATTTAATAATTCATTCAATTGTTTCCATTTCCACGCGGTGTCACTGGCTGTTCCCTCCCTCGCCGTTCGTTCAGGTTTCAATAACACGAGGGGGGACGGCCGGAGCCCGGGCGCCGCCCGCCATCCTGGCGTGGTGACGGCCTCATTGAGGAGCGAGTCAGTGTCGGGCCGGCGAATCAGAAATGTGTTAGATGTTATGAGAAGAGGCTAAATGGAAACAGGGAAAACGCGGCGGATCGATACGGCGGCCGGAGGACGGAGTCGGAATACCAAGCGAGAACCCGCCCTGCCCAAACCCCCGACCCTCCAGGTCTCTGTTTTCTCACAGCCTTCAGCCCAATTCAGTCTGTATTTATCTTGAGGGCTTATTTCGGTGTTACCACACGACAAAAAAAAAAAAAACGTGACGTGGTGACGTCAAATAGGAACATCTCTGGGTTTTCGGCCTCTCCGTTTCTCCGTAACCTCACAAGTCACCGCGGGTGGTGGGTCTCAAAACGGAGAATTTGAGCCGAGTGATTTAAGGATGCCGGCGGGTGACTGGGAGTACAGAGTAATTGTTTTAAGACCCCCCCCCCTCCAATCCGCGACAGGGAAAAAAAGCGCTCTTGCCTCAGAAGATCTTGTCAGAACTTGCGGACACTTTGATTGTTCTGAACCCCGGCTGAATGTTCAGGGTTTAGAAGAGCCGGATCGGGTTCCTCCCCCCCCTCTCAAGCAAGCACGGAAAAAAAAAAAGGAAATCTCCGTCGTAAAGGACTTCCAGAGACCCAGCATTAGGGCGCCTTTCTTCTCCCCATTATTTCTTATGTTGTTTGTTTGAAACATATCAGGGATGTTTAATCTAGCCCTGCCATACCAGCTGCTCGGGCTCGGGCTAATACGTGGAGCGCAGCGTGGTATCTCTGGAATTCTTCCCGATGACAAGTAATTCATCACGCTTGTTAGCCGCGTGTTTGGGAGAGACGCAGAAATCTCTCCTTCGGTGTTATCGCTCAAAACATGTCTATTCATAAGATTTCCTGTCGGTGTTTGTCAGAGATTAAGCTCGCCGTTGCTGTTTTTCCCCCGCGAGCCGAGCGGCTCAATGGCATCTCGGAGTTACGACGGCATCTGATCTCCCAAAGATCAGATGTAGCTAAAGCCCCGAGGTGTTCGTTCCATCGCGTGTTAGCACGTACACTTTTGTCGTGTCTCTTAATCAAACACACGTTTTTTTTGTTTCCGCCGCGGTGATTATATAAGAGCGAGACCTCCGCTAACGCTCTGCACAGTGTCCTATAACAGCTTTTGCAGCTAATGGCTTTAACAGCCCGCCACTCGAGGTAACGTGATCCAGCTCCGCAGTATTCCCACTTAAATGTTAATGAAGGAGTAGTTTGTGGAAAGATACGTTTGCGCTGGAGGCAAAGGCGTTACTTAGCTTAGCACAGCTAAGTGGAAGCAGGAAGCGTTGGCAGTCCTTGCTCTGCTTTGTTTAGCATTGAAACGGGGTGGGGAAGCTAGCAAGAGCTCTTCTTTTTCTCCTTTAAAGGTGGAGGTAACGGCAAGTCTGGCTCTGGTTAGCTTAGCATAATAACGAGGGGAGAAATAGCCCAGTCAGTTCCGCCAGGCATAGTTTATTGCCTTGAGGTGCGGGAGAACAGCTAGTCAGGCTCTGCTTAGCTTAGCATGACAAATGGAAGAAGCAGCACCCACCAGTTAAGTAGTACTTTGAGTAACATGTTTACTTGCAGCACAGGGAAGCCGGCTAGCTTAGCTTAGCATGAGGGTTGTTTTTGGCTTGGATATCGATATTAAGTAAGAGGAAACAGTTTCACCTTTATCAGACTGGATAAAGAAAGAGGAAAAAAAAAAAAACTAACCGCTGTGGGAGAAAAAAAAAAAGACAAAAAGCAAAAGAAAACAGGAAGTTGAAACTTCCGGCAGTAAAACTTCCTCTGAATAAGTTTATCCAGCCTGATATTGTCTCATAAATATTTTGTGTTTACTCTCAGAATGTACTTGGAGCTGTTGTTCACCAAAAGACAAATCTCGTAAAACAAGCGAGCTCTCCGGCAACTGCCGGGGAATTTTCCACTTCGGAAAGAGCTCTTTGCTCTGGATGCTAAGCTAAACTAATCGACTCGCGGACACAGCTCCGCGCTTAACACGCTGGCGCCAAAGCATTATTGATCTTCTGAATTCGCTCCTGGCAAGAAGGCGGTAGTTTTACAAAATGTCAAAGTCTTATCTTTAAACGACATCAGTCCGAATCTATATAATTAACATGGGCGAGTTTGCACACCCCCAATACACACACACACACACACACACACACACACACACACACACACACACACAGTATCTTAGAGGCCGATCGTGTTTGAAATCTTCGTAAACTTTCTGTTTCTGCATTGCATGTGATAAATCACTTGTAAGCGTCGGACTGTTTTTTTTTTTTTTTTTTTTTTTTTTTCTAAATCCACCCCCGGGCAGTGTTGCGTTCAAGAGAGCACTTGCGAGACTGGACGGGTGCCAAGCTCTGAGAGCCCCCGCGCTCGTGAGCGACGCCGGGCGGAAATCGAGTCCAGATAACGGACGGGAAACAGACGCGAATGTTTTGAAAAGGACAAATGAATTTCGCCGTGTTAAAAGACCGGCCATTTGGAGGCTTTCGGCTTTTGCCGCCTGACCTCGAGCCCAATTGGAGAAACAGAAAAGTCACCTTGTTTTCGATAATGGTTTTGATGAATTTATTTATTTAACCCCCCCCAACTCCCCTTTGTGCTATTGCAAGCAGTCCTTGCAAGTTGATTTTCACACACTGTTATGAAAAGCGTAGAACAGCTGTTCAGAAAGCCTCGAAAAATCAGCACAATCAAAACCAGCAGCGAGTTGAAGAAAGGAACCATGTTACCCGGGAGGAACACAGAACCTCTGACATTTTTTTTTTTTTCTGATCTAAAAATTGTTTCATTTCACGTATTCGGATTGAGAGGCGTATTTAAAAAAAAAAAAAAAAAAAAAAAAAAAATCCTTGTTCTGCAACAACTCGCCCGTGTTTTGTCACGGCTTTTGTTCTCCGCTCCGGCTCGTACATTTTCATTACGAGGACTGGAATTGGCTGCAGCCGAGTGTCAGATGTTTGTTTTTCCTTTTTCCCTTTAAGGAAAATCAGCAGATACACAGAGCTTTGCCTGGAATTCAACCCCCCCCCACCCCCCACCCCCCACCCCCCCCCCCACCCCCCCTCGTTTGGTTTCTGTGCCATCCGTCTTAATGCCTGGCTCATAACAGAGCTCTGGGTTTTGGGTCAAAATAATACTGGAAAAAGAGAAAACATCTCGGCGAACAAAGGAGGAGGAATTAACTTGTGATGGTTCTGAGAAAACTGGCTCTGTTGACCTCGGGTTCACGGTATGGCGGTGCAGCTTTTAGCGCTTCCGCCTCATAGCGGAAGTGAACAGCTGTGTATCATTTTACTATGAGTGAATGAAAGCGTAAATATCCCTCAATACATATAAATGAGAGAGTGAATTGCTGTGTCTGTGACTTTGAATGGGAGCGAAGGTTGAACGGTTTTATATCTCTATATGACATGTGAATAAAAAAGTTAATGTCTCTATATGGCATATGTCTGAGAGTGTATGTCAGTAGATGATGTGTGAGTGAGCGGGGGAATTTGTTGTATATCTGTGACTTGTAAATAGTTGCATGTCTGTACGTGCCGTGTGAATGGTTTTATGTCTTTATGATACGTGAATGAGTAAGTGAATGAATGCATGAATGAACATTTGCAGGTGTCTACATGCCGTGTGAATGAGAGGCGAAAAAGTTGTGTGTATCTCTATTATTTGTGAATAAAAGTTTGAATATTTGTACGTCTGTGCGATTTGCGAACGAGAAAGTGAATGTCAGTATATGACAGTGCGAATAGTTGCATGTCTCTATATGGGATGGGAATAATAGACCGTATGCGTCTACGTGACGTGTGTCCGAGTGGGTGAGGTGACCAAACTCTAAGCAAACACGCTCGTCAATCAATGGTCTTGACCCTGTTGTCGGACAATAATTCCCGCTGCCTGTCTCTTGTTATGCCGCGCACGCATCTGGAGGTAAATATTTGACTCCGGCTCATGTTTCACTTTGCATTCAGTCGAACTGCTACAGTCGTGCTGCTTTATCTCAGGAGTATTAGTCAAATCAGCCCCGTCCCTGTCATCCCGAAACCCAAGACAAACCCATTCATGCCTTTGTCACATCCTGCTTAGATTATTGTAATGCAGTTTTTATTGGAGTTACTCAGTCACCCTTGAAGTATCTGCAGCTCCAGACAAAGGAATAGACATGCTAATGTGGCTCCGTCTCATGTTTTCTTTTTCCCTCTCTCTCTCTCTCCCTGGAACAGTTTAAGAATTGATTTTTAGATTGCTTTTATTACTTAAAAAGCCTTGGATGCCGGAGCTGCGGCACATAATGTGTCTTAACCATATTTACTTTTATGCGGGCGACTATGACTGCCTTTTAAAAACGGAGAAAATAAATTTAAAAAAACACTATTCATTCCTTTCCTTGCTATTTATGAGTCACAGAACCTCTTCCGCCATATTGAGTTATTCAATATCATATCAGAGGAGGTCTATGCGGATTGATTAAAACGCAGCTGAAAGGTTACGGAACTGAAATAGCGCTAGTTTCTTTATCGAGTTAATAAGTATTTTCAGTCGCTGTTTGTATCCATGTCTTTGTCAGCTGAACTTTTCATGAATAACAGGAAACATCATGAATGTGATAAACCGGCGGCACCTCGGAGGCTAACAGCGGCCTTGAATGAAAAGTCGATTTTTCTCCATACAACGCTGAATCGCAGGAGCGAGGAAACACCGGGTCCGGACAGATTCGTGGCGAAATACGGGCGGCCTTTCGCCTCGACCGGGACAGCTAGAGAAGGAGATCGAAAATAGGAGTGTGACGTAGGGACAGGCACAAATGATAATCGCAGTAGTGCTAACAGTTACATGCTAAAAGCTGCAATGATGCAAAAATAGCTTTGATATGCATAAGAAAAATAACAACGCCGCAGTAGAGCAAGCCACGTCCCTTGGGAACCTGCCAGATGAAAGCTTCCCAGGCACTTGGGAGGAGATACGATGTCGCTGTCATACATCGATGAAGGGGCCGAAGTGCATCATGAGATATCCCTCAGCAGAGTAAGCCTATGAGAGCACAACCAGGGGCTAGCCTAGTGCTAACTATAGGCTTTCTCTAAAATAAAAGGTTTTAAGTCTAAACAGGAGAGTGGCTTTCTCTGGGAATTAGGTAGTTTAGAGCGTCATTGTATCGGGGTCGGTGTTCCCGTTAAAGAACACCAGGTATACAGATGTTCCCTTTTTAATGGAGTCATCGCTGCGGTCTGTAATAGCAATACAACAGAACCATCAGTATGATCCTATACGTTCTAGTCAAACAGACGATAACAAAGGATGCTATTTCACCAGACAATGACATCATATGGATTGTATAAAAACAAATCCTTCACAAGGAGCTCTTGGACAGCATGCAGTCTGCTGATTAGCCTAACACGATAGCATAACTTGTATCAACTTGTAAGTAATACAAGTTAACATAATGTTAGCATTCAACTCGGACATTAAACATAATTAAACTCACCGTCTGTCATTCACACACTGAAATAAACCAAAGAAACCAGGGGAATATGAAGAAAGGTGAAAAACCCGACTAGCCTCCGCTGCACTAAAAGGGAAAAGTAGCTTCGATCGCATCGTACGCGCTACACGCACGCGGTGCATTCGGGAGCAGAGGATTTATGAGAACCCGCCGACAAACACGAACACAACGATATCATTTCAACAACAGTTAAATGCACAGAAATAAAGTGGGCTTTCTAACAAAGCCTATTCTTAAACAGCGTTGTCTCCTGCCTGGATGGAGGAGGGAGGATGGTGTTCTGCTTTTATAGACACGTGGGGGAAAACAAGCTGAATTGTTTTCTTATTAATATGACAGGTTATTGACCCGCACTCTTGTTTTTTTTTTTGTTTTTGTTTGTTTTGCACTTTTGTCCTTCGTCTTCTGTGAACCGATAAAAAAAAAAAACAAAAAAAAAACACAGAATCCAATCTGTTCCCACGATGTAGCGTGAAACCGCTTAACATTCGCTCCAAATCTCAGACCGGTGGCCGGACTTGGTGATCACATCGTCTACGGCTGCACGCCAGCCTTGAAAAAAATAAAAATAAATGTCATCGGAACCCCTTCGAAATGACTCCTGGCCACCGGGTAACTAAAACTCATCCTAAAAGCAGACATTAAGTCGTTTTCCAGACCAGATGTGAGCCAGGTCGGTCAGTCCTCGCCGTGCCGAGGATAATATCCTGCTCAGCTGAGCAACATCCAGAAAGAGGGGAGGAAAAAAAAAACATATTCTCTTTTAAAGCACCCCGGAGACGAACCCTGGAAAACCCCCGCCGACGTCACAACCTGGCGCCGTTAAGGTTATTTACGCCCGAGCCACGGACGACAAATCCGGAGGCTACCCGTCGCTAGGAATAACCGAGGTTGATGTGTGATATAGGAGGAGCTGTGCAACAAATATAGTGCTTATGCCGTCCTAGCGTATATCCTACTATATCACACTTTATTGACGGACTGTTATGACACCCCTTGGTATTTTACGAGGCCGGTCGCTTTACGCCGGCCGCGGAAACACAACCCGCCACCCTGCAGTTGGTTTGATAAGGGGTAAAAAAAAATTCAAAAATCCAGCCCCCCCCTTGACCAATTAGAACGCTCGAGCCTGGCGCGCTTTATTCGGAAAGGTCGCGTCGTGAGAACGAGGGGATTCGTTGGAGAGTGTGCATTACATGCGCCGATACTTCACAACTCCTTTTGTATAGATATTAATGCGCCTGCGGCTCTTTCTCTCTCTCTCTCTCTCTCCAAATTGAATCTAATCAAGGGTCGGCGGCGAGAGCGAGCCGGTCCGACGGTGACCGCTTACAACGAAGCCCCCACCTCCTCATTTGACATTTGGAAACAAAGCTCCCTCCGCCTCCTCCCGGCTGTAATTGCCTACGACAACTGCCGCAATCTTTGATGGATTGTGGGCGCGCTGTGTGTGATTCATGTGCGCTAATACACACACACACATACACGCACGTGTTTAAACGGCCTTAATAATTTTTTTTTATTTTCTGAAGTGGTCTTTGTATTGCAGCTCAATGGATCTAATTATGCCGATTGTCGTTGTCTCCCTGCCCAAGCTTTTTTTTTTTTTTTAAATTTTGCAGCGACGACATCAGCCGGCGGGTCGTTGTCTGGCCTTTCCGAAAAGGGGAGAAACAAGCCTTTTCGAAAAAATAAATAAATGAAATAGAAAACAATAGATCTGGTAAAGCTGGCTCTGTTATTATCTCGGGAGTTGGGATGCGAACAAAAAAAAAAAAAAAAAAAAAAAAAAGCCAGCGAGTTAGCCGTCCCTGAAATATTAACTTACCAGTTGAAAATTCCCATGAATGTCATGTCCAAGGGCTTTGTAAAAAAAAAAAAGCTTGACAGAACGGTGAATAATTCATGGCTCAAACTGCCTGGCTCCGCTTCATCAACTGCTGGACCGTGTAGTCGGCTTTGTAAGCTGGGAAAATATTAGCAAATCCACTGTCACACACGCATCCATGAAGGCGACGCCAGCCGTGTTTGTCTCCGTATTATTATTTAGCCCGTTTTATAAATGATATGTGCTTTCATATTACCTTGTCAAGACGGCAGGCAGAGGGGATGAAGATGCTGAGGTTTTTATTTGGCAGTGATGACGACGGATGAGGATCAGGAACGAATCCGTTGCATTTTTACGCATTCTGGAGAGAGTCAGACAGAAACGGTCCGGACATGGACACAGATGTGGCTAGAAGGATGCTGAAGTTGGAGGAGGACCAGAAGAAGACCAGGGAGACGATTTATGGATAGAGTGAAGGACGTGTAGTTAGTTAAAGAGAAGAATAGTTCATATTACCTGGCAAAGCTGTGTGTGTGTGTGCGTGTGTGTGTGTTTTCTGATGCTATTTCCAACACCATCACATCGAGATAAACTCTGATAAGGTAGCATCAATGTGAGGCCTTTATATCGGTGTCGCGGAATTCTTCCTGGTTGGCAGACGTTTGTTGTTTTTTCGCAATGTCGGCAAACTAAGTCCCAGGTAGTTTCCGTTTGTCGCGCTCGTTTCTTTTTGGTTTTAACGAATTATTTGAAAATAATGTTCTGAAGGTGGAGTGGCTTCGCCCAGAGCGGCGTATGGATAATCCACATCTGTTTGTTCGCGGATTTCATTATCTAGTCATCCCTTTAATCATATTTACAGAAGCACCGTCAGCATCAATTTATATGAATATTTTCTTTTTCAGTTCGCTGTTCGGCTGAATGTTAAGCTGCGGGTGCTCCAGAGGAAGAAGCGAGGGATTAACTTAAACAATCGCGTCGCTTTATATGGAATATCAGTAGCGCGGGGCTCGCCGAATCAAAAGATGGCTTCCTTTCAAACGTTCACCGCGCGGTAAATCAGATCTGGGTCTGTGCGACAGCAGCGGCATTAAATGTTAAACGGCAGGCAAATCATAGCCTCTCAGTGGAGCGCGGAGCCGCCGCGCAGCGGGAGAGGAAACACAGGGAGCAGAATTGAGCGTGTAATTACTTACAGATTATTATATCTGCATCACGTGGGTGGCGGGAGACGGGTTTCTGTCGGAGCGAAGCCGGTGCGCAGAAACGGCGCGTTTCGATTCGGCGTTCGCGGCCATCTCTGCACGTTTAGACGCCATCCAGATATAAATGCGATGTTCTGGTGGGAGGAGGGAATGTTGCGGTGTCATCGTAGAGCATCCTGAGTCGACCCGAGGCGTTTAGATGATCCGCTCTCTGATACGAATGTTTTGCAGCGTCGCCCCTCACAGGAGCGCTGACCTCATCTTTCGCTTGTTTTATGGCTTCACCTTAAGCCGCCCGTACATCTAAACAATGAAAACATTTTGAAAGGACTTGTAGAAAACAATCATCTCACACCTCCTCATGTCTAAGCACTAGTTTTTAGAGTTTTGAAGTCCGAGCTGCATGCGGATCATTCCTGCGGCTTTTGAAAATAATGAACGAGTATGATATTAAAATATATTTGATGTAAGTTGGTTCATTATTTTAAATTTGAAGATTATTGCGATCTTGTAACATCTAGATAAAACGTGTTTTTTATTTACTGCACGGGCCACTAAAAGGATGACACCCAGAGAGAGGACGGCATTTTTTTTTTTCATAAATCCAAGAGTGACTCAAACAGACGTTGAGTATTTTGCTTAAAAGTAACCTTCAACCCAACGTCTTTTTTACGGAGTTCAAAATGTTTTGTTGAAAGCAGAAATGTAATTTCATTTTTTCTGCAGTTGTGCCTCGATTTAAAAAAAACAAAAAAAAACAAGCAAACTGCAACACATATTTTGTTAATACATAGCATAAAGGCAAAAAAAAAAAACAACATTATATGCCGTGTTAATTCATTTTTCTTATTGTTTTATTTACTACGGGGAAACAGGTCCAAATGGTTCTTTGAGTGGTAAAGGTTGCCGACCCCTGGCCTGGGCCGAGACCAAGATTTCATACAAACTCTGAATCTTACAGGCTCAGTATTTACAGTATTTACTCCTCTTTCGGGACGTCCTTCGCCTTTCCCGTTCACCCATATCGCGAACAAATACCGTCTCTGCTATCGATACAGCTCTGGTGATTGTTTAACCCCGGATTTCCTGATTCTGGCTTTGACGGAGCTCATTTATTGGTTGTTGATTGTGTCATGTTACCTAAAGACCGAAAGACTTGCGATAATATCGTACACATTTGATTCTGTCGAAAGTCACGAAAGTCAGCGCGCTGTGACTTCAGTGAAACTCTTCGGATTTCCAGTTTTAAGCATGCGACCGAGGTTTAAGGACGGCGTTAGTTACAACGGCAACATCCAGGATTTCGACACCTGGGTTTTTAGCAGCGGTTCCCACCTTTGTACTTCCTTTCCGGTCGTGAGCTAGCAAGGAGTTTGGCAGCTCTTCACATCAGGTGAGGACGTGTCAGTCAGGCCGGTGCGCCCGACACACCGGCCTAGCAACCAGACGGTCAGGTTGTCAACGCTGAGCCGGCAGTTTGCATTAAAGGATAAGCGTGTGTTTTGCGTGTCCCTAATGAATTCATGAATTTAGATGGATTTAGTGTAGCGGCAGTGGGCAATCAAGAAGAACCCCCCCCCCCCCCCCCCCCCCCCCCCAGAAGGGCTTTTAATGCACCGAGTCCAAATTGCTCCGAGGATCCCTCACCTCGAACTCCGCTTTCCGATAAGCCCCGTCAGTCATGCTAGCATCGCCGACGTGCCGGCAGTAGTCGCGCGTCAGTCACCTCAAACTCGACGGACGGCGTGGCTTGTTTACACCGTACAAAAAGGGGAGGGGGGGGCATATTTGCGGAATTACGTGATGGGTACAAGGGGCAGTCTGACGGAGATGTTTGGAAAGCCTGTGTCGTACGCTTACCCAAGACCCTTTCCCGACTGACCGAATCTTCGACTCCCGTTAATGAGTTCAAACGAATCTTATTAAAAGCGAAGCCCTTTTGCTGAAATCAATTAAAGCGGCCGAAGAATGAAAGGATAAAAAAAAAAGACCTTTTTCTTTTTACGCACACATTTGCAAAAGACTATTAGTTGACGTAATATGATTAATGGTTTCACTTGTCATGTTGCAGACGTTTGCAGATTTGGGGGCTGAGACCCCCCCGGGGGGGCGGAGGGGTTCAGCAAATAGAGGTACGACTTTGAAGAAGGACGTCATGCAGAAAAGACAGATTTAAGGAGATTTAGTCAAACCGAAGGCGTTTTGCGAGCGAGCCGGAACCAAAGCCCGACGGACGGAGGAACTCGGCTCTGACGTCGATGATTTCTATGGACAAAGAAAAATACTGATGTCTAAGTGTTTGGTGTTTTTAACGTAACTCAACAGAATGTTGTATTTCTGGGAGGTTCAGAAATACAAACTCGTTGATATTTAACATGATTAATCGATTAATGAATTAAGTCTTATATATGTATTACTAGACTACTGTATAACTGGTGTCTTCTACATATGCAGACTAAATATGTAGAACAGCATGTATATTTATAAATATATGTAGAAGACTACACACAGTGAATTAGGAATGGATATTAATCTTTTTTTAAATCTTCTTACAGGCCTAATATTCATTAATCTTTGTTGTTATTATTATTATTAAACATTTTTTAATGCCTACTTGCTCTGCATGTTCAAAATGAGTCGCACAATGAAAGGGGTGATTAATTAATCAATCTGTTAATCATTAATTATGTTAAAGATCAATGAGTTTGTATTTCTGAACCGAAACGATGATCCTATCCAATGCACACATTTTGCACAGGTTTATTAGAATAAAAATAAAAAAACAGATATATTGTCCGGACTGCAAAATAAAAACTATAAAACACACCAACCCCACCGTATTTACCATCCTTATATTCTGAACGTGCCCTCTGCCACGCAGCTGCTGAGACAGACCCGCCTGTTTACATTATCCGAGGCCCCGTCGTTCCCCGAGGGTTTGGCGCGAGCTGGGCATCGCGGTCGCTGAAGCGCTAATATGCGCTTGGCGTTGACGCGGTACTTTTTAGCAGGAAGCGCTCCGGTGAAATGAGAGCTGCTCTGCCCCGTCTCAGGTTTGTTTTGGATTCGTGTGTCATCTAGAGTCGTCCATCTCGACGGAGTTTGTCGGCGCCGCCGGCTAGCGTTCGAGCGCCGAATGGCGCCGGCCAAGTGGGATTTTAAGTCATTGGGTTAATTTTGTAATGAATTAGTTACATGATTTTTCTAAAAGCTCTGACAGTTGGGGGCTTTGGCGTTCGGCAGTTGGATTATGCGCTGGTGGCAATGGATTGGAAAATCTCAACACCTTGTAGTGTCACAACGTAAACGTCAAAGCCAGATATCGGCGTCCTGCCGGGGTTTCTGAAATAAAACAAACCCGACAGGACCGAGATAAGTGTGAGATAAGCGAGGAGCTATGCGGATTCCGATTGGCCGATACGGGACGGTCGAGATCTGCCGACAGCCGCCGCGGATCGGTTCCGGGTGAGCCGGCTATAAATAGCTCCGGACAGAGAGTTTCGGTGATCGCGTCGTCGGAAGCTTTGTCAAATCAGACGTAGAAGACTCGGACGGCGCAGTCTTTAAGTGTCGGCGGGTATCAGATAACCTGATTTATATCTCAGGAATGTAAAGAAACCAAGGTGGGACCAGCAGCTCTCTGGTTTCCATGTTTTCTATACGGAGGGGTGGAGGAGGCGGAGGGAGGAGGGGGGGGAGGCAATATTGAATAATGAAAACTTCAAGACAGATATTAAGCTCCAGTCGGACAACATTTGGCGGCAGCCTGTTAAAGTATCAAACTGCAGTCCAAACAGAAAATGGATATAGTCGAGAAAATATCTCGGGAATGGAAAAACACTGACTTTGGGTTTGACGGCGACTTTATTATCGGAAAGACCTTTTTTTTTTTTTTCCAGGAAAAGGTGATGTAACAAGGCAGCGATGAAAAGCATACATGAAAATCTTTTTTTTTTTTTTTTGTTTTGCATGCGTATGCTGTTTCCTGAAAGCAACACACACACACACACACACAGATGTTTTGGAGTTTTGCATCTCGGTTTCATTCTAGCGATCGGGGTGGAAGACGTCCCAGCGGAGATTGTAATTTAGGGCCCCGTTATGAGGGGTAAAGGGATCATATTCTCGGGCCCTGGCAGCGGACGGCTGTTATAATAGCCGAGGGATGATGTATGAGAGAGAATACGGTAATAAAACTTAAAGAGGAACGAAAGAATGAACGTGTCCTGTAAAAGTAAAGTGCTGCCATTCTTCAAACGCAGCATTCCCCGCTTGCCTGCAAAGTGACGGCGGCGGGAGTTTGTTTTGGACGTGTAAATGATATCGGACCCTCGGCTCAATGCCCCCCTCCCTCTCTTCTGTGTGTGTGGCTCTCCTTTCCAGGCCAGGAGGAGGACGGCAGGAAGGTGCTGGTCCTCAGTTACCCCCAGTATTGCCGCTATCGCTCGGTGCTGGCGCGACTGAGCGAGCAGCCGTCGGCGCTGCTCATCGACCACACGGTGCTGGCGCTGGGCGGCATCGCGGCCCTGGGCGGGGCCACCAGGGTCCTGTACTGCCGGGACACCTTTGAACACCCGACCCTGCTGCAGAACGAGAGCATCTGCGACGAGTTCGGTAAGTCGGCAAACGCCGTCGTTTTGCTTCCCCCTCTCCTCCCCACGTCATCCAGATCTCTTTCGGTTGGTGGTTTGATTCCCAGCTCCACCTGTGAGCATCCTGAAGTGTCCCCGGGCCAGACGCTGAATACCAAATTGCAGCCGATTTCCCGGTTAGCGCCAGAATGCTAACAAGCGTGCTAAGGCTAGCGTGCTAACAAGAATGCCGACGCTTTGAAACAGCCAACTTTGAAAGTGCTTTATAAGTTAAGACCATACACACACACACACACACACACACATATATATTTATATACCGTAATTTCCGGACTATTGAGCGCACCTCAATATAAGCCGCACCGGCTAGCCGATCGCTATCTTGGGCTTCCTCCTGCGCACTAAAAACGTCAAAGTCGTCTTCTTCGGTGTCGGAGTTGAACGGACTCAGAATTTCCCGGTCATTATTGGTCCGATGTGACGAGGATAAACGTTTTAGCGTCTTGAAGCTCGTTAGCGTCCCCCAGCCAAAAAAGTCCATATATTAGCCGCATCGTTGTTTACGTGAAACAAGTCGCGGCTTATCGTCTGGAAATTACGGTATATAAAACAAATTCTGGGTTCAGTGTCTTGCTCGAGGACACTATGGCTCACAGAAAAGAAGAACCAGGAGTCAAACCGCCAACCTTCTGGCGATAGCTAGCCGCACGGACCGCTGCGCACGCAGCCACATCCACAGACACACACTCATGAATATAAACACGTCATCTGCGGTTAACCTGAGTTACCGATGACTCACGCATCTCCACTACCTTGCATGTTGGCGAAAAGCCATTTGCGTCATTTAGAACAGGAGATTGGTATTATTATTGTTATTACTCACACGCACATATAAACACACACAGAAAGGAGAACTCGATCTGTCGCCCGATAAGAATACTGTCCTCGATTGTTTTGAGCCATTTCCTATAGCTGTTAAATTCAACTGTGAATCAGGTGGACTTACCGACACCGCTATAAAAACGCTGTCATAAAACAGCCCGCCCTCTAAAATAGTTTTATTTGTCATCCCTCCTTCTTCTAGCCCAAATATTCACAGTGTGAAATGTAATGTAACCTAACGTCGCCCTGCTTGTTGCCTGCGTTACGTTTTTAAATGTCTGAAACTTCGGCCCGTCGCCCGAAGTTCGTCGAGACCTGCGGCAGCCGTTTTTCCGGCGGTTATTTACAAAGAACAAAATAAAGTGGGGTCAAACCGTCCCTCACCGCCGCTGGCCCCGAGGACGACGCAGCTGCTTTCATTCAACGCAACAAATGATTCCCACATTTGTTATTTATTACTTGTTACAAGGAAATGATCTGTCAGAATCAGGCTCCGCCCCTCGGCCAGTGCTTTTGTTAGAATCGGCGCCGAGCCCGTTGCTCCCCCTTTCCTCTCCTATTTGTCCTGTTTAACCTTCCTTCCAGATGAATTGAATAAATCTAAACAGAGCGGACGGAACACACCGGATCAATGATGTTTTAGTTTGCCTAATCAGGGCTGAAATAGGATTTCGATACCGCGGCGCCAGCCCGCACGAGCCTACCGCGCCCCCGATATGTTTTTCATTTGGTCCAAGCTTTCCCCGGTGACTCTCTTGTTTACCAACGGCGTACGATCGTCACTCGGGCGGCGAGGAATTTCGAAACTGCCGGATCGCGTCTCGTTCGCCGCTTCCCCGCTCTCCGACACCTCGCTCATTATTAACTCCGACCTCCTACTATATTTCAAATCCAGCGTCCGTTCAACATTCGCCTTCGCCGTAACAGCTCCTCCGGCCAAAAGTCATTGTTTTTCAAATTTTCCCACGAAATTGTCAGAGAGTAATTGTGTTATAAGAGAGCGGGTGAGGTGAGAGCGCCGGGGAAATGGGGTTCTTGGAAAGTAAGTTATGAATAGTAACGCTAACATCCCGTGCCCACCGCTACTCGCTCACTTGGCTCAATAACGCCATTCCTCCATGAGCCACATTTAAGCTAAAGGTTTATTTCCAGAGCCCGGGGGAATTTTCTGCTCGGCCGACGAAGGCGACCGGTTTTCTAATGTTATTCACATGCAGGTTCGCTGCGATCGGCTCTTATTTCTGGCCAGATTCGCTGCTTGGAGACCTCGCCGTGATGTCTTTGAAAACAGCAGAGCTAAGTCATTTCCACTGCTCAACCGAGTGAGCGAGAGACTCAAGGGCATCTTACTTATAGGCGCAAAACACACACACACACACGCATGGATGTTTGCATGCATGCAACGTGGCATACATGCACACACCAACAGCTGCCGAGCAAATTTGTCTCGCCGTTTACTGACTCAGAATGAAAGGGCTGCCGTAAACGCCGCATTAAATCCACTTTTTATAAGGATAAATAGCGGCGTGGCGGACACACCGGGAGCGCTGCCGCGCAGCTGTGGAATTCATTCATTCATTCATCTGTTTTCTATACCGCTTACCCTGCACTCGGGGCTGCCGGGGCCAATCCCAGCTGTCATGGGGCGTGAAGAGGGGCCGGGTGCGTACTATCATTCACCCTCTCATTCACACGCCATCTAGACACCAAAAAAAAAACATCATTCACACCCTCAAGTCCATATCAAATAGAGCGGGGGTCTCAGACTCGCGGCCCTCGGAACGATATTTTGTGGCTCCTTGCCTGAAATCAAATCTTTGTGTTAGTGCGCGTTTTTTCTCACCTGCATCTGGGGGTTTTATATAGCTGGTTTAAAAGAACAGGCAAGGAAAAAAATAAAAAAATATCTTTGCTATGTATTTTTTTGCTGCAAAATTTGAAAACAAAATGATTTTTTGATGAAAATACGTCTAGACATTGTTAAAACGATCTTTTCTTTTCTTATTTCTATAAAAACCACAAAAATAATAGCAAAAAAAAACCAAAACAAACGGGCAAAGTTAAAAGATTGATTTAATAACTAGAATAGCCACCAATAGCCTTGTAAACGTCCTCTTCTACATGCTACCAATCAATTTTCTAATAAATTCTAGTGGCAAATTTTTCCCACCGTGACAAGATTTTCTCCTTTAACTCAACAATATTTTCAGAGTGTAATTTCATCAGTTCGTTTTTAATATTAATTCATCATGTATTTTTTTTAGAGAAGCAGCTCATCACATATAAAGATTTTTATAATACAGGTTTACCTCCTTTACACTAAAACAAAGGCATTCATTCAGTCTCCATGTGATATGGAGACATACAACCATTCACTCCTTTATTAACAAATCAAATATCACTCAATCTCTTTGTCATACATCGTGGACAGACATGCAACCATTCACTCTTTCATTCACAAGTCATATAAAGACATACAATGATTCACCGTCTCATTCACGTACCATATGGAGACATATAACCTTTCTCTTATTCATATATCATAAACAGATGTACAACCATTCTCTGGCAATGATGTAGAACCTCCTGCGTGTTTTTGGGCTGGTTTCCTCGGAGGAACCCGGACACACGGGTTCCCAACCGGAATCGAACCGGGAACCTTCTTTCTGTGAGACGGAAGCTTGGTTGAGAAATATCAAACGGAAAGGGGGAAGAATTTTGAGACTCTGGTCCGTCGCCTTCCCAAAATGCTAATTCTGACCTTTATGGATTCAGCCAAAATCGTCGGCAGCCAGTCCATGAAAGCGCGAGGCAACCTTAGGGGGTCGACGGCTCAGCGGGAGCCGGGGGTGAGAAAAAAATAAATAAAATAAAAGCGCTATTACGGGTTTTTTCAGCGGGCTGGTTGGCGCCGCGTGAAAGGTGGCGGCGAGAGACGCGCTATTCTGGGTGCTGCGGGTCTGGATCCAGCGGCGCTGCACTAGGTGTGTGTGTGTGTGTGTGTGGATCAATCATGTGCACATTTCTTATGTAAGCAGCAGCTGAAACATCTCAAGGATGTGTTTGTTTTTGTTTTTTTGTTTTTTTTCCCTCTTTCGGAGTAGTGAATCATCTCCGTTGTTGGTTGTGTTATAAATAAGTTGTGACTTCACTTAATTACCCCGAGGCGAGTCGTTTGTTCTCCTACCCTACCCGCCGCGCCGCGTTCGCCCGGCACCGTGTCGGCCTGTGAGCGTGGCTCGGCGCCGAACCAGCGCCGATCCTTTCACTCGATACGGAGGAGCCGCGCGAGATGTTTTGTTTTTATGGTCTTTAACAAATCAGCAGCGCGAAACTGGCAGCGGAGTCGATGGATTAAAAACAGCCCAGAGACCTCGGCCAAAAACAGGAGGCCGCTGCATAATCCAAATAAATATCCTTTTATACACAATTAATTCATTCATTCTCTACACGCTTAGCCTGCACTGAGGGTCGTGGGGGCTCTAGCCTATCCCAGCTCACCTTGGACGAGGGGCGGGGTTCACCCTGGACCAATCACAGCGCCACTTACAGAGACAACCATTCCCCAGTTCATTCACATAAAGGTTTCCAACAGTTCACCCTCTCATTCACTCATCTGGACAATTTAGCATGTTTTTGGAACACGAAGGGAATCCATAATTAATAAATACATGTTTATGAATTCTGAACGCCGTAGGTGTTCTTTGAATACTAAAAATATATCAATCAGTAAGACCACGCGAGAAGAAGAAGCAGGTTTGATTATTGATCGGGGGCGACTGGAAAGCGATTGATCGATCAAACAGCGGTCAAGGATGTAACTCTGGCCGCCTCATGCGCTTTTTCATCCCACTTGATCCGCGTCCGTGTTCATATCGACTCTTTGGCCACAAAAAACCCTGCTTGAGTGAAAGCGCAGTTGCGTCAGTATCACCCCCTACCCCCCACCCGCAATCCATATTCATGTCGAGCGTCCCCTGTCACCCCTGCCCCCCCCCCCCCCCCCCCCTCCCGGGGAATGACACAGTTTTTGTTTATAATTATCACGCGTGCTCTGCCAGCGTGGATTGATTACACCCGTGTTGCTCGCGTGTCCCCGATTTACTTCTTGCCGAGGGGAATGTAATATCGCCGCTGACAGGGGAAATGAAAAGACCCATCCGCTCCGCGCTCGTCGTGTCCTCACTGACAGAGTGAATGGGAGCCTTTTTTTTTTTCCAACACCTATATATAAATAGAAAGAGTGGGCTATAATAATATTGGCATTACTGAGGTTCCTGCGCTATGAGGAAAATACCTGGAATAGTTTGCTGGGGGCCGCGGCCCTCGTTGCGATCGAGCATCGCTAGCATTTAATTCAGACGCAGCGCTCAGCAAAATATCAAGATGTTTCCCTGTTTTTTCTTGTCATTCCTGCTCCAACACGGTTTAAAAGCTAAACCAACTGCCGACCTTTGCCGTCAGAAACCCGACGCCCCGCTTAAATCAACAGTATTCTGAGAGTTAGCGGGGCGATGGTGTTTGAGGCGAAGCAGTTTCCCCCAATCCCCCCACTTTCTCATTTGTCCCATATTCCCAAGGACTCTCTCTCTTGCTCTTTCTCTGTTTGGCACAGAAAGCGTATATTTCATGCTCGGCCCGCCGTGTTTTGTTTGAAACAGTCGGGGCCGGACAGAGTTTTTATTAAAAGATTTTCGCTGGAATCCTTTGGATTTGTTTTTTTTTTTTTTCTGCAAACCCTCCAGGGTGGGAAAACAATTTATTGCTTTACTATATTAATATTATCGAGACTGACAGAACATAGGCAGAATATTACACTGTGCATGTGTGTGTGTGTGTGCATGCGTGTTTTTGTGTGTGTGTGTGTGTGTGTGTGTGTGTGTGTGTGTGTGTGTGTGTGTGTGTGTGTGTGTGTGTTTGAATTCCTGCATGACTTTGTTATCGGCATCTGTGTTTGACAGAAAGAGAGAGAGAGAGCAAAAAAGAAGAAGAAAGCACTTCCTGTTTGGTTACTGGTCTTCGAAAGCGATACTGTAAACTCCAAGAGGAAGAACTAGGACAAAAAAACAAACAAAAAAAAAAATCAAAAACGTTGTTAACTGGGTTAAATCTTTATTTTTGAGACAATTGCGTTAAATAATATAATATAAAAATAAATAAATAACAGTTGGACGTTTGCCTGGAACGATACTTATAAATTCTTTCCATTGTGAGCCGCTGGAGCCTTAATCCACTGCGAACAGTGTATTACTCCCATGTACGAACTGTGCGTGTGTGTGTGTGTGTGTGCAGATAAAATTGAAAGAATAAGACTACTATTGATAATGGCCGGGCTGATAGCGTGATCCGTTTTCTGTTATGCAACGAGAGGAGCCTTGAGACGCTCGGAGCACCAATAAAGTGCTTCTGAAAATGAGGCAAATCTTTTCAGGGCCAAGAAAAATCAGATACGGACATATTTGTGTTCTGATATGAATATTTATAAATGTAAAACCCTATCTCTTTCCAATGAAAATGCACAAGCGTTTAACATAAATAATTGAAAGATAATTTTCTCTGTGTCACGGTTGGTTGTTATTTCCTGGGAAATATTTCCAATTTTTTATTTTTATTTATTTTATTTATTTCCATCATAATAAGTTTTAGGAATAGAAAAGTCAGACAAAAAAAAAATCAGGGCAATAAAAGCACAGTTAGCTCGGTCCAACCTTTATTTTGAGATGATTGCTTTTAAAAAAAAACACATAACAATAAATAATCCCCCGGTTCCAGCGTGTTTATTAGACTCCCTGCAATTTTTTTTTCCGATTTATTTTTACCAAATTCATAAAAATGCATGCTGTTTTTTTTCCATTGTTTTTCTTTTTTTTTTGTACATCGCTCTTTTGCCAATTTTTCTTTTTTTCTTTTAATTAGCTGTATCATCGAGCTGTCAAAATCTCTTGACTGCCTCTTTCTGGACTCTAGAAAGATGAGGCATCGATTCAGCGTTGGAGGTCATGTGACCCACGTAAACCAATGAGCATCCGGGGGCGGGTGGTGACAGGAAGTGGCGTTTTTCATAATGGTGCCAATGGAGAGCCGTTACAGCGGGCATCCTAACGGCATCCCACGTCTGTAGAATTACCCCAGCAGATCATATCCTACCCTTTTTTTTCATTATTTATTTTTGCTTTATGCAGACTTTCTATCTTTCCTGGCAGCCACATCATCAGTTCGGCTGAAGCGTGAAAACATATCTGAGACACGGGCCTTTGTAAGTGATCCGTATCAGGAGGCGGACCCTCTTTTTCTTTTTCTTGTTCTTCTTTTTAATGTCACACATCATCACCGTCACATGTTGTTTCAGCTGCGAGTCGAGGCTGTTCGCCGTGCCGGCATCACAGTCCTGCGCTTTTTTATTTGCGAGGGGGGGATGCAGACGTCTGCTGCCAGATAGGAAGACTTAGAAAAAAAAAGTTTTAATATCATGAAAGTTGTGTGTGTGTGTGTGTATATGAGGGGGGGTAAATTTTCCTGTTGGCTCATAATTAGTGAATTATTGTGATTTTTCCCAGGGGTCCCCGAATGCACCATGTAGCCGGAGTTTGGTTTCAACAGGCGGCTTCGACAAATTTTTTGTTTGTTTATTTGTTTTTCATTTTTAATTATTTAGGGGTGGCTTGATGGGGCGATGGTTAGCACCTCGGCCTCCGAGCGGGAAGGTTCTCGGTTTGATTTCGACTGAACCGCGAATTCTGCGTGTTCTCCTAGCGTCTGCTTGCAGGAAGTTGATTGGAGACCCTAAATTGTAAGTGAAATGGTGAATGGTTGTCTATATGTATGATTGATTGGCGATTGGTCCAGGGTGAGCCTGGCCTCTCACCCAGTGACATTTGCCGCCACCGCGATAGTAAAGGAATAAATGACTGCTTAAATTAGCTGTTAGCCACTTCCATGTTGTTTTTTTTCCCAGCGCGATTTCCCGATACTAAACAGTAAAACTGCCGAAATGTGCGATTAATGACTCCACGCGTCCACCAATTATAATTTTTTGGGTTATTATCCCATTAATTCCACGTGTCACACATCGTGCTGTGATGCAACCCCCCCCCCCACCCACCACCACTACCGAACGTCCCTGGTAAAGATGACAGGACAGCTTGTCGAGACCTGAAGCGAACACTGACTCATCAGTGTAACTGAACACGCTGTTTACAAAAGCTTGAAGGCTCTCTGCCGGCGGCGGTAGCGGCGGCGGCCGGAGAAACCGCTCATGAAATCAAGCCCAATCCCGGGTCGCTGTGTTTAATGTCAAACATGTTACTTGTGTCTGCAGGTACACGCTCATTGCAGGGTTGTTTGCGGGGGGAGTTGCGTAACCGGCAGTGACGTAGTACACGGCGGTTGCGACATCTGACGGCGGCGACACGTGGATCACATTGTGTCCCGCCACGACTGTGATTCTGAGTTTTTGAATAATTATGTTTTGTTTTGATTTTTTTTTTTTTTTTTTTTTTCCCTGAACTGACGCAGGCACTTCTTGGAAATGCGGTGAAGCAGAAATGACTGTAGGCATAAAAAAAAAAAAAAATCTGTTACATCTTTAAAAATGCAGCTTTTGGAAACAAGACACACACACACACACACAAAGAGAAGAGCAGGATGCAGCTTGAAATTATTTGTATAACAAGCAATGAATAATGAATATAAGTGTTTGGCGATCGCTTAAGAAACACAGCATGAGGACGAGGAGGAGCAGAATCGGAACCGGGTTGTGGTTGGGGGGGACGACACAAAAGCACCCTGTTTTTAGTCGCCGGGACGACGATTATTTCCAATCACCGCTTTTCCAAACAATGGGAGCGGCTGCGATCGGGCTCGTATCGGCCGACTCAATCCCATCAAGTGTAACTGGAGCGTGATCTATTAGAATACATATGTTTTATTGATGTACGGGCTCCGTGTTTATCCTGGCATTCATTTATTTATAGGTCGATGCCGAGTTGTTTCCCCCCCCCTCTCTTTCCTCCAGTAATGAATAGGATAAGCCTTGAAGCTTATCCACTGCTCCCTTTCATCTCCCCCCCATCTCCCTCCCTCCCCCCCCTCTCGAAAAAGCCAAATTGAAATACTGTATTTCTTTTAAAGCCCCGGTCCCACTGAGTTGTTGCTGCAGTCTGTCAGTACCAATGATGTGGAAAGCGTTTTGAAGGTTATCCACGTTTTTAGCAAATCCGCCGCCGCGTTACGTAACTGGAACGCTCGGGCTGGTCCCCCCTCCCCTCCACACACACACACACCCCTGTACGCCCGCCACGTTTTCCTGAGATAGGAGCCGTCGGACATTTGCCGCGGCGGAGCAAATCACTAAAAAGGAGGAGTTCAACCGGTTGTGTAATAGCTCGGGAAGGGGGGGTAAACGTTTGTGATATTATGTCGCCTGGGGTCAGAGGTCACCGCATTCCTTGGTGTGTGTATCAGTCAGCAGATTGCAGGGTGTGTGAATGTGTGTGTGTGTGTGTGTGTGTGTGGCTGTGTGTTTTAAGATTAATCCCGGCCATGTCTGGACTTTGTGATGTGTGTTAATAACTACTTACCAGGCGACATCATGAGGCGATCACAAGACATGGGCAGAGGACAGGAGGAGGAGGGGAGGGAAAAAAAGAGGGATGGATGGAGGGAAGGATGGAGAGAAATGCTCGGGGAATGATTTCCCCATTTACAATTCCGTCTCCTCCTGACCATGAACGATGTTTGTGAAAAAAAAAACATGAAATGCAGCGAGCACGCGCGCTATAATTTCCTATTTACTCTTGCAAACGGAGAACCGGGTCCACACACACATACACACACACATGCACGCACCCACATGCACGCCGCGGTGAATCAGATGAGAATGATTTTATAATCCGTCGCAATAATAAACTTCTTTGAACGGTTTAATTGGCTCTTCCTGGAACGGCACAGTTTCGCTTCATTTGATCTGATGAAAGAGTAATGTTGCCTCTCCCCCCGGGGGGGGCTGCACAACGACACACAAATAATGAATTAAGAACACTACTTTTCCTTTTTCTTTTCCTTTTTTTTCTCTCTCGCCAAGTGACTGGCATAATAAAGCTGGAAAATTCATCCTGACCCCCCCCCCCCCCCCCGTTCTCCCACTCCTAATTTTCTTTCATGTTCGCTTGCTTATGTGTTTCAATTTCCAGAGCTTGTTTTTTTGAAGTGAAAATATCTCTTTCTCAAGGATTCAAGGGAAAAAAAAGGGGGGGGGGGGGGGTTGGCAGGGGGCAGGCAGAAAAGCGTCATCTGACAGCGACACTGACTGAGGTTTTCCAGAAAATATTCCTTCCTGATTTCCTCATTTGGAGGATTCTAGTGTATGCAATAAAAAAAAAAAAAAAGAAGAAGGGAGGGTTTGAAAGAGAGAGGAGGAATATGTAAAATCGAAAATTGACGAAATGGTGATGTCCTCCATCTCCAGGGGAGGAGCGTCCACCCCGATGGTCTGGATGGAGACGAAAAAAAAAAATGAGCTCATTATCTGCAAATGCATAAATGTATGCGCGGACGCACACACACACACACACATACGCGAACAGAAAACACACACATGTCGGATTTGCATGTTTGTCCACACAGCCACCGCCGTGACGTGTTTGACCCCGGAGGGCGAGGATGGGATTGGCGTAAAACTAAAACACCCTCAACCCTGAAAGAACCTCCAACAAAATGCCTTGTTTTGGCTCGGAACACACACTCACACACACACACACTAGAAGCAAGCAAAATCACATTTTATTTTTTTTTTTTTACAAGAGCCAGATAGAATTATGGGCACATTGCAATTTTTTTTTATCTTTTTTAAATGCGTCCTGGTAAACACGCACGCTTGCTGGCATGTGGGCTTGTCTCCATGGCAACGTCGGCGGGAGCGTGCCCGGCCTCCCGTTCCGACAGCTCCTCCTGACGATGATTGATAATTACTACCTGACTTGTTGTCCTCGCCGTCTAAAAAAAAAAAAAAAAAAAAAAAAAAAAAAAAACGAGAAAAAAAAGAAAAACATATCGCACATCCGCCGAAATGTTTCCTTTTTCGGATAATGGCTTTTTAATGTCGCGTTTTGTTGTGCATGCAATCATCCCCGGCAGCCCCCCCCTCCTCCACCCTCCCCCGCCCCTTTATAATTACATTTGCCGCCGCTCACATCGCTATTACAGAAAGGAAGGAGAAATAGATAGCAGGAGCCGGAGAGGGAGAGAGAGAGAGAGAGAGAGAGAGAGAGAGAGAGAGAGAGAGGGAGGGGGAGGGAAAGAAAGAGGTGCTGATTCCACTTTGAATTGATGTTTTCCTCCCCCGAGCCAGCGGATTTAAATTTGACAGATTGTCAGGATTAAACACAAAGGAGCGGCGGTTTTCATACGGTATTGCAACATATTAGAATATAAACAGCAGATAATAGCCGGCGTGCCGCGCCACCGCTCGGAAAACGGCGAGCGGAGACTCGCGCCGAACCCGTGCGTAGATGCGATCGATGGAGACGCCTGTCGCGTTGGCCGAGGACGTCAATTTGCGTACCGGCGACCCGGGATTCATGCATTCCTTTATGTATTTGTTCCGATGTTTGACACGCCTGGAGAGTTAATTTTTGCAAAACAGGCTCCAGTGTACCCGTGCATCCCCGGAAAAACACAAAACGACGTTACGTTTATTCATTCAGTCATTATCTAGCCTGTCCCAGCTGTCATTGGGCGAGAGGAGGCGTTCCCCATGGATCCATCATAGGGCCGCTTCCAAAGACGCACAAACGTTCACGTCTATATCGACATGTGAATGAATGAGTGAATGACGGATCTGGGGGGGGGACGGGGACGCCGCCGTCTCTCGCCCAATGACAGCAGGGATAGGCTCCGGCGCCCGCTCCGGAGTATATGGCGGAGGTATAAAAAAATGAATGAATGAATGAGCTGCGACTTGGAATCCTAATGTTGCCCTCACTTGATTGCGTTATGATTTATTTTTAATATCCTAAATCCAGCACCTTACTTCCTGGAAACCCTCCTCCCAAGTCACATGACCCTGGTCTGCAGGGAATTTCTGATTTAGGTCTCTGCAGGTGTCAGTAAGTTTTTTTTTTTGGAAAACACCTACGAAATCCGGCTTTGCAGATTCTATTTATTCGTCCGGGCTTCGAGGTACAGTATACCCTTGTATTTCGCGGGGGTTACGTTCCAAAAAGAACCCGTGATAGGCAAAATCCGTGAAGCAGAAACCTTTATTTTTTTTTACAATTATCATACAATTAAATACTCTATTATACATTGCTGCTGTCGTCCTTATGTTTTTTTCTTCCTTCTTTGGGGAACGAACGGAAGATTCATTAATTCTGTAATGCCGACCCACAGATGCATAGCTTTTACTTAGTTTAACTTTATCTGCGATAGATAGCATCTTCCGCTGCCTTTTGGGCCCTGCAAGGTGCTTTTGTCGGTCCAGAGCGTTTTGTCAACATTGTGGGTTTTTGAGAAACTCGAAATTGCAAGAGAATTTGCACGTACGTAATGTAAACTTGGCAAGCTGTTTTACGTACGTGTACATATTAAACTGCAACGTTATTAGACGCACAGGTAGAGAAGAAGCGGAGTGACTTTTTAGCCAATCAGAATGCAGAACACAACGCACGATGCGGAAACCGTGAAAAGTAAACCGCGTTATAGCGAGGGATCACTGTATATCATCCCCGATACGACAGGGGTTAATTCGGTTTGAACTGGAATGCATTATCACCAGTATCCTTGACTCGAGTTATTTTTTGAAAAAATGAAAAACTTTCCATTCGGCGTTTGGCAGTCTGAATGTAATGCCGGTGATTTTCTCAGCACGCGAGTGTATGTGTATGTGTATGTGTGTGTGTGTGTTTTTATTACCCCCTCCCTTAATCAGGCCCGAACAAAAAGGCCCAGGGATGTGATTCTTGGCCGCTGCGACTGCGATGACTTCTAACACCGGCTATGCCAGATTCAAATCTGAGGTCATTACTTCTCTGAAAACGTTTTTCTCTTGTTGCCGCTTAACGAGAAAAGCACCTGATGTGAGTCGAGCAGATGTGACGCCAAACCGTGATCTGTAACCCCTCCGACCCCCCGCTTTCACTGCCCAACCGGACACGTTGCTTTCCGTCGGATCTGTGACGAGGTCCGACCCGAAGGCTTCGGATTCGGTACTCCAGATCAGAAGGGGGCGCTCTATCCCCTGCCTAGTTTGCCGTTTTGGAGAATTTTTTGTTTGTGGTACAGACAGAAGATGCAGATGTAGATGCAGTATGAAGTGCATACGGTTGTTGATCACCGGCCGCCTCTCGCCCAATCACAGCTCAGACAGGCTGCAACCTCCTTAAACCCTGACCCTGACAAATACAATATATAACTTTTTTTTTTTTTTCCAGTATATACTCTTGAAATCCCCATTGATAAACCATTTTGGTTAAAGATTGAAAAAGTGAGAGAACCAGTTTTCCCTTTTGACTCGACGCTCCAGCTTTATTTCGGAATAAATATGGCGCCCCTTCAGGTGGGAAGCGGTACTGCACGATGAGATGGACCAGAGCTTGTCTATTCACTCATGAATTACTGTTTTTTTTTTGTTCTGGAGCCAAATCTGGAGCACACATATGATTGACGTGAACATCCTTGAATCCAAACGCACGCGCACGTGCACACAGACACGCACTAACACACAGACTATATACCTTTATTCGTTCTCCCAGTATCACCACAAAAACCAAGGCTGAGGTGAGCGCAGATGAAAGTGGGAAGTCCTCGCCTCGGTGTTGTTTTTTTTTTTCTTCTTTTTTGTGTGAATGTTTTATTTCTCATTATTATTAACATTTGTTTGTTTTGTTTTTTTTTTTTTTTTTATATCAACGTGCTCATTACTGTTGTTTCAGCACAAAAATGAATAGTTTATTTTGGAATTGGCAAACACTGCGGAACATCTATCCACTAAAGAGCCAGATATTTCACAAAAACACGTTGCTTTATAAGCGCGTTATAAGCATGCAGCGCTTTTACGAGGTGACAATGAGGCCTGCGTTGTGTCTCCAGCTTGTTCCTGGCAGTAAAGTCTATGAGTAAACAGCCCTAGCATGAGAAAAATGATAATAATTGCGGGCTGAATTTAGACTGGACTAAATTTGAGGGTGGGAGTGATCCTGCTGTATTATCACGGAAGGGAAGTGACATAACGGGGTGAAAGGGTGAACCCCCATACGCCATCTACGGTTATCAATGATATTATGTTTTATTAAGAGAGGTGAATGAACACTTCGCTCATCTGTCAACCCACAGAGGCTCGGATGGATGAAAAAAAAACACTCGTCCACCCACGCAGCCTCTGTGTGTATGTGTGTGTGTGTGTGTGGGCATGTTGCGTAATTTCGGGTGAGCTGTTGCCACTCGCTAAATTACTACGTGCTATCACAGCGCCTGAAAAATACATATTTTATCAGCATAGATATTAGATATGGATAGATACGTGCACAGCGGCAGCTAGTTAGCTTCTTTTTTTTTTTTCACTTGTCAAGATCCCAAATACAGTGGAGTGACACATTTATTCATATTTTTACACCCTTTATAAATGAAACATCAACTAATCGGCTTTTAGTTTTTTTATTCCTCCCTGACGTGCTTTTACTAATGGATAATGGTAAATTTCAAATTTAAAATTCAGCGGAAAAGCAGTTGAATTCAGTGAAATGTACGTAAAGTCACGTGATAATGATCAATAATTTTATTAAATAAATTGTTAATTTTAGATTTATTTCTGTTTACACATTCATTTATTCTGTCATTTATCATGTATTAATTTGTCTGTTTATTGAATCATTTCATCTATTTATTTTATTATCTTATTTGAATGGACAATTTTCCTCATTCCATTTTAACAAGGATGTCTGCCACACCGTCAGTATTTATGTCATCACACACTCACACACCTCACGTGTCGCCGCTTCGCCTTCACTGTGCGGGCGCTCCATAACTGCGTTACAAAATAGTTAGGTAATTACATGTTATTACCTCTGAGGACGGCGTGACGAGGCACGTCTCCGCCTCGGCTTGGAAAAAGCCTGCGAGTTCCAGATTTCAAGCGGTCGAATCTGAGCGTTTGTGTTTGGCGGGCGTGAAGAAGAAGAACCCGGCGATGAAATATTGGAGATTGGACCCGGAGAAACGTTTTGGGACAGCGAGGTCGGGAGCGGCCCCGACGACGGCCCCGACGACGGGACGGCGTTCTGCCGCGGCGTGAAATCACTCGGCCACCCTACGTTGAAAAACGCTCCTCCGCCCCCGCAGATCCAAATCTGCCTTCCGGGGGGGGTTTTATCAGCCGTTTGTCCCGTTTCATGTTATTCGTCTGGATCTGTTTATGCCCGCTGGTCCTTTATTGCCGCGCGAATCGCATCCGTAATCTCGCCCATCATGAAAATGACCCCCCCGTCCAATAAATCCCGCGTTCCCTCCTGCCGATCTGTTTGTTGCATTAAACCTCGCGCATCAGCTTTAAATGTTATGCCACCGCGCCTCTTGTTTTATAGCTCGCTGTAAATTTCCAGCGCGCCTCTGTAACCTGTTTTGCCTTAACGCGAGCACGCCATCACCATTGGTTATTATTATCTCAGCAGCCAATCAGCGGGCAGCTTCCTCAGACCCGATGGCGGGCAGCACTGCAAACAGCAAGTGATTTTTTTTTTTTTTTTCCAGCCAAATAAATTCATTCTGGATGATTAAATCCATATTTTGTTCATAATTATGCGTGTTTTCACCGCGTGGGTGGGTTCAGTTTTGCTCAACTCAGAAAGTCCAGGTCGATGACACTGAAACTAATTAAATTCCGTTCAATCTGCGAGTTAAAAATCACTTTGTTGTAAATCCGGCCAGTATTGAGAATATTCCAATTCGTTATAAGTCCTACACATGGATCAGTATCGTATCCCTGCCTTCGGACGTGAGGAATCCATGTAAACACGCATAAATATATGTTATTACACAGTTATTAACACCAACACGCGTTCACAAGCGAATATATCCTATGGCAGATTGATGTCGTTCACGTTTGAGTAAAACAAATACAAACATGCACCGGAGTGTCGTTTCCACATCTGCGATCGCGTCCCGGGTCGACTTTTGCCGCGTTAGTGCCGAGCGGCCGCACGTTCGACCTTCGACCCGCCGGCGCCGGGAAGCCGTCGCCCCCGCGAGGCGGTTGACGGATGGGAGCTTTTGCGCTCCCGTGTTTCTGCTCAGGCGCGATTGCAACACGCGGCCATATAATCACCGAGTGGGTCGGGGATTTTGCAACCTGGTTGGGGGGGCGGCAGGGGCGGGAGGGGGCAAGAGATGTCCAAACATGCCCCCCTGTCTCCACCTTCAAGTAAAAGTCGCCCCCTTTTCCTTTCACCCTTTCGTTAGAACTCAAACATCGTTCTGGTAAATGGAGCCTGACGGAAAAAAACGCAAAATTTACAGTTACCCCGATGACGTGAGCTGTCCCCCCCTCCACCACCTCTAGGTGAAGGTGATGAAATCTCTTAAATGTTTCTATAGTGTTTAATTTCCACCTTATTGAGTGGATTTCGTATTTATGGAGCGCCACGGGTTTTATTTTTTCCGCGGCACGCGATGAGTCACTTTTACGCCGCAGTATTTCCAAACTGATTTATTTCAGCGGGTTTTTCTTTTACGGCTCGTCATAAAATGAGCGACGACGTCTCGAAAAGAGCGTTACTGCTTCAGGTTGCAAAAATAAAAGTCCTGGCACGGCGGCGACGGGAGACCACACAGGAACATTATTATTAATAATATTGTTATCGAGCGCTTTAAAAAAAACAACAAAAAAAAAACAGTGATCGGAAAGCGTGCAGGATAGCGACTCAAAACGATGGAGAGCCAATCAGAAGCAAGATGCCTCCTGGCCAGAGCGCTATGAACAGGAAATAATCGTTTAACAATAAGTAAAATCAGATAGAAGCTGGGTGTAATCTGGATATGGAAATTCGCGAAACCCCCTTTTTTAAATTTAAATCACCGAATGATGAAGAAAGCAAACGCCAGTCACGTCGGCCATCCTCAGCATGTCGCCGCTCGTCGTAACTGTGCGTAAACTGTAATTGCAGCCAACGCTGCCGGGAAACTGATTTAGCAACATACCGCAACTATGCACGGCTCGCACTTTGTCATGAAATTCCAACTTTCATGCGAACCATGCCGGCGTTATACACCAGTAATACACTAGTTATACACTGTCTGCAACAGGAACCTTGTGGATTTATTGGTTTGATGTGTGTTTGAAATGGTCTAAAAAAAAAAAATGATCTCCAGTTTTTTTCCAAAGCTCAATTTGACTTTAAAAAGTATGTTAATATTGATATGTTAAGGTGAACAAACCTGAAAATATTCACATTTATTCACATCTTTTGTTTTTTTTTTCCGCACCAGACCCCCACAGAATGGATAGATGAATAAATGAAATTCTGCTCATCACAAAAAAAAAACCACAACTATAATACAACGATGCCGTGTGTCACCATATCTGTTATTATAAACGCCTGCTACATTTGAATGTGTCAGCGTCGCGTTCACTGTCCCTTCCTGCGTTGCTTTTTTTGTTTTTCCGATCACAGGGAGCGAATTCTCCCACATCCAGGATGTAAAATCTGCAAAGTCACGTCAAATTCAGACGGGACGCGTCTTCTTTGTGCCGGTCCGGCGCCATATTTTACAGCTGGCCTTTTTTTATTTTTTTTAACGACTGCGTTAGTCAGTCCGTCTGCCTCGATGTTCACAGCCAGTAAAAAGCAAACGACCAAAACAAGACGAGCCGATGATTCATCTGATTGGCCGAGCGGGTGTTGACTGTTTTTCTTAATGGTTGTAATAAGCCGGTAATAAATGGGTTTGATATCTTTCCATCTTCATATATTTCAGTAAAACTTCCTGTCGGTCTAAAAGAATCAAAAAAAAAAAAGAAAAGAAATTGGAACTTTTCCTTATTTGAAGAAAACCTGTTTTTGTTGAGTTTTTTCTTTTTTTTTTTTTTTTGGGTTTTAACAGGACTATAAAAGCAGGAAAGAAAGAAAAGCAGCTCTATTTTCAATTCTTTTTGTTTTGGCTCCAAATGGTAAAATGAAAGTATACTTTGGTTTCCTGACCTGCTGGACAGCATCATAAGTGGTGTGTGTGTGCACGCGCGTGTGTGTGCGCGTGCGTGCGTGCGTGCGTGCGTGTGTGTGTGTGTGTGTGTGTGTGTGTGTGTGTGTGCGTGTGTGTGTGCCTGCCGGTGAAAGAATCCCCTGGATGTGTCTCAGAGGCTGATAAAGCAGAGAGCAAAAGTACATTTGATGCAGGAAGTTTTACCAGCAGTAGCAGGCAGTTGGCGGCCATCTTTGCTCTGCGGCGCTTGTGTTATGCGAAAAAGATACGAAACACTCTACATCCACATTTTTCAAGCTATGAAGCGCACTTTGAGCAACTTTTATCCCTGAAATACTACAAAAATCTCATGATCTGAATACGACAGCGGGAAACTCAAAACGCGAAATTTGCGCGGAATGTTGCAAGCTAGCTCCCACGACTGGGATACGCTTCATGACGCCGTGTGAATTTGTTTCATTCATGATTCATTTAAGATACAAAAAAACAACATACAAACTCACTTCTGGAATCAATATGTATCTTAAGGGACCATTGTAATACAAATCTCCAGAGTTGCCACATTGGGTCACTTCCTTGTTTCCTGCAGGACTACAAACGTTTCAGTCGGAGACAATCGATCCGCTCAGGATCGGTCCGCGTTGGACTCCCCATGACTCCCCCCTTATGCAACACCATCGCAGAAAAAATCAGCACAGACGCCCAGCGTAACCTGTCTGCTCATCGATAAGTCGATGCGCGGCGCTGTAAATGTATACAAACAAGACGATTGGTCTAAAACTGGAGTGGCGCTGAGCTTGACCCCGCCGTGCTTTGAGTAGCATTCGCTATATTTCCTGGGATCCGTATATCAGGCCTGCCTTCCACGCGGTCGCGTTCATGTGTTTCCCCGCGCCGACGACACGCTCATTTATCTTCTCGCTGCGATTCTGTGATTGTGGACACGCCTGTGAAATTCCAAACATTTCGATAAAAATAAAACTACACTGCGCCTCTTATCTAAACAACCTCACAGATCCTCATCTGGGATATATCGTTTTCTCCTTCTCACATTTATTCGCAGCTACGCTCAATAAAACCCAAATCTGTAATATTCCGCTGCCACTATAACTCAAAACAAATGGAAATTATGCTATATAGATTTCTATTAATAAACATAAAGCTGAATCATGAACACCAGTGTGCTTGTAAAGTGCCTATTGTGAGTATAATATACACATTTTATCATTTTCTTCATTTCTAAAATGGGTAGATGGAAGGAGGGCAGGCAAAAGAAGCCAAAGCTTCAGCTGATTATTGTGTTTGTTTATTTATGTATAAATCTTAAGTGCATACATTGTCATATTATATGCGTAGAAGTTGAAAAGACCAAAATGGAATGAACTAAACCGAAGTGAAGTCAACTGAATTAAAGTAAATTGAATTGAACGGAACAGAACCACAACTGAACTGAATAAAATTGAAGAACTAAACTAAAATACAATCAAAGTAAACTAAACCAAAATCAAATGAACTGAATTAAACTGAACAGAACTGAACTGAACCACAACTGAACAAAACTAAAGTAACTGAACTGAACTGAACTGAATCAAATTCAGCTGCATATAACCAAACCAAACCACCAATGAACCGAACCGAACCGAACCAAACTGAACAAAACTGAACTGAACTGAGCTGAGCTGAACTGAACTAAACTGAACAACACTGAACCAAACTGAACTAAACTGAGCTGAACTGAACTGAAATGAACCATATGAAACAAACTGAATTGAACTAAACTGAACTGATCTGAACAGAAATAAACTGAACTAAACTAAGCTGAGCTGAACTGAACTGAACTAAATGGAACTGAACTAAACTGAACTGAACTAAACTAAACTGAGCTGAACTGAACTAAACTGAGCTGAACTAAACTGAAATGAACCATATGAGACAAACTGAACTGAACTAATCTGAACCGAACTGAACTAAACTAAGCTGAAATGAGCTGAAATGAACCATATGAGACTAACTGAACTAAACTCAACTCAACTCAACTCAACTGAGATAATCCACTCACCCTATTCCCTCTCAAGATATTTTCAAAATAAAAGCAGAGAAGTCCTATGAATCAATCAGGAAACATGGACATTAGCTGAAAGCAAAACATTATTGGTTTATTTTGTGCTAATTTCCTAATGTTTTTCTCATTAAACTAGTGCTTTTTTATTCCTTTTGTGTCTTTTATGTCTTCGTGCACGTTCTCACCGTTAACTGGATTTTCACGGATTCCCCATCGCCGTGCACACCGTCGTGTTCCGGCGTAATATATGACATTAATAGTTCCGTAACGCTGCGTTCACGGCCCGTTTAACCGCACATAATATTTTACCAAAGCTCATCTCGAGGCGAAACAGCGCAAACGTATCCAATCCTTAATGTGCGCCGCAGCTGATACCGAATACTCAAAATAAACACGAAACAATAAACGGATTATTGTTCTTTTTATTTGATGTCACTAGCAGGCGGTGTAATTAAAGCCCCCCCCCCTTCCCTACACACACACACACACACACACACACTGAGTGAAAACAGTGACTGCGTTAAAGCACATCAAGGGGTTTGACAAATGCCGGCGGAATTTCACCAGCGCCAAGATGTGAAAATAACCATGACCCGGCTCTCGGTTTCATTCCGCCGCCGCGTCACTGCTGCCTTTTTTTTTTTTGTTTTTTTTTCATATATTTTTTCCCCCCCTTGATGGGAATTCGATCTGACAAAAATAATCACAGAACATTTTTTTTTATTTTATTTTTTCTGGCGGAGAACAACCTCGGATGTGATTTAATTGTCGTCGCAGATGGAAAGAAAAGAATGTTGACGCCGGGAAATATGCGAGTGAAGTCGAATCATTTGAAGTTTTTCCTCTCTTTCTCTCTCTCCTCCCTCCCCTTTGAGCTTATCTCTGTTTGTGTTGCTGCGAGGAGGCACGGCAGTCTGCCAAGAAGTTACATTGCAGTCGCGGGCTGACATAAACGTGGGTGTACAAAGGACTTGGAGGGCTTAAATACTTTATTGTGTGTGTAATGTGAACCGAGCAATTATATCTGCCAGCCTTTCAAACAAAGAGCTCCTATCGGGCAGGTTCATGTGTTTTTAATTAACAGCGCTCGGCTCTCAGATATTAACAGACGAACCGGAGGGAGACCAGGAGTGGAGAGATGGTCACCAGCATACATATATATATATATATATATATATATATGTATGTGTGTCTGAACACAAATGACCATATATGTCTGTATGTGTATACATACACACATAAATATGCACACACACTCATACATGATATATACATAAATATGAATATATACAACTCCATACATATATTGCATACATAAAATGTCAATTTGTTTGTGTATATAAACACACACACATATATGTACATAAATAAAGACATATGTATATACACACACTCATGCACATATTTGTATACATACAGACAGACATACATTTGTGTGTATATGTATACATGTATGTATATACACACACACATACATGTATATATTTCTAAATACAGATGATTTTTTTTATAAAGACATGCATATGTGTATATGTATATAATATTTTATTGGTACCATCGAGGAAATTCAAGTGCTTGTATATACGTATATTTGTATGTGTATACATGTTAGTATACACACACACGAAAAATATATGTGTACACATATCAATATACATATATGTATATATATGTCTATGTGTATATAATGTGTATCTGTGTGTGTATATATTCTTATTCTGTATTTGTGCCCTCTCATTTTCAGCTCTGTCTTTTTTTTAGAAAGTGTGAGTGTGGTTTTTTTTTGTTCGTTTTATATATATATATATATATATATACACACATCCATTTTCTGCCACTTACCCTGCACTCAGGGTTGCAGCAGATAGTGGAGCAATTATTTATATATATATATATATATATATATATATGTTTATGTATGTATGTATGTAACATTGGTGCCTCTGCCTCACAGCAAGAAGGTCCGCGGTTTGATTTTGACACGGGTCTTGTTGAAAAATATACAGGAGGTTCATCAGTAACCCACAGTTGCCCAGATGTGTGTTTCTACTTTAGGAGTGATAAATAAGTGTTATAGATAATGGATGAATGTAATATACAGAATGTTTTCAAATTGCCTCCGTCCAAATTCAAAGGCGCTTCTTCTATTATTAGGTGGGGGGTTTGGGGATTGGGCGGGGGGGGGGGGGGCTCGAGGAGGTTGTTTACTCTCACATCAGAGCAAATTTGGCAGCCTCCGCCCCATTCAACACGATACCGCGCTAATCCAGTTTAAAAATAATTAGCCACGGGCTAGCAGACCTGCGAAATTCCTCACCCTGTCCACAAGAGTCTTCCTGAGCTCAACATGATCAAAGAGGCTGTGTATGTTTGAAGATAATATAATATAATGAAATATAATATAATGTAATATAGTGTAATATTGCATAAAAAAATGTAATATGGTATTGTTACTTTGGGTTTCATAGATGGAGATCAGATGCTTAAAGATGAAACTTTAAACTTCTGTTTGAGGCGATGATCAGTTGTGTTGATGGAAGTATTAAAAATATTCAGTAAAAAAATGAAAAAATATTATTTCCGGCAATCAAAAATGGTTTGACTCCCCCTCCTCCTTCCCCAGCTCCCAACCTGAAGGGGCGGCCTCGGAAAAAGAAGCTATCCATCTCTCAGAGGAGGGAGTTCCAGGGTCCGGCTCAGGGTCATGGGTTGTCAGGGTCGCACCAGGGGTCGGCGGCGATGGCAGCGCTGGATCCCGGCAGCCCGGAGAGCAGGAGCCCTAAGGTGAGACACACGAGTGACTGACCGCCGTCAACTTACCGCTACCCTGAGTTAGCCAACCGGGCTAAAGCAGCTTAGCTTTTTTGGGTTGGTGGTTGTTTTTCTACCACCTCAAATATTTCAAAAAGCTCATGGTGCCGAGCCAGGCAGACCGTGAGATTTTGAAAAGATTTTTGGAGATTGTTGAAGACAAAATCTGTGTTTCCAGAGAGTCGCTGACTTTCTGCCCGGTGACTTCATTTCTTTTTTGAACGGAGATGTCACTGTCGGAGCCAGGGACGTCTCTCTTTGGTAGATTTCACACTTTCCTGGTGAGACATTGTCGTTTTTGGACTCATAATGCTCAACGTTAAATTCCGATGGAGCCTCCGGTCCGTCGTCCCCGTTCACTTCCTGCGTTCTCTGGGAGTTTGCCACCAGAGCTTGTTGACTCCAGTGCCATCACCTAAAGCGGCACAGAAGAAGACAGGATCTAGTACATTATCAGCTGCTCCTCGACCGCCGCCACGTTTTCCATTGTCTTAAACGTAGAGCAGAACTTGGAAGTGAATACGTATAGTGGATGTGTCGCCTAGCAACCATGCTAACATAATTAGCACACTTGGGAAGTCTGTGGGACGGTACCTTTGAAACAGAGGTACCCATTTACATAGACAACGTTAGCATCAGTTAGCCTTCATCCAATTGATAGGAGGTAAGATATTCAATGCACCAAGGTATTATGTCATTCATTAAAAGACATATGAAATCAATAAAATCTTGACGCTAATGTCTGACAGTCGGCTAGCGGGGTTAAGGCTAATTCCTGCAACGTCTATTGAGATAGGTTACGTCCATAAACAGGTACGTCCTTTCCAGACGCGTTCAAACATCACCGCGCGGATGGAGAATTCTTCTCCCTGGTTACACCAGCGCCACCTATTCTTCTCTGCTTTCATTGGTCGTACTCGAACAGACTCCGCAACACTGCCCGCCAAAGACTTCCGGTGGTACCGCACCACTTGCCGCATCCGCAAGCTCCCCGAGAACATACAGGAAGTGAACGCAGAGATATTTAACCCTGAGCATAAATGAGCCTTCACAGAGATACGACCTGACAGACTTCAGATGGGATCTTGCGCCTACCTTTTTGGGAGCATGGAGGATTTTTATTCACACTTCGTGGCAGGGCAGGTACACGCACGTACCCCATTTTCATTCGTCTCTTTGAAAACATTCGTCTTTCCGAAAAACCTTGGCGTCCTTTAAAAGAAGTAAGCTTCAGGAACACATTTGCATTTATTCCAGCGCCGCGAGAACATTTTTAATTCTCGCATAAATTTCCCCGGCAGTTGAAAAGAGACACGGAAGGTGGCGTTGTGTTACCGCGATGGCTTTTTGCGGCGGCGGCCCCGATATTGAGACGTCGTCCGCCGATCCCATCGGAAAGTGCCCCTTTGCAGTTCGCAAACGGTATCGGGCATTTTCCCGCGCGGCCTTTCATCCCGGCCGTGGCTGACAGCTGGAATATTCCAACCGAAGGGAAGACCGGCTCAGAGAGCCCTTCCACGGCTCTTATCCCGACGACCTTGGACAGTTCAATCAATATTAACAATTCTCTCTTTGAGCCGGAGTCAAACGAATCTGTGTCTAATCTGCGATGACAAGGGAGCTGCTCCATTGATAATCAATGAGCGGTTGAGCGGCGGCTATGTTTGCGCCTCGACCCCCTCGAAAATATTCCGAAAGTGTCAGAAACGGTTTGGGTGACGCTCGGAGGAAGAGTCGTCTTTTTTTCATCCGGAGTTACGTCGGCTGACTTCCTCCCGCCTTTCTCCACCCACCACCGCAGGTCAAACCCAACTGCAAAGTGGTACCCAACGGAAAAATAAGCTCCGCGGCCAAACACAGGGCTGGCAGCCTCAGCAAGAGGTCCTCGCTGGAGGAGGCGGAGAGGGAGAGGGAGGAGCGCATGGAGGCGGATGAGGGGAGAGAGGAGGACTTCACAGAGGAGAGCAGAGAGGAGGAGCAGGCCTTCCTCGTGGAGCTCTACAAGTACATGAAGGACCGAGACACGCCCATCGAGAGGATCCCCTTCCTCGGCTTTAAACAGAGTGAGTACCCGCCGTCGTGCTTCCACTTTAATACCGGGGAAAATCAATGTCTGGTATCGGAGAAGAAGTTATCGACGCTGTTTTGCTTTTTCGATTTTCCCTTCATGGATTTAGGTGTTGTTAAATGAACGCCAAACTCAGTCAAAACAAATACATAGATATGATTTTATTTATATACGAATGCACTTTTTACAAATTATATTCATAATCAATTTATTTTTGACGTTTAATTTAATTTGTTTATTTATATTTATGAGAGGGCCAGTGCTCTTTATTTTTAGTCCTATTGCAGATATCGTGGGAAGGGAATGGAGGGAGAAAAAAAAAATCAAAAATTCAAGTTCCTGGAAATCCCAGGCATCGGAGAGTCAAGAGTCAAAGGCCGGTGATGAACGAGGAAGAAAAAAAAAATCGGAATTTTATCATTTGATATTTTCTTAATATTAACATGCTATGGGATGAAAAAAGCACTATGTATATATATATATATATATATATAGTGCTTTATATATTTTTATATATATATATATTATATCATATATATATATATATATATCAAAATATCAAATAATAAAAATTCTGATTTTTTTTCTTCCTCGTTCATATATATATATATATGCGCAAGCACTATATACTGTATATAAAAGACCCTCATGTTTAGTGAAGAGAAACAGAAATGTTTCAAGTCAGATAAGGAATGATGATGCATTCTGAGCTAGAAGTCAAAACAGGCCGCTTGTTCCCCCTCCTGTTCCCGCACCCCGATTCCAAAAAGAAGAAAAAAGAATCAGCAACTAATAACATCGAAAATAATTCAGCGTGGTGACGAAACGTGAGCGTGTTGCGTCGCAAAAAGGCTTAACAAGGCCCCGACTGTCGAACCGCGTTCGAGGAAGTCAAGGCGAGGGGGGAAGGAGGGTCCCCGTGAGGGGGAAAAAAAGTGAGAGAACGTCCTCCTAAGCGTCGGAAATAAGAAAACTTCACACGCGTGGTGGGACGGCGTTCCGTCGGAGATGAAAAGACGTCTAATGTGGGTCGGATGCCGGACTGGCGCTCCGCGTTTTTTCGCCGGCATCATGAAGGGCATGCACTGGTCTCTTGAAACTGGGGGAAAAAAAAAAAAAAAAACATGTTTGTTTTTTTTTTCTGTGTGTGTGTTTGATTTCGAGGCCACACACAAGAATGCGGGCTCTCATCTCGAGCTGCGGTTTTTCAGATTCACTTCTCTTCTCTCTCTCTCTCTCTCTCGATCTTTCTCTCACTTGCTTTTCGAGGAAGGAAATCACATTTGCATTCATCAAGCGAGCCAGAAGAGATTTAGCCATTCACATCAGAATGTAGCGAGGCAACATCAGCAAATAAGCGCGGGGCGGGCGAGGAGCTGGAGAGAGAGAGATGTGCATTGAATTGAACAGTGGCAGTTTATAGCATTTAAAGTCATTACTCCCAGCCATTAGATGGAGGTGAGACGAGGCCGCTTCAATTCGTCCGACCCCGCCGCTACATTTTGACGATCCCCGTCACCGCGGCCGCCGACACGCCGTCGCTTAAATAGGTCGTCGACGGGGTAGAGGGGGGAGAACGGGCGGGGTCGGTGGCGGCGGCGTGTTCGAGGGGGGTGGGATTAAGCGACCCGCTTTCACTATTTCCTCGCCGCCGTTTTCGCGGCGTAACTGCTTTACACACGGCGCACGTCGAGGGAAAAAAAAAAAAAAGAAGAAGCAAGACACATCATAAGCGAGGCTCCTCATTAAATGATGAAATCATGCTGTTTAAACTTCGTCCTTGGCAGCGAGCGTGCATCGGCGCATGTAAAGAGAAACGCAAGGGGGCGGGGGGTGGGGGGGGATAAAAAGCAAAACAAATCATCATTAATACAACAAACCCTCAGATGTAATCAGGCACCGTTGTCATATTCTCCCCTTTAAGCCGGCTCCAAATGCACCCGAAGATCAAACAAGCTGCTTTTCCTCCAAAGGAAAAATGAAATTATGCTATTTTTTTTTTTCCATTTCTTGTAATGTTTCAGTAAGAATCTTTTTTCCTTTTTTTTTTTTTTTTTTTATGAAGTTCTCTGGAGTAAAAAACAAACCAACAGATGGTTGAATGATCCGTCTACACTTCGCCGTCCGTCCGTCCGTTTGATTTTCCTCCAAGATCGTAAAAAAACAAAAAAAAAACCCCTCCTCCGTTCATGCGTCTTCTACCTCGTCCCGTCGATTGGAATCTCATCCCGACGGTATGACGTGGTTATGTTTTTTCACGCCGCACATTCTACACCCGGTAATGATATTTTCCCGGTTTAACACAGTGCCCACTTGTTTGTCCCGCCTCACACTCATATTGAATTTATATCTGACTCCAGGGGCTGCATGCATAAAACATTTGAGAGCAGAGGTGCTGATCTGAGACCAATTGGCCTCTTAAGTCCGTAATAACCGCGTGTATTTTACACAGACTCCCTAACCCTTCAAAATAACTTGTGGAGCCGCTGCTGCCGCCGACCACTTTGTCAAAAAAAAAAAAAAAAAAATTGGAAAACGCAGCCTCGAATTACCTGGAAATAACCACTTTAACGCGCACCAGACCCCAAATCGCTTATTCTGAAGCGTATATACGAGCTGACGTCTTTACTTTTGAATCTTTTTTAGCTTCGGCTCAGGAGAAAAGTCGGTCTTTTGGTATTCAGAGTTTTTGAGTGCGCCGCGCTAACTTGTTTTGGGGGGAATACGCTTTGCTATCCACCGTCCTGCCATGAAGACGTGGAGCTGACGGCCTGCACTTAGCTTAGCATGATGCATTCAGGCCTATGTTAGCGGTGGCCTACCATTATTGAAAATTATCACGTGCGCATCCGGATGAGCGGAAGAATAACAAGTATGAAATCATGAGTCAGTGCTATTTTTGTAGCATGCTACTTCCTCGGGGCAGAGCGAGTGCACGAAGTGCCCCGGTAGTTTTTTGGCCTGCGAAAATATCAGCTGGATACTATTTCATTGTTTACTAGACAGATCAAAACGGCGCTGAGTCTCGTGAAATATGGCCGTCTGCTTCGTCACATCTGCGCGTACGGAGAAAGACATCTGCTTAAAACACTTGTTTTCTGAATGGAGTCTGGCATGTGACAGAACGCATGGTGGACAACTGAATGTGGGATCTATTAAAAGGAAGCATAAACGTCCAGTTCAAGCTGGCTGAGTCAAAACAAGCACGCTGATAAAACATGTTCCACTTGGCGTGATGGGGACGCGGGGGAAGTTACAGGAATACATTTTGCCACGGATGGGGATCGGCTGCTGATTTTTTATTTAGACGCCGCAAAATCACATCACAGCTGTCCATGACACTCTTGGCGGAGAAGGTCTGGACCACCAAAAGGATCTCAGACAACTCAGTGTGGGCGGCTTTCTGCCTCGACCGGTCGCGACTGAATTAGAAGCAAGAGTGCGACGAGACAGAGGGGGTCGGAGGGTCGGGAGGGACAGGCCCAATAACAGTAGCGCGAGCAGTTACATGCTAATAGCTGAGATGATACAATAATAGCTATGCTATTCGTGAAATAAATAATGGCGAGAAGATACGAGGCTCCTGCCATGCACTGCACATGAGCGCAGACAGGGTAGGAAGAGCAGGAGGGGGTGAGAGAGGTGCATCAGAGTGGGATATCACTCTGTGGCAGCGTCTCTAGAGGCTAGCCCAGCGCTAACTATAATGCGTGTGCAGGCCAGAACCCGCCGCCAATTGGTGTGTGGCGAGCCACAGGTGGATGAGTGTGTGTGTGTGGGCTAATGGGTTAATGAAGCACCATGAGAGCCCAGAGGTTATAGGGGGTGGGGCTCAGACCTCCAGGGGACACTAAACTCCTCCTACTGCCTTTTTTTTATTACTTTGACTGAGCAGCTCGGGGTTACATAACACCGGCTTTATATGAAGACACAGGGGCTTGTTCTTATATGTTTTTGCTGTATTTTATAATAATATTTTAACAATTAAGAATAGAATATTCCTTTAATGCTCCCATGGTGGAAAAATTGATGCCGCAGAAAGTGGATAGTCCAGTAGCGGTAGTTAATAATGTACAAGTAGTAAGAAAAAAATATATAAAAATAAAATATAGCTAAAATAGAATAAATGAATAAAATCAAAGATATCAATAAATAAATAAATAAATAAATAGATAGACAAATAAATAAATAAATAAACAAAATATTGAAGAAAAAAAAACTAAACTACACATAGAGCAGTATAAATGTGCAAAAGTAGTGACTAGTAGCAGACAACGATGCTTTCGGCAGCAGCACCTTGGATGTGTGGGTGAGTGAGTGAATGAATGAATGAACATGTTGATTTCTTATTGATTTTAAAGGAATTTCCCAAACTTTAGGGACTTTCTTCATGAATGTCTTCAGCCCAAATTGCAACAAGAAAGTCAAAAAGAAAAAAAAAAACAGCCGCGTTTTTTAAATTCTTGATTTTCTTCAAGAAAAAGAAAAAAAGTCCAGTGGCCACGAGAAGAAGATTTTGACAAGAATTAACCGTGACCTGGAAGACTGAGAACCTCCACAGACATGGTTTTTAAGATGTAATTCGCGGCTAAGAATAAAATTTAGGACTTACACTGATAAGTCAGTATTTTTTAGTGCGTCACATGGCTGGAACTGCATCGGATGACTTGTGTTTCGGCGTTTGTGACTTCCAAACAAGGGGCGGGGCTTAGCGTGCTGGAGGGGCGCCTCTCGTCACGTGGCTAATATCAACAACTGAGGTCTGACAGGAGCAGCGAGAGTGATGAGGATTAAAACACGAGTGGTTACTTTCGGTGGCGTGTGTGTGTGTGTGAGTGAGTATATCAGGCCGCTGCGTGTCTCATCACTCGGGCCTCGGCATGTGATTGTGAACATCAGTTCCAATTTGTCTCTCCCGTTCAGCGCCGTCGTCTAATTGCCGTGCCATCGGTGTGTCACTGAGGCTGCATTGTGTTCCTGTTTTGTCATCCTTATCTCCGTGATAATTGCCCCTGCCAAATAGAGGGGAATTAAGAAAAGAAATTGCTAATGACAAGACATCTAAGAAAAGGCATGTTCTCTCATTTCCTTTATCTGCTCCGCTCCCTCCCAGTCCCCGCGTGCTATTGTGGTAATTACAGTCGATGCATAACAAGCCAGTTAAATAGTCCGTCTCTGTGTTTCCGCAGTCGGTAAAGCACAATACGCCGCGGTGCTCGGTTCAAACAGGGGAAAAAAAAAAACTACTCCCAGCTCCCTTTGTTATTCCACCGGTGCATTGACAACGGTCGGGAGAGGAGGGAAGGAAGGGAGAGAGAGAGAAGAGAAAAGAGAAAAAAAAAATCAATGCTGTCAAATGCGGAGATAGGAAAATGTCATTTTGACAAATGCAAGGCTTTGTGTAAGCACAGATTGAATTTTGATGGATTTCTCCCCAGGCGAGGCCTCCTTTTCTTATTTATAGGCCGGCGTATAAAAATGTTAAACAATGATGTTACAGAAAGCAAATACAAATGTCATCGGCACAAAAAAAAGGGAAAAAAATTCCCTTCCTCCAATGAACTTGCAGTTCTTTGTTTTGTGGGAAATATTTCCTTAGAAAAAGACAGACAGCCATTTGAAGGCTCTCTGAAGGCTATTTTTAGGGAAGCGTTACACAAGACTTTTATTTTGATAGGACCGTCATGGGTTATTTGCATTGTGGGGGGCGGGGGGGGGGGGGGGGGGGGGTGATAAATGCAAATGAATTTGCATGAGTTCAAACAGAAGTTTGAGCGTGTTGCCAGGCGTTTGATGCCCGTAATGGTTTCCGTTCGTACCTGCGGGGCTGCAGAGCAGCCGAGAATTATCAAAATCTCTCCCTTTTATTTTTTTCTTCTTCTCCTAGGATGAAGCATATGCTTTATTTTATCGCGCGCTGGCGATTGTGAAGCCGCCCAATATTCATTCGCATACCTCTCCGACGCTTTATGCGAAAAATGATATCAAAAAAAAAAAAAAAAAAAAACGTGGGCTGCTTTTGTCCCGGCTCGTTCACGAACTATCATATTCTTTTGCAGCCTATAAATATAGAAGATGAAAACAAGGAGATGTAAACGCATCGTCGGTGTATTTATATCGCCGGTTTTACCCTGCATATTTTACAGACTCCGGGGGTAATTTAAGGCGAAAAGCATTCGCTTCCACTGTTTATTCAGGCGTTTAACAAAGCGCCCCCCCCCCCCCCGTGTCTCTTCTGCGGCAACTGTTTGCACCATCGACTTGATGTAAAAACGCGCCGTTGGCATTGACGATCCAATCTGATGGTACAACCCCAGGACATACTGTCACAGAAACTACCTTCAGTGATTCACTCATTGTCTAAACCCTTAATCCTGCATTCAGGGTAGCAGGGCGGGGGGCTGCAACCTGCCTAGCTGGGAGGCGGGGTTCACCCTGGACCGGCCGCCTGCTGATCACAGGGCCAGCCAGTCGTTCACACCGCATATCGGGACATATATCCATTCATTTGTGACTTAAAAACTTGTTTTTGTTGAATTGATTTTTAAATATTGACCTGGAATAATCCGAAAAACATAAACCACGGGACACTCGGTTTATTGGGACGGCGTTCTGAGGGACGTCCCGGGCACTGGGGGCGGCAGAAGGGACAGCACAGTTGTTGCATAATTCATATTTTCTTATGTTTTACTTCTCCAATCTTCTCACTGCTTACTTTATTTACTTTATACTTGAAATAAAATGCTAAATAATAAAAAATATTACTATTGTTATTATTTTTGTTATTTTGATCATGTTGGTGATAATGGTAATGGTAATAATAATGATAATAATCAATAGCTATTTTAAGCTTGAATAAGAATTATTCTAATAATATGATGCTCATGATAGGTTGCGATTTTGCTGGATATGAATTATATTTATTTGTTATAAATTATTATTTGTCATGCACTGTGTTTGAAGCCAGGTCACTCTCCCCTTGTGACCCCTTGTTCATCTTCTGTCTCCCACAGTCAACCTCTGGACGATGTTTCAAGCTGCTCAGAAACTCGGAGGATATGAGTTAGTAAGTATTCACATATGTGACAATATATTTCCTCTCTTTCTTTCGCCCTTCCCTCTCCCTCTCTCTTTCTCTCTCTCTGTACCCCGATATACCCCCCGCCCCCGCCCCTGAGGTCAGCCACTATTTTCCCAAGAAGAAAGTCTCGCTTGGAGCCGCATTTAGCCGAAATGACGACTTTATTTCTAACTGCACCCCCTCGCCCCCCCGCCAACTTGAAAACACATGTGGCACGGACGGAAATTTGGAGGGAATTTTTTTTTTTTTCCCATGTCAGGGATAAAGTGAAATGCACAGTGAAAAAAAACATAACACACACGGTCAGAAACCTGTTTGTTTGGCCTCTCATTTTTCACCTATTTACTTGTTTCCAAAATAAAGTAGGCATCGTCACCACACAGGAGCGTGCCCTGCTTTCAAAAGCCTCGCATCGTTGGCCAGATATCACACGTGTCACGGCGTGGCGTTCGCATCCTGTCATTTCAGGCATGATGTAACCTGGACTTATCGCGTCGGGGGGGCTGTTGAACACCCGTGCTCATTATCCTTATAAAATGTCCATTTTCCTCTGTTTGCCGTCTCCGTCCCCGTGCCTTATCTCTCCTCTTCTAACCCCCCAGATCACGGTCCGCCGACAGTGGAAACACGTATATGACGAATTGGGCGGCAATCCCAGCAGCACAAGCGCGGCCACGTGCACACGGAGGCACTACGAGAGGTGAGTCAAGGCGTCCGGTGGCGCCCGGGTTGCGTCACCGTGGCGGAAATAACCCCGTGCAGCCAAAGAAGCTGTAGGGAGAGGTTGCGGATAAGCTCCGCCCCCTAACACAGGGGAAAACATTGATTTAAAAAAGCTGCCCTGTGATTGGCTGGGCTTGAATGGCTTGGCAGGTATAGAGACAGATTTACCACCAATAAGCCCCTCCCTCACCGTGAGGAAACCAAGGCTGCTTTGTGATTGGCTGGACATGAACAGAGGAGGAAGTGTAGTGTCGGCTCGCCTATAAGCCCCGCCCCCACACAGCAGGGGAAATCATTGATAAAAAAAGCTGCTCTGTGATTGGATGGATATGAACAGAGTAGGAAGTGCGGAGTCAGCTTGGTTATAAGCCCCGCCCCCGCACAGCAGGGGAAACCACTGATAAAAAAAATAATAAATGCTGCTGTTTGATTTGATGGAATTGAATAGAATTACAGGAATGGAGTCAGATTCATCACCTCTAAGCTCCACTCCCATCCCACAGGGGACACCATTGATAAAAAAAAAAAAAAAAAAAAAAAAAGAAACAGCTGCTCTGTACATAGACAGATTGCCTACAAGCTCCGCCCCCAGACCGCAGGGGAAACCATTGATTGATGGCTCCGGAGATGATGGCATCACTCTGGCAGACTAAAAAAAACAACGCAGAACCAAGTTTTTTTTTTTTTTATCAACTGTGCAGCTTTGGCAGCTTTGTAACGCAAGACAAAAAAGGGGAAAAAAAAACAACAACATGCCAGCTTTGATGAAAAGAATTGATTCGCTTTGAGGCAACAGTTCCGACGGCTCAGACAATTTGGAGCCGTCTCCCGTCTGGAACGCCACCGCGAGCCCCGTCCCGAGGAGGAAACCCGGGCTGAGAAACGACATCGTACGAGACGCCGGGCCGCCGCCAGGAATGCGGGCAGAGCGACGGCGGCTGCTCGGCTCGGCACGTGAGACAATTAGATCAGTCGCAGCCCTGGAGAACAAATTAGCACGGCCTTCTGTCCTGGTGCGGTTGTAGAAATCACTTGTTTTGCATCAAATTCATTCATTCATTCATAACTGATACCGCCTATCCTGCTAAATGTCACCCTCTCATTCAGACATCATATAGATATACAACCGCGTCGCCGTGCGTTGTATTGTGTCGAACGATGTTTATTTATTGCATCATTAGAGCGCAGCCGTCACACTGATTCGCGGATCAGCTGAACAGACACGCAGCGGGCCGCTGTTGCCACGGGGGGAAACCACGTACAGAACCGACGCCTTTTTTGCCGAGTCGCGCTCCTCACGCCGGGCATTGGCGTCGTATTTACCCCTCGGTGTCGGACGAAGCCCGAGGCTTTATAAAATCGAGCACAATTTATCACTTACGTATTTATTTATTTTGCCGGTACCTTAATGAAGACTTGTTTTTCTCCTGGATGATATTAATGGCCTCCAGAGGAACATCTGTGGACGACGTGAACGTGTGCCGACGGATTTGTGTGCCGGGCCGATGCATTCCTCACGGGCCCCCAAATCAATTCACGACGACATGAGAGCCGGTTATTTTTTCCAGAGGATTAATTGATTGGTTTCCTGGCACTATGGAACCAATTACGCCGCAAACTCCGCCCCCGCCGCTCAGCGAGCAAGCCAGAAAAAGGATTTAAAAGCTCAAAATAACAGCAGAGTTTTGAATTATTAACTGACCCGCTTGGATGCACATATATTCAGCAGTCATCCCCCCACCACCACCGCCACCACACACACACACACACACACACACACACACACACACACACACACACACACACACACACACACACACACACACACACACACACACACACACACACACACACACGCCATACACACTCGGCACTGCGAGATAAAATGAAATCACTGTTTAATGTATTCATCTAATCATTCAGTCAGATACTGCGGCTTTTTTAAACTCCACATCATAATCACTGGGTCGGTATTACTAAATTAAAGCAAGCATATGGGTATCAGCCGCAGGGAGCGCTCAAGGTATTATGCAGGGATGCACACACACACACACACACACACACACACACACACACACACACACACACACACACGCACGCACAGGCATGCATGCATTCGCCTACTTTTCCAAGGTTAAACATAAAAAAAAACACAAAAATGTTCTTCTCAACACAAGATAACCAGTCCCAGCCCCCCCCCCAGCACATCAAAATGTGCATGCACACACACACACACACACACACACACACACCTGTCATCAACGTGTCAGCGTTTCGGTAGACCATATGGAGGAGCCAGGCGGGGGTCACGCCGTGTCAGGAACCGTAGCCTGGTTTGCAGGATGCGATGCAATGCAATGGCGGCGGCGGCGGCGGTTTGTTTTCGGGGAAACGAATGACGGCACGTGAGAGTTATTTACTCATAATAGAGGACGACCGGTTTGACTGCCTGTGAATCTCATTTCCTAGACTTTGAAGGTGGGGGGGGGGTTGAGGTGTGCCGGCCCTTTACCTCTCCGAGAGAAAATAACGCTGAATCAATGCAATAATATCCACATACTGCGGCGAGAATCGCGCCGAAGGACGCGAGTATCACGTCTGTGTGAGCAAGAGCGCCGGGGGGGGGGGGGGGCCAGAGGGATCAGCTGAGGCCGAACGCGGCCCATTCAGAGGTTTGAGCCGAGCCCGGGTTGTTCGGGGCCGCTCGGAGGGCAATTAGCTTCATTGTATTAACTCGGCAAACATGGCGACGCCCCGGCCGTGATGAATGAGGTTGTTTGCGCGGCAAGCCGGAGTGTGTGTTTGTCGTCCCCCCCCCCGGGGCGTCTTTGTTTCCACCTCTAATCATTAGTCAATGTGATGCAGGAATATAATTCACGGTGGAAGAACGCTCATATTGGTGCAACACTTATTTTTTCCTCTTCCCTCTCTCTCTCGAGCCCGTGACCACGTCGTCCGTCCGAACGGGAAGCGGCGTCCCCGGGGCGCAATCGCCGCAAATGAAGTGAACGTCAGCCGGGTTAAACACGCTGAATATCCACAGCCACTCAGCGGACGCTTTAAATGATACATATTATCCCTTTACGGCCCTAATGGTAAAATCATACGAGATGGTTTCCTAGGAGATGTTGTGAGCGATAAAGCCGGGGCGGGGGGTATAATCACTATATTTATGCTGTCCAGGAGCAGCCGGTAATCACTGGTAGTAATGGAGTGACAGGGCTGGAAGAGAACGGGAGATAACCTCCGCTAATTGTCTTTTTCAAACTTGCCGTTTGTTACTTACGGCGAGTCGTTCATTATAGCGCGGGGAGTGGGGTGGAGGTGGGGGTGGGGGTGTTTGGAGTGGGGGGGGGGGTCAATGCAGAAAAGATCGGATCCAAGGTCCGCTTGCTGCAACAACGGGCGGAGCTTTAATGATATTTATTTAAACCGTTTCCCGAGATTAGCTGTCAGGGCCCCGGCGCTCCGAATTCAAAATGAGGTCATGAAGAAGATGGCATCAATAACCTTGAAATAGACTTGCCTTTTTTTTTTTCTTTTTTTTTTTTTTCTTCTTTTGCGCTGTGCCATTTTCTCTTTGTGCCCCCCCCCCCCTCCTCTACCCTCCTCCCTCTCCGTCGCTCCCTGCCTCGCACTTCATGCTGTTTCTTTCATTATACAGGTCAGCGCCTTTTAACAGCCCCTACATATTTAATCTTCCCGCTTTCCTGCCTGATCTCTTGTTACAGAAACACCGCGTTTCATCACTTTCTCCCTCTTTCCCTCTCTCTCTTTTATTTTCCTGCCCGCCGCAGATTTTTTAATACCTCGCAGTGCCTCGGCACTCTTAATGTAATTGCACAACAGCGTCGGTATTGGGGAGGGAATGGATTGATGAGGAGGAGGAGGAGGAGGAGACGGGGGGTATCCATGGCAACAGAGAAGCAATTTAGAAAATATTTGCTATTTAAAAACTGAGTTGATTTTTCCTTTTTTTTTGGGGGGGGGGGGGGGGGGGGGGAGACAGAGCAGACGAGGGGAGTGGGGGTGTGGGGGTTGGATTAAATCATCTTAAAAAGAAATTGTCCTTTTTCAAAGACACGCCGGGGGCCGCGTGAAATACCATCACATCACGCAGATATGTTTTTTTTTTTTTTTTTTGGAAGACAGATGCTGTTTTTTTATTGATTCAGCCTTTTATTCTTTCCGCATGGTATCGTTATACCCCCCCCCCCCCCGCCCCCCGCCGAAAAAAATATAAAAAATAAATAAAATGCTAAGCTGCTCTCCAGATATAAATATATATTTGTTTTTTGTAATCAGAGGAAACCTTGACCCGGCGCTCATACTGAGAATTATAATTGAAGCGAGCTGATATTTGGCTACGAGGTGGGGGGGTGTTTTTCTTCCTGCTCGGATCTATCTTGCACTCGTCAGCATCTCCCCGCATTGTCCTTGCCGGATTGCAGATACATCAAATGTGGCGCATTACACTATTTTTTCTCTCTCTCTTTCTCTCTCTCTCTCTCTCTCTGTTTCTTTTTTTTTTTCCCCCTCGCGCTTCAGCTCAAATACAGGTTTCAATTATTCTAGCCTATCGCAGAGGGTATTATTTTTATTACAGGAGGGGAGGGGGCGGCGGCGGCGGCGGCTCCCGGAGAGGTAATATCACCTCCATCATTTCTGTCCTGATTTTAAACTAGTGAGAAGTGCTGATGAAAAAAGGGAGCGCTAAAAAAGAAAAAAGGGGGGGGGGGGGTGTTTTTAATGGACAAGCAGAAAAGGAGTAGGAGTGTGTAACAACATTAACAACACGATCCTTTAATGGGATGAAATATTACCGCGATGCTGCCCCAGTTGGTGCCGGTCCGGGGCGCTCGCCGGCGCCCCCTACTGGCCGGGAAGGGACTTGCGCGTCGGGTTATTTTCTCGCCAGAAGACGAAGCTGTGCGTAAATGGACGAGAAGAAACTGGAAAGCCTAGTAGCTGCAGAGGAACAAAGAAGAACGGGGACGTTGGAATCGAAGATATTAGCAAATTGCTAGCGTGTTTTTGACTTTGACGTGTGCGTGTCAAGAGCCGCGACCTCTCCGCGCTTAAAGTCACGGGCTGCCAGTTTAACCCCCGGCCCCGAGACAAAACGCCTCATTGTCAACGATCAAGGGAAAAAGGAAAAATTCCATGATTTATTCCGCGCGGGATGGAATCAAAGGGCTACCATTTATCACGTGTGTTTAGATAAACGAGAAAAAAAAGTCAGTTAAAGACGTGACTGTCTCTACATGGCTGGATTTTTAAACAGCGCCGCTCACACCTGCTCCGGCGAACATTTAACCCGGGCCGCCGCGGCTGCAGCTAATGAGCCCCGGGGAGGGGGCTGGGGGGGCGCAAAGGTCATTTTAAATCTGGTATTTTCAGACTCGACAAAGGACTTTTAAGTTTTTCATACATTCTTGCCCTGCCCTCCGCTTTTAACTGCATGAATGAGGGTCACCTCAAGTGGTTTGGCTCGGAGACAAAAGCGGGGCTTTGAGGCAGCGATCCAGAGCACAGGGACCGGCTACAATGTGTGTTTATCCCTCCGCTGGCACCCTCTCCCCCACTCCCTCCCTCCCGCTCTCCCTCTCTCGCTCTCAGAAGTTATTGTTTTCTCATTTCTGTGACGACGCTCAATCACTCAGATTCAAGAAAAAGATTTTATTTTGCTCTGTTTTTCCTCGCAGCCCTTATAAATGTAAGCCTTTTTTTATTTTCCTCCCTCCTCCTTTCCTCTAAATCTCTACACTGCCCCCGGGGCTCGTTCGCTAGCTCTTTAAATAGCCTGGTTTCTTTTCCCTTTTTTTTTTTTTTTTTTTTTTTTACATTTTTTTTCCTCCCTTTCCCTTCTTTTCTTCTTTTTGGATTTTTTTTTTTTTCCTAAACACACGAAGCCGCTCTTGTGATCTTAACACAACACCAGCTAAAATTAATTTCAACACGGATGGAGGGAAACTGTTGAAATGGAACAGCCCCGCGGGCTTTTTTCCACATATTTTGGTGACTTAGCCTTTTTTTTTTTTTTCTTGGATTCCAGCGCTGCTGCTTGTTCCTGTAACACAAAACTCGGATGAGAGCAGCACACTGCTGGTAAAGTCACCTTGTTATTGCCAAGTTGTCGTTTTATTTTTTTTTGATTTTCTCTGTGTGTGAGGAGGCGGCGGAGGGTTGCATCCGTAACATTATTTATCCATCTCGACAAAAGACCAATAATAAATCAGACATCAAAAATCAGACAGGGGTATTGCACTTCTCCTTATTATAAATAGAGATGTTTGAACTTCATTACATTTCACACTCAAGACACATGATCTTAATTCAACGTTTAATTCCCCACGCTGCATATTTTAAGTCGCTTGTCATCAACACATGGGGGGGGGTAGAAAAAAAAATAGAAAACACGGCTGCTCAAACAAAAAACGTGTGATAAATCCGCATGAGAGGAAGTTAAGTATTTATTGACCTCATAAAGAGAAAAAAAAAAAAAAAGCACGGCCTGTCCCTCCCTAATGAAAATACTCTCTTGGAAACTGTAAGCGCCCCATGCGCCCCCGTGTGGCCAAAATTGGGTACTGCACCTGGCAGGCTTTCAAGAAATGCAGCAGCTGGCAGGCTCAAACCCCCCAAACTCCCCCAACCCCAGAAAGAAATAGATATTATATTCATTATCCTTAGCTGCTTGACTTACTTTATGGGATTTATATGTGTATATGTATACATGTATATGTATAAAACACATGCATGCATGTGCATGCTCACACAAGCCATTACAGTGATTCATAAAGGGAGCCGAGAGACGTGAATTAAATTACTCACTTTTGTATTTATAGAAAACCTTTTCTTGTGCAGTGGTTGTATTATTTCAACATGCAAGCGTGTTTTTTTTTCGGTACAATCTCATTTTTGGAAACCCCAAAAGCAAACCGAACTTCGCCCCCACTCACATCCTTTGTGTTATTTTTGGCGCCCCCCTTTGGGCAGGCCTGGAACCGCAGTGGAAAAACCACTGATTTTGCACAAAATAATATAATCTTTGTGTAAAAAAAAAAAAACAAAAAAAAAACCTCGCTCTCGTGTCTCTGGGGAAACAGCGTTTGGATATTTCCATGATTTTCTCACACTCGGGTTGGCAGACCTCCTCCACTTCCTCGTTCTGCCGAATCATGTCCCCCTTCAGTCAGCTGATAACATCGTTCCCTTTTGAAAAGTTATATCATCTTTATATTATTTTATGTCATGATTAGCCCTCAGCTTTGAATGGCAGCAGCAGATGTATATTTAGAAATATAATGAAGCTGAGAAAAGAACAGAGATCTTTTGTTCCCCACAGAAATCCAAGTCAAAGTAAATATAGAAATCCCTGATTTAGTTCTTGGCACGGCCGCCCGATATTTATTAATCATCACAAAGCAAACAACCGCCGACAATGTCGGGAACTTCCTGCGACGGATTTTGGCTTCTCCCTGCAGAAATAGCATCTTAGCCTCTTTTTTTTTTTTTCCATTTGGAACTATTTAAGTCCCCAGTAAATTTTCCCGGGGCCCTCAACCCATGCATTATCCCGACCCCCGACCCCCCCCCCGTCCCGTCCCGTCCCATATTGACATTCCATAAAGCTGACCCGGGCCAAGGCGGCCGTGTCTTTCCCCCCTTTCCCACAGATGACGGCAAGAAGCGTCCGCGCGCATCCACCGTGCGTCGCCGCTCCGGCAACCCCGAACGCGGCGAAACCCGAGAAACCGCCGGCGTTTCTCAAGCCGTGTTTTTCGAAACATCCTGCTTTCAGGATCATTTTTGCTCTTCATTAACATGTCATTACCCCTCCTCCTCCCCCTCTCCATCCCGCCCTCCCTCTCTTTCATAACCCCTCTGCTCTCCCTCTTTCCAATAAGTCACATTTAATAGTACATTTCCTTTCTGGGCCTGAGGCCCGGTGCCAGACCAGCTGTATGAAATGTAGTTTCACCGCTTTCCCTGCCAGCACTTTTGTTCAGAGGAAAAATAACAGAAAAAGAGGGAGAGAAAAAAAATCCCACAGAGCCTCTTGAACTCTCTGAGGCTTTTTTTTTTCTTCTCCTCCTTCTCTCTTTTGAAGAGGAAGCAAAGCAGCTCTTGATTCATTGTTTGTTTTTACCGCCGTGTCCCTTAAAAGGAATAGTGTGACTGTCTCTTGTCGTTAGAGAGACAACCTTATTTTTCTTTTTTTTTTTTTTTCCCTCCTCGGCACTGAAAAAGTCATGTTTCTGTCTGGTGTTTATGGATTGTTATTGTTAAAAAAAAAAAAAAAAAAAAAAAAAAAAAAAACGAATTTCAGAGAAATCTCAGCAAAGTCGGGAGTCTCTCCCGTTTCCTCTCTGGTCTGACTCCAATTTCCATTTTCCCCGTCTCGCGGCTGTAAAAAGTTCTGAAAAAAGTTCTCAGTGTGGTTATTTTACACACGGGTATTGTTATGCTACCCAGATCCTAATGTCCCTATTAGTTATGACATCAGATACGGAAAATTAACTTGGGAAATATTCAGCGGAGAGAAAGCAGAAGTTGGAATTTGATTGTTTTGTGTGTATGTGTGTATGTGTGAGTGTGTGTGTGTGTGTGTGTGTGTGAGTGTGATTCCTCTCCGGAAAGTTCCCTGTCACTTTGCGCAGGTTTAATTGGGTTCGAGCCTACGCAGCCGCTCTGCGTTCAGTCAAGTTGAAAAACCATAGCGTCTGAAGTGTTACATTAGCGCAGCCACTCCAAGGGCCCCCTTGTGATCGAACCGCGAAGGCGCACCGGGTCCCGGGAGCAGGAGGGGAAAAAAAAAAAAAAAAAAAGACGCCGCAAGTTGAACTCCCGGAGGCGTTTCATCCTGCACTTTCTCACCCCCTGAACACATCACATAGTCACAAACTTACACACATACGCATATATTCCTTCTCTCAAGGTTAAACCAATACCACATGTGATCCGTCTCAGCGGGAGATAACAGGTTATTCACTCACACACACACACACACACACACACACACACACACACACACATTCCCTGGCACCCTTCTGAACCTGGATTTCCCCCCGAAAGCGGTGTAATTACAATGGGATTAGTCGATGCTTGCCAGGTATTAAAACAAGGGGGGGTTTAAAGCTGAATATGTGATACACTGTAAGTGTGTGTGTGTGTGTGTGTGTGTTTGGGGTGACAAGCTGTAGCTCATTTTTGGTTTCGGTATGGCAGAACTCGACACACTCTGTGAGAAATATGTAGTTTTATCGCGTGTCAGTGACAGTGGCCCGTGAAAATCTCCACACTGGAGGAAGGGGAAGATATAAGTCAACTTTCTTTTTAATTTTTCCGCATGTACTGGACGTACGGAGGAATAGAAAATACGTTTCTGTCAATCCCACGGTGCAGTGAAAATAACAAAATAAATAGTAATGCAAATAGAGCAAATTAACAGTTATATTAAACAGCAAGCATAAATTATGTTTAGGTAAAGTGAAAAGATAGACATTTAAAGGTGTGAGGGAGTAGCTTTTCATTGCACACGTATGAAAAATGGCTGTATGACATGTGAATGAGAGGGTGAATGGCTGTATATTTTGATCGGCCGGCGCCCGTCCGGGGCGAACCCCGCCTCCCTTCAGTGCCTACGTGACCCTGAATTCTGGTGCAGAAAATGAACAGATGAATGTATTCGGATAAAGTAGAAAAGGGTGAAGGAGAAGCCAAGAAGGGGAAAAACAACCGACGATGGGTTTTGTAAGATCGACGTAACGGGTAGTGATGGGAATTCCGGCTCTTTTTAGAGAACCGGCTCTCTATAATATAGTAATAAAAAATGTTTTATACTACTATATTATAAAAGCCTGTATTTTTTCGCTCTACAGTGACCTTTTGACTAATTTAAACTTTTAACTTTTTTATACTAAGCAACTTTAAAGTCAAGCAACACAGAATCCCTGAAAAACACATGACTCAACAAAATTTAAATTTAAAATATTTACTTTTCAGTGCAGCAACAAATAAACTATGAAATACAAGAATAAACTTTTAGCTTTTTTATACGTAACAAATTTAAAGTGAAACACAGGATCCCCGAAAAAAAACACGAAATATAAATTAAAATATTTACAGATCTACAAAAAATAAATCATAAAATACTTAACAATTTTAGCTTTTTATACACTCAACAAATTTAAAGTCAAACAACAACACAGAATCCCTGAAAAAAATGCAAAACAACAAAATAAAATAATTAAAAATAAATCAAAAATATTAACTCAGTGCTATAGATAAACTAAAAAATACAAGAACTTTTAACTATTTACCCATCAACTTTTAACCAATTCAGACTGAAACAACACAGAACTCCAAAAAAAATGCAAAAAACATAAATTAAAATGTGTAAAACTAAAAGAAAAAGATCTGCAGTCTCTACTGAAGTTTAGGATTTAGAAACACCAAGTGCAGACACTGAGACGACACCACGCTTATTGACCAATCACGTGCGCCTTCGAAAGAAAAATAAGCGTCTCGGAGAGCTCCCGTCGTTACGTTCGCGAACCACACATCACTAGTAACGGGACGGTGTGCGTGTTTTCCCCCTCAGGCTCCTGCTCCCGTACGAGAGGCACTTAAAGGGTGAGCAGGACAAGCCGCTCCCCCTGGTGAAACCCCGGAAGCAGGAGGGCGGCCAGGACAAGGCGTCGGGGGCCAAAGCCAAAGGGATGGGGACCAAGAAGTTGAAAGGTCTCGGCAATCCCAAGAGCGGGAGCAGGAAGGAGCGAGGGGACGGGGTCAAAGGTCACGACCCGTCGCAGGTCAGTACCGGGGCTCCTCCGTCTTCCCCGTCGGCGAGCGACGAGTCGCGGAGCTCATCCGCCCTTCTCGTTGGCATTAAGGACTCCAAGAGGCTGGAGGAGCACCTGGAGCTGTCGGCCGTGAAGCAGGAGCTGCGGGACGAGCCCATCGTGATCGAGGAGGAGGAGCTACATCTCACTCTGAAGAAGGAGGAGTCCTTCGCCGTGGAGCCGCAGTCGTCGCTCTACCCCAAGGAGCCGGACCGCCGGGCGCCGCTCGCCGGGCTGCACTTGCACGCCGGGCCGGGCCCCCGGCCCGAGTGGAGGCAGATCAGCGAGGCGCTCCAGGTGAAGCTGACGTGCGAGCAGCCCGACGGGCACTTCATCCCCAAGCACCCGTACCTGCCGCACCGCTGGGACCAGGGCAAGGCCGCCGGGCACATCGCCCTGCCCGAGCCGGCCTCCAGGGCCAAGGACACGGCCGAGGGCCACGGGGGGAGGGTGGGGAAGGTGTTGCCGATGTGCAAACAGGCGGACCGACAGTCGGCGGACCCGAGCGCGGACTCCTTCCCCGAGAAAGAAGACTATGGGGTGGTAAAGAGGGAGTCGACGGGCGCGGCGGTGCACATGGCGGCCTACTGCAAAGCCGGCCAGGGCGTCATGTCTCCGCTGGCCAAGAAGAAGCTGCTTTCCCAGGTGTGCGAGGCAAACCCTTTCTCCTTTAGCTCGCCCCCCATGCAGCCTCCGCACCCCGCCGCTCCGCCTGCCCTGTCGGAGAGGGAGAAGAGGTGCGGGGAGGAGGAGGCGGCGGGGCAGCGGCACAGATCCCTGTCGGACAGCGTCCCGGAGATAGCGCCTATATTCCGGCCGTCGGTCATCCAGCACGCGCAGAGCAGCAAACCCCAGCCGCAGACGGAGAGGAGCGCCGAGGCCTCCGACCCCTACGGCTGTCGGACGAGCCACCAGGCCCTCCAGGCTCAGGTCGGCCCGCCGTGGCAGCCGTACCTGCCGCGGAGTCGCGGGCAGGACGGCGCCGACAGCGGCGGGGAGAAGCTCCTGCAGGGTCACGCCGCTCAGACTCGGGGCTACGCCGGCGACTGCTACTCCTCGCCGCACCTCCACAGCCTGTACCGGCAGACGGAGAGCTGCCTGAGCCAGGAGAGGATGCCGGGGTTTCCCAACGGCGAACGCAGGGACCACTATGGCCGGGAGCGCGACGGCGGCCCGGGCTTCGCTTGCGGCGGCGTGGAGCAGGAGGGCCTGGCCTACAGGTCCCACTACGGTGACAAAACCCAAACGCACACAGATGGCGGGGAGGCCGATGACGAGCCCCGGGACTTCACCATTTCGAAACCGCTCTCCCAGCGGGTGTCGTCGTTCTCCAAGCCCTCCTTCTGCGGCCTCCCGTACTCCATCGTGCACCCGGGTCTGGAGTCGCACCCCAAGGCGTGCCGGGTCACCCCCATGACCATCTCGCCTCCCAAACAGAGCCCGGCGGAGTCGTCGCCGCCGTTCCCCAGCCCCAAAGCCTCGTCCGACACCAGCCCCGTCCGGATCGGCAAGCGGGGCCTCGCCGAGCCGGACGGCGACGACGTCCCCGAGAGGAAGGTGCGCGTGGTGACGCCCATCCACCCCGCCTGCGCCGCCCGGCGCGGCGACCCCGAGGAGCTGAAACCGGCCGAGCCGGCTCACGCCGTCCACCTCAACAACCACCTCCCCGAGGGCCACCCCGCCACCACCTACCCCCCGCCCCACGCCGCGCCCCTCTACGCCGGCATCTACCCGCCGGGCAGCCTGGTGTCGCCCGGCGCCCAGGACGGCCTGCAGCAGCACCCGAGCCTGCAGTACCTGAAGAGCCAGTCGGCCGTGTCTCCGCTGGTGCCGCCGCTGGCTTTCCACTCCATGATGCTCCACAGGCAGCTGCTGGCCTCGGGCCCCAGCCCGCACCACTTCTACAGGCACCCGGGGGGGGCCGCCCTGTACGGGGACCTGCTGCACCACCTCTACCCGCTCTCCACCCTGCCGCCGCCGCAGCTGTCCTCGGTCCACCCCAGCACCAGACTGTGAGGGGAGCGTGGACCTCCACCCCCCCACCCTAAGACCTCTCTGTCTCTCAGTGGCTCAGATGAAATGAAAGAAACACTGAATATAACACTGATTACAGAGCGCTAGACTGATCAGACTGAAAATTCCAATTTTTTTTTTTTTTTTTAATTTGTTTATGCATTTGTTTATATACTTTGCACTGTTCTGTATTTTTGTTACCACTTACTGTATCATTTTTTTTTTTTGTTGTTGTTGTTGTATACTTATTTGCACAATTCCGATGTGTATGTGCTCACGCGTTAGCTCGCCCGCTCTCGGCCGCCGTCGGTCAGGTCGTCGCCCCGGTGACGGCGGAGGTGCAACAGAGAGAAGCCATTTGTTTACTACGTCTGAGGGCTAAAACTTTGTTGCGTAAAAAAAAAAAACACTACAAGTGACACTACAAGGTTGAGAACATTAACTAGGGGTGGAGGGTGAGGGGGCTCAACAGCCGTTAACGCATTATTACACATTTAGTAGCCAGTGGTGTTGTATCTGTTTACACGTCATCGGCGTGCCCAGGAGCCGTCGGACTCGTCGCTGTCGCATTACTCCAAGGAGTCCCGTCTCGGGCCTGTCACAATAACTGCACGTTTTTTTTTTTCCCCCAAGGTAGAAAAAAAAAAAAAACGAACCCGGTTCAAGCCATACCAGCATTCGGTTCAAACCCGAACCCTCCGCCGTCCGAACGAGGAGATTCAGAGAGAGGCGAGTCGGTTTTCGCCGAGGGGGGGGGGGAGGGGGGTGAGTGTGACGCCGGTTCAACCACCTGTTTCACATACCTCATGGTGCCGTCTATGTCCTGGGTGTTTCCGGCCTCAACCCCCCCCCTCCCCACTCACCTCCCCGGATTGAGGTTTCCCTCTGGATCTGTGAATTTGTTTGCTTTGTGTCTTTTTCGCCCGTCACTACATTCTGAATCATCGTCATTTCCGCAGATCTCACCCGAAGAACCCGCCGTAACCGCGTGCGACTTCGCTGACAAGCTAGTCCGTGTCGTTCTCTCGCTTAAAGTCATGTTTTCCTGTACAAAATCAACCGTTGGTTTCTTCTGAAAACACGCGGTTCCTCGACCAAATCGGCGACACAAGACGAACCAGGGGGCGGCGGGATTCTTCGACGTCCGCGCAATCACCGCCGATCTTCGCGCGATAGATCAACGTGATGATTCTTGTGACAGGCCCCGTGTCCTCCACCTTGACAGTGTGTGCCGTCGCTCCGCCCGCCTCCGTTTTTTCCGCCACTGCCGTTTCGTCGTGGCCTCGGACGTTCCCTTCGCTCGAGTCCGCGACAGTCCCGATTCCTACTCTGTGAACTGAGCCGAGGGCGAGTCGACCCGAGACCCCGCGTGACCGGCTGACTGTAGCGGCGTGATGAAGCAGCCGTCCGCTGCGGAACGCTCTCCCCCTCCCCCCACCGCCAGATATCAGCATTTCGTCTCCTCGCTCCTTCCAACGCTGAGTCAAACCCCCCCCCCCCCCTCCCGTCGCTTTGGATCCGATTGCTTTGCGAACATCTGTGCCTTCTCGGATCTGAGCGAGCACGGCGGTTGTTTAAGGTTTATCTCCTGTAGCAGGGGAGGAAATATCAATTCTGCCGTGACTCTCGTCTGAACGAAAAAAAAAAAACAAAAACCGTACGGCATTCCTCGGCTATCAGATACCGGATTTGTAAGCCACCGTATTTTTTCTATACAGCCAGTTATAATTAGCATTTTTTCGCGCGAAAAGGAATTTGTGGGTTTCGCCGGGATAGCGAAACCTGTGACCATCTCACGGCAGTTGACATCGACACGGCGTCTTGCGTCCGTCGTCGGCGTCCTAGCCGTAATGAAAAGGTACCAGGCGCTCAATCGTCGCGACGTGGAAGTTGTGAACAAGTCGTTCAAAACCTGTGAGCCGTTTTACCGGCTCACGAGTCACGATTCGCTTGCCTCCGCTAAACTCGTTCACTAGCTCGTCCCTGCTACTGCTAGCTAGCTAAGTGCAAATAAAAGACAATATGGCACTATTGTATGACTGCTTTTCTAACTGCATTTGTATAAATATACTAAGTTAATCACTGTATTAGCCCTGTGGGAAAAGCAACAGCTCTAGTTTCCTATTTTAAGCTGCGAGCAAAGAATCACAGCGCTAACAGCAGCCCTCCCCGCTCGCAAAGCGAACGAATCATTCTGTAACTCAACAAACGAATCACTCAGTAGCTCAGAGTAGCCCTGCGCACACTCAAGGCGAACGAATCACTCAGTAACTCAACGAACGAAACACGCGGTAGATGGGAGCGGTCCCCTCCTCAGTTGCAAAAACAAACGACTCAACCAGTAACTCAACAAACGAATCTTTCAGTAGCTCATAGTACCCCCCCCCCTCCCACAACTCGCTAAAACAAACGACTCATTCGGTAACTCAATGAACGAATCACTCGGTAGCCCCCCCTGCTCACTCAGAAATTCAACAACTCAGCGTGCGCTCCTAGTAACCCGCCTGACTCAACGTCTCAAATGACTCACAAACCTGTTTTTTCTTTTCGGCGAGTGACTCTTACAAACTCGAGTCGGTAAAAAGAATCGAGTTTCTGCAGGGCTATGGAGTCCACGGACCCCCTCCGGTGCGGCGCCACAACACCCGCTATCTGTGGCTTTGACAACCACTATAATTGCAATCCAGGATAGTTGGAGTACACAGTGAACTTGTCCGGTGTTTTCAAAATAAGAAATTGAAAAAAATAAATAATAAAAGCTGTATACGTCTATGTGTAAAGATTTACTGAATACTTAAAGACATTCATTTCCGATGAAGTACTGTACATTGCTGTGTGTAGGTGAAAATGGCGTCGGCGCCGGCCTCCTGTACAGGACGTTTCACGTGGGATCAATTTCACGACAACCCCATCTCTCCTGTCTTAACTCCTCTGTGTAAATAGCACTGTAGATAGAGCCGCGTGGTGGTCGTCATATAAAAACTGTTATAACCTGTAAATAGTATTAAAAAGAGAAGAGAAGCAGTATAAAAAGTCAGTTACACAATCAAGCCGCGTCCTTGTTTGCTCTGTTTTCAAGGTCACCGCGGCACCATCGGATTTAAAACGCTAAGATTTTAAGAATCCGGACACTTTTATGTTTCACCTTTGTTTTTTGTTCGTTTTTTTTTTTTTTTTCACTTCATTTCCATCCATGTGTATCCGAGAGGTGTTTTATTTTATTTTTTTTTTGATACAGCAGCCAATCTGTTTACCAATCACCCGGCTGGCGAGCGAGACAGGTTAAAAAAAAAAATAAATGAAATAAAAAGACTTTTTTTATGATATGACCTCCTGTATATTTAATTAAAATATTTTACTATCTGTGTGTTTCCTGGGTGCTGTTATTTAACCCTGAACGCAGATAAAACGGGCGGGGACAGCTAAAGCCAAGCTCGATGTTCGTTTATTTGTCGATGCAACGGAAGTGTGTGTGTGTGTGTGTAAGACCAAACTCAGTGTGAATGAGCTTTTATTATTCCAACACCATTATCTGGATACGAGATTCCATTCGCCTCAGTCTTCACAACAGGCTACTTCTGGGCTTCAAGCCAGAGAGGCCTGTAATATTCGCTGCAGTGTGCTGCCGCTGCGCAGTTCTATATGGGGGGATAAAAGGAAAAAAAAGCAACGATTTGACTTTTATTATTATCATCTATCCCCGGTAAACCTTTACCAAGAACAATATTCAGCAATAATTCAAAGCCTGGGTAAAAAAAAAAAAAAAAAAAGGTTCTCCAGGGTCGAACTGTTTTATTGCAGATCAGCAACAACAAGATAAATGCAGTAGGCTTCAAAGACTACAGCCAGCAAATCGCACCTTTTTTTGGAGAGATTTTTATTTATTTATTTTCTCTTTTCACAGATCCCGACAGCTCCGGGACGAGATTTTGCACGGCGACTTACGTAAGACGAGCCTTCGGCCTAAATAATTGATATGCTAAAAAAGAAAACGGCGCTGACGGGGCAGTTATGGTGAGAGAGGGGGGGAGAGAGCTTAGCGAATCAGGAGTAAACGCAGCCACGCCGACCATTTCAATTAAGTTATAGCCGTTGTAGAAAACAAGCGTTGAAAGTCAAACAGGAGGATGAATGTCGGCTCGGTCGTCACAAGCTCCCGCCTCTGGCTTTATATTAAATGTACCGTCTCCCAAATGCACGCTTTACTTATAAATAGCCGGAAAGTCGTCTGGAAATACAGGAGGTGCACTGCCCGTTAAAGAGATGTATTTTGCATTTGTTCTCAAGGACACCGAAAGGAGTCCGGCGGACCTTCTAGTGCGAAAAGGAAGACTTCTCTGTCCTCCAGAATCTTGCGCGTAGACCTTTTAACTCGTTTTCCCAACAAATATACAGGACAGCTTTGTTTTCCGCTCTCGAGAAAAACCCTTATCCATACGACACTTGCAGAGGGCAAGGGGGAAATCACGCGTAGCATAAAGCGCCCCTCTCACAGGCATTGAAAATCTAATTTACTGCTTATAATTCAGTGAATTTAATGCTAATTTCTGGATCGTGTCTTTGAGCTTTAGTGCGTTAAAAGGTAATTTCTCGACTAACCCTCGGATGCTTGAAAACCGCTTTAACAAAGTGTAATGATCATTAGCACATTACCAAAAAAAACGTGATATTTTTCCCAGTCTATGCAGAAAAAAAAAGTAAAAATACATAATTCACTATCACAGTTATGTAGCGCTATATAATTCATATAATATATATGAATATAATACACAGGTAAGTACAGATTATACACGAAAACTATTAAAACTGTAGTAATGAGCCACATTTCATTTTTGCCGTCTTATCTCCACAGGCTTGAACTTCAGTCTTTCTGGCGTTAAAACACACACACACACACACACACACACACTTCTTGCACCTTGATGATGTTTCGTCCGCAGGCTGAATCTCCAGAATTAGCTGAGGCCAAAAACATGGTAAATATTCAATTCATTCATTCGTTCATTTGTTCTTTCACTGCCGTGGCGTTTATAGGTCGTGTTAAATCATGTCAGATGTACTGTCTGCAGAAACAGAGGTTAAAGTCATATTAGTGCGTGCCGTTGCTCCTAAAAAAAAAAAAAAATCCCTTGAAATTGCCTGGAGTGGTCATAAAGTCGTCACAGTAAGTGGAATAAGTCAATCGTTCCAACAAAATAATAAAAAAAAAAAAAAAAAAAGGGAATGGCTGTGGATCAATTGCAATCGCAGAGTCTTTTCATGCAGGCTCTTCCTTAGAACCTGTTCCAGTGGCGGAGCTGAGAAATAAGCCCTTTTCCATTTTAGTGGGATTGATGACGGCGTGACACCGAGCTCACGCGGAGCTGCCGGGGAGGGTGGAGGGTGAAAAAGTATGAAGACTTCTACGGGTTTGCTGAGTTTGATGGACGCCGGGGCTTCTGCCGTCTGGAGACGGAGGGAGCGGTTCATTTGCAGAGGATGTGCACGTGTGAGGGTTTGAAATGAACGGTTTTGGGGGGGAAAAAAGAAAAATCTTGACTTGAAATTGTCGAACATCTTCGCCGCTGCCTTCCCAGCATCTGCTCACGCGTGTTTCAGGTTCATTCTCTCCCTGAAGGATCTCCCGTGGCGTCCCCTGTGCTCGCCGGACGGCCCGCGGTTGCGAGCGTTCCCGACCGAGCCGGGGTCGCCGGCGACCACGGGCCCCCAGTGATCCGCCGGAGGCTGGCCTTGGGGCTGGACGTCGAGGATGCCCAGCGGGGCATTCTTGCGGCCGGCGGCTCCGCCCCCTGCGGCGTGGCTCCGCTGCAGCTGCTGGATGATGGCGGAGAACTTGGCGTCCAGGGAGGGTCTCCCCGTTTTGGATTTGGGAGCCGGGCGTGAGCCGCGGGAGTTCTCCTTTTCTTGGTAAGGAGGAGGAGGAGGTCGGGCGGGGCGAGTCGGCGGCGAATACGGCTCCCGGTCGGCGGGAGGAGGCGGGGCATGGCGTTTCTTGTTGCTGGCCGGCGTGGAGCCGGTAGCGGGGGCGGGGCTTGTACACGGGGTGGATGTTTTGCAGCGGGACAGGACGCCTCTCTGGACGACCACCGGGTGCGAGCCGTCGAACAGGGTGGACCAATCGGGCTTCTCCGTCTCCTCCTCTCTGCCGATAAGGAAGCGGCCGCCCGTCTCCTCGATCTTGGTGTGGATGATGTCCGTGATGCCCTCGAACTTCCCGGGAGAGCCGATGCCTGCGGGCGGGAAGCAGAGCGGGTAAGATCACGTCTGAGCGTCGCCACAACCTCTGCTCTCGCCTCCACCGTCATCCTGGATGATTCTCTTTTATCACCTGACTTTTTCCTCCGTCTGCTGCCACACATTCCTCCACCTCTTCTTCACACTCCATGTTGCTTTCAACCCTAAGCGCTTAAACTCCTCCTTCTTCTTTATATCCACTCCCTGTAGCCTCACCCTCCAACTCATGCAACTGTTCCCTGCTTTCACAATAAATCACAGTATCATCTGCATAACGTCACATTCCAAATAGTTGCCCATCCTAACTTCATCTGCCAGCTTGTCCGTCACCATAGCGATAAAGATGGGCCTCACGGCTGATCCGTGACCCACTCCCACCTCCACCTTCAACTCCTCTGTCATGTTTTTATGTATACACACAAACACACACACACAAACAATGTATATATGTGCTATTTATACTCACTGAGGTCGTTGTAGAAGGAGTCCGCCTGCTTGGAGACAAACAGCGACGGTTTCTTCGGCGACGCCACCTCGATGGTCATCAGCTGGTCGCAGCAGTGCAGCCACTGGCCTGTTGGGATGCAGCTCAGGGAGTTTGTTGAACGGATAAGTCGCGTCGAAAAATGAAAAAAGGATGCCTTGAACGCCTCGTAGAGAGGCCTCTCACAGCGCGCTGTGACGTTTTTACTCAGAGTTGGGAAGACGTTATCAAAAACATTGGTTTCCAGGAAATAGTCAGTGTCTGGATCTAGCGGATCCGCTAATGGCACTTGGATGATACTGATTGATTGATTAATGGATTGATTGGGGTTTTCAATTCAACCCTAACTTTGCAAACACACTCACCTTGATCGTAGAGGTGCTGCTGGAGGGCGTCCAGCCACTCCTCCAGCTCCTCGCCGCTGTCCGCCGTGAAGTCCAGGCTCTGGGCTCCCCCCGCCGAGGGGCTGATGACCGACAGGGTCCTGGATCTCTGGCCTCTGGACTCCTTCTCCATCATACGGATCCGGGTTTCCTGCGGACCGAAAAAAAAGAGGAAAAAAAAAGTCGAATTGCTTTTATACAAACGAGGCCTCCGTGCTTGATGGATCGCTGACATTACAGGGGAGAAGAAAAAAAAAAAATGCGTTTGCAGCAGAATGCCAAAGATGCGAGGAAGTTGATTAATGGGTTTTGGGTTCTGCTGCAAGTGTTCACCAGCATTGGAGATTCTAACCGGCAACAATCCCACTAAATGTGCCGCACGATTCCAGCAGGGTTGAGGCGCTGGTCCTGGGAACCAGCGGAAGACCAGGGTCTCCACATGTTGTTCAACGGGACCGAATCCACGGTATTATCGTCATTACATTATACCCTTGTTTTTCGCGGGGGTTACGTTCCAAAAAGACCCCGTGATAGGCAAAATCCGTGAAGTAGAAAACTTTTTTTTTTTTTTTTACAATTATCATACAATTAAATACTCTATTATACATTGCTGCCGTCGTCCTTATGTTTTTTTCTTCCTTCTTGATGGAACGAACGGAAGATTCATTAATTCCGTAATGCCGACCAACAGCCGCATAGCTTTTACCTTCCCTTAGCATGTCCAGAAGTTTCACTTTATCTGCGATAGATAGCATCTTCCGCTGCCTTTTGGGCCCTGCCACAGGTGCTTTTGTCGGTCCAGAGCGTTTTGTCAACATTATGGGTTTTAGAGAAACTCGAAATTGCAAGAGAATTTGCACGTACGTAATGTAAATTTGGCAAGCTGTTTTACGTACGTGTACATATTAAACTGCAACGTTATTGACGAACAGGTAGAGAAGAAGTGGAGTGACTTTTTAGCCAATCAGAATGCGGAACACGATGCAGGATGCAAATCTGTGAAGTAGCGAAACCGTGAAAAGTAAACCGCGTTATAGCGAGGGATCACTGTATATTGTGTTTCAACAATATTATAACCTCAAATTGCTCAGAAAGTGAAACAGAGGTTCCAGGTTGAACCCCACCTCTCGTCCAATGCCACCAAATGCCAATCGATAATGAATGAATAATAAAGGATGCTTTTCAACGACATTCATTCAACTTCTTGTTCATTTCCAGGTAAGTTGCATATTTTTTTGGTCGTTTCTGAGGAGTTCTAAGTGTTTCTTTGTGTCTATTCAAAGCCCCGAATCTCCCAGAGAAGATTCTTGACCTCTGATTTGGCATTGGACTTTCCTGCGATCCCCGTGAAGTGGATTTTCTAACCAAGAGTAAATGAAGCATCTTTTTTTTTTTTTATATGCTGAAGACAGGAAACTTGGTGACATCATGCGCTTCTTCGACACGGCAATCAGGTAGTTGGAACTCTTCTGAGAGCTCCGGAGGGCTCCTCACGCCGCGCCACTCATCGCTCAAGTGATTCTCAGAGTCGTCCGATGCAGAATATCTTCCTGTTGTGTTATAACTGCTTTATCACTGTGTAATAAGCGATGCGTTTTGTAATTACAGGATCCCGGGGGCCGCGGACGTCTTACTTTGTTGATGGCCGCCGTCAGAGTGGGAGGCACTTTCGCGTCGATCTCCTCGGGGCTGAAGTAGCAGGACAGGGAGCCGGCGCTCAGGGTGCAGTAGAGCCGGCAGCAGCGCTGAAGCCCGTCCACAGTTTGCTGGAAAGGCAACCGCAGGAGAGCAAGGGAGCGTTAGCGCCTTCAGGGGAAAAGGAACGCCGATGGCGACGCTGATCTACGCACCTTCTGGCTCAGGTAGCCGGCCATCATGGTGCGGGTCATGCAGCTGGGCTGGGCCACCAGCCGGCAGCACAGGTTGCCGTACAGAGGAAGCCAGGAGGGCCGCTCAGCTGTGGAAGAGCAACACAAGACAAAGAGGGTACGTGATGCTAAGCTACGTCTGAAAGGTCAGAGCCCCGCGCTTGCGATCGAAGGCCCCGCTATCGCCGGCTGCTTACCGTCTTGCAGGACGACAAGGGAGTGGGACTGGAAGTTGCCGTCGGCCTCCGGCAGGCGTAGCGTAGCGTGGGCTAGCAGGCCGAACCTCGCACCGCTGGGTCGAGGAGACACAAACACACACACACACACACACGGGAAACACCTTAACAAGCCGCGACCGTGTTGGCAGGATGGGAACTTTGTGTTTTTGTATTCTCGGGCGGACCTCGGCTCGACGCGTTCCAAGATAACTCCAAAAACGAACCTCCGTTTTTGTCTAAATGTTTTTAAAGTTAAACGTTTTCTGAAGGTCGTTTGGTCCTTTCTGTTGATTTTCAGATAAGCCGCGTCCTCGCTGGTGAATTTCCCGGAGAAAAAAAAAAGAAATTGTGCCGGGAAGGCAGAGGATTATTGTTAAATTTGTCGGAAAATGTGCTGTAATTTTCGAAATGCTCGGCTCTGTCGCCGCCAAGTAGCATCGATGAGTCAAATATTTCAGGCATTCTCTCGTTTGGATTTGAGTCTTCACACTGGGAGTTTATAAAGGCTTTATAAACATTACTTATAGTTTAAAAAGGCTTTATAAACTTACATATAGTTTGTAAAGGTAAAGTATATAGTATAGTATATAGTTTGTAAAGGCTTTATAAACATTACGCATATGTTTATAAAGGCTTTATAAACATTACATATATGTTTATTAAGCCTTCATAGAGGTCATATAGTTTATAAACATCACATATGTTTACGAGCAATACGTATGTTTATAAAATGACATATATAGTTTATAAAGGCTTTATAAATATTGCACATGTTTTTATAAAGGTTTATAACCATGAAACAGCTGTTTTTAAGGGTCTGTTAACATTACATATGTAGTTTATAAACATGAAACGGCTAGTTTATAAAGATTTTATAACATGTGTTTATAAAGGGTTTGTAAACTTTACTTGTACAGTTTATAAAGGGTTTATAAACGTGAAGTAGCTAGTTTACACAGGGTTTATAACCATGAGAAACAGTTTATGAAGGATTTGTAAACGTGTGAACGTACGGGGGTATTGGGTTGTGTAGCAGGAAGGTGTCGGGGTCCGGATTGTCCTGCAGGGGGCACAGCTTCTTCCCGGAGGCCTTTCCCAACGAATTGCGGAATTTCTTGGCGAGTTTTTTCGGTGTGTTTGCCAGCGTGAGCTCTTCCTCCAGGGCGCAGCTCCACAGCTCCACCCTCAGCTCAAACTGGGGAGCCCCCTCTTTGCTGCCAGGGGAGGACGGACACACGCAATCATATTCCAAAAAAGCCTTCATGGAATAACGTTCGCTTCAAATTTCCAATTAACTCAAAGTATGCATTTATCTAAATCCGTGTTTTAGGAATATTTAGAAAAATAATTGAGAGTGAATGCAACGTTTGAAAATAAAACCAGGTAATATTTACATTTCCCTTGCCTCCCCAGTGGCCCACAAGCAGAAATCATGAGTGAAAAAAAAAAAATGTACTTTTAATTAAAAATTACTATAAAATGACCAGAAAATTACAAATACATATATTTTGAAAAGCTACACGATAATTTGTGCAGAAAGCTATTACTGTTTTATTAAACGTTAATCCCATGAGAATAAAAATTCGATTTTTATTCAAGATTATAAATCCCCAGTTTCTGACACCGGCGGCCGTCGGAGTTGGTCGGGAAGACGCTTACAAGACGGCAACCTCGTCGAAGCAGACGTCGGTGACTGAGCGGTCCACCACCGCCAGCTTGGTGTCGAACACCTCGGAGCCCATCAGCATCAGGCAGAACACGGCCACCCGCCGGGAGCCTGGCAAAGCACGGGCGGGTTAATGGTTTCACTCCGCTAAAAGGTTGAAGGTTCGAATCCTGCAGACTCACTCCCTCTGTTGTTGAAGTGGTCCTGGTCCTTCCACATCAGCGGGATCCGCAGCCCTGTGTGCGGAAACAGATGAGTAACTACTTTTGTCAAGCTTAATTTGCATTTTTCTAAATCATTCTTGTGTAAAACTTCGGAAACCTCACCAGATATGGCGACCGTTCCATCGCAGGGCACGCGCTCGTCCAAGTTCCTGCAGAGAAACGCCCACGCGGCTGTTAATGCATGGGGGAATTTTGTGCTTCTGCGAGACTTTGCTCCTGCAGAGTGACGCCATTTCATGGAACATCTTCACCAAACGAGGTTGTTGGTTTTGTCCTCAAATGTACACGAATAGAGATTTTGTGCCGTTTCAGCCCGACGTTCACCTTTACCTCCGGCCTGCTCGGCCCCGCAGCTCTTTGTTCCTCTGCAGGTGGGAGAGGTAAGCCCTGATCCTGGTGTTGCAGGTCAGCAGGTTCTTGGAGGTATCGAGTACCTGCTCCCTCTTGCTGCAGGCCAGAAGTAGCTTGTAGGCCCCTTCTCGCATCCGCGTCTCAAAGTCCAGCTTCTCCTGGATGCTTGTGCTCTGTTTGGAGGAACGTTGTCAACGACGGACGAATTAATTCATCTCTCAGCAGGTTGCACGTGATGTTTATTATGAAAAATGAATTATCACAACGGCCGGTAGACCATTTTCACTTGATTTCATATTCACTCCTCTGGCTCTGAAAGCAACGGGACAAACTTTATAACAATTTCCAGGTACATTTGGGCTGATTTCCAGGTAATATCTAGATTATTAGCATTATATGCCAATGTTACAAAAATACTTAAAAGACTTGCGACTTTGAATCTACAAAAATAAGCCCCAGTACAATATCACTGACAAAAAAGGCAAGATATAACAAGCTATATAGCAACTCAAATGGAGACAACACATGAAAACCTGACTATATATATTGTAATTATATGTCAACAACGATATCAACACAGCTTAAAACAAACAAACCATTTGATAACAACTAATGAATAAGGACTCCCTTCTATAAGCACAGAGAGAGAGATTTGTCAAAAATCAGTGCAGAACAAGAACTTAAGAAATGATCAAAGGGAATGGGAATATGAATGGGAACATTTTGAAGAAAAAAATAACCTGTAAGAATCCACATGGATATTACGCTGTTATTGCAGCTGCAACATAGCTGAATGGAGAACATTTAAATGCACAAATGACTACATTTAATACATTTTCCATTTGGTTTATTTTGCACTAACTGCGATGCAGGTTTCTGTTCTTTGGCCTCTAGCAGGGTCACTTCATCATAAATGCTTAGTAAACCATACATAGTCAGAGGTGGAGGCGGGGTATGTGAATGTTTTGTTTTGATTCTCCACTTATTACTTGAATATTAAGAGGTAATTTGTGAGTTAGAATAGACAAATTCAGTTGTTTTTTTTCACTTAAGATGCAGAGAGACAGAGCAGCGAAGGTCTCATTTGAAATGAACAAAAGGGGAAGAGAAAGCCATTGTTGCATTCCGGGCGTCTCCCTGGTATCGCCCTGGGAAACACCCCCACACCTGCGGCTTCTGGTCGATGCACATATTAAGACACTCGAAGGGAAATTTAAAATATCAACAAAAAACACAAGATCGCTGAATGCAACGACGTGAATTTTAAACGACGACACGATTTACTCTGTTTTTTTCAATTCGGTCCTTGAACGTCTCTCGGCCGAACTGTTTATCATCAGTCAGAGTTGACGGCAAAAACAATTGAAACCTCCCGTGTTCGTACCTCTGTTTGGAGGAATAATGCACTCTGGCGTATTTTCTTCCGTTTTATCTCCATGGCCACCGCGGAGTTGGAGGACGTTAAAAATCCGGGGTTTATGGTTCTCTTGGAATTTTGAACGTCCCGCCGCTCGGCCATGTCTGCTCCCCATTCGCTAGCATAGCATTGTCACGAGCCCCTTGCCTCTCGGACTTCCGGCGCCTTACAACGGACGGGGTGTGTTCGATTTGTGTCACCGCGTTTGCCGTCTCACAAGCAGCGTCTTCACAAAATTGAAAAAAGAGTTGTCTAAAACACACCTCAACTCGTTTTTTTTACACTTGTAGTCGTGAGTCTTAATTCGTCATGCGACCGTGTTTAGTGATATGATATGAGATATGAGCAGTTCGAAAACAAACATGGCCCGCCTTTCCGGGCCGTTCGGGGTTATATAAGCGAGCGCCTTCCCTCCGACTTTGCGTCACTGTGCTAAACAAAAACAGGATTCGGTTTTGAATTTGCAAGATTGTAAATAATAAAATAAGTTCATTTGTGGTTTAAGTCGCAACATAAAGCATTGAATTGGCCTATTTGACTGTCAGAGGGTGCAAACTATACATGTTAACGTCCAAATAATCGCTGTAATTATCGCTGTTAAATAATAGGTTTGCGTTATGCGTTTATTTCACCAGACATTCACAAGAACAAATGAGTAAGAACTGCTTTCAAGCTTCATAAGCGTGCATGACGCAATCATCAACTTTTTCTCAATGTATAAAGAGTCGATGTAATATTCTTTATTCGCCATCCGTGAACTTTTCGGATTCCTGTGCGCGTCCGCTCGCACGGCGCTGCCTTAATATTTTGCACAAATAAAAACACCGGCTGCGCAGCTCGGCTGATCCGGCATCTGCAAAAGACCCTGAAATCCGAGCAGGAAACCCGCCCACCCCGGCTCAGGCAGACATGGGCGTCTGGTCGCGTTGGAAGCATCCATGGCTGGAACTGTAGACGCAGGCGCTGCTGAGGAGGATCAGCCGCGTCAAGCTGAGCTTACAGAGACGTGTGCACCGGAAATAACGGGCGCTCTCATAATTAAAATAACTATTTTCATTTTAAACACGGGGTACGAAAACAAATGATATAAGCTATTGCGTACATAGTGATGTCAGTCCGCTTGCCATCTGTGGTGTCATTTGTTTGCACCGCCCAAACAAGAGGAGAGGCCCCGCTGCTTCAGCCAATTCAGACTTTCTCAATTGGCATGATCACAATATCAAGTACAATTCTTCTAAAACGCCTCTGTTGAAATCCACACAATAATAACATCCTGCATTATGATAATGATATAGATGTTACAATGACAAAGCTATTTTAACATGTGTTCCTGAACATGAAAAAAAAATACAACCGCATCATAAAACCTATAATTAACTGTGCAAAACAACATCTTTATTCCTTATTAACATCATACCCTCGAGGCCACTTTTAAATCCTAGAAATGCAGAGATGACTATGATTTCAGCTGGAATAAATAGATCAAATTATTTATGTGTTTGTCTCCATATGTGGTGACAAACTCGGGGTTGAAAATCAGATTCTTCAAAGACTTTTTTTTTGCAAAAAATAAAAAACAACAAGGAAAAGTATTCTTGGTTTAAGATGAACGCACTGGCAATGTGTTTTGTCTTGAGTTTTACATCTTTATGGTTTATGGAAGTGGAACCAACTCTGCGATCATGTGATTATTCGTTTATATGGTTGCTTAGATACACAATCTGTCCACTTCTTTTTTTTTTTCATTGAACATAAACAGTATAAACAAATATACATATGTACAAATAAACATGGCAAGGTTGAATCACATGTCAATGAAACAACCAAGGATGAGGGAGCAAAGGACAAAAGGATATTCGTTCTGTATGTAATCAGAAGTTAACAGTGCTAAAGGTTTGTGAGAAATGTGTAATGCTAGACAAAAAAAGAAAGTAAAAGAAAATAATTAAAATAAAAAATAAATAAATACGTTAAAGAACAAAACTTGCAAGGTTAATATAACATATATTTAACTTGGTGGTTCACAAGAAATCTAAGACATCAAACTGTATATTATTTGGTTTTTGGATTTTTCCATAAGTTTTAAGGATTTTTTTAATATATAATTCAAAATTGTTTTTAAAGAACGTAAAATTGGGGGAACACTTTTCCATTCTGTTTTTACAATCTGTCCACTTAAGATAAGATCCTCTCGATCGTGCATTTTAATTTGAAAGTCCATACCGGAAGTCACACCCCCTCCCCCCCCCACACACCCCGGTGTTGATGTTTTCCAGGACGTGCGAGCTCGTCGCTGCCGGCGGGGTGTAGCGTACGCCAGAGTAACCGCGGGAGGGAAGGCCGCCGCTCGGAGCCACACTGAACTGCGGCAGGGCAGGGCTTCTCACGGACACACACGCAAAAACACGAGGGTAAGTGAAAAAGGAGAATATTTATCACTTTTATCCCGTGAAAACACCGCGACGACGAGTCCGACCGTTAGACGCGCGTGAAGGTGATGGCAAGAGATAAAATGGACAGCGGTGGAGCTTCTCCTCCGATGACGGACGGGGCTTTTCCCTGGCGTTTAAACCGATTCCACCGAGATGACACGGCTAAATTGGGAGCGGTTGGTGTCACAACTTCACCCGTGCGTTTCAACAAATCCTGACTTTTTGTTTTGTTTGGGGTGGGAAATGGCACAGTTAAAGCAGTAGCTCTCCGTCCAAGCAGCGTGGAGTCACTGGCTTTTGGCTAGCTGGGTGACACCGGCTATTGTCAGCACCGGGGTGAACAGCATCTGCTCCCCTGCTCCACCTTTTTTTTTTATAGAAAGCGTCACAAATGTGTGCCTTCTTTTGAAAATAACGACCTCATTTACCCCCCGGTTTAACCCCATTATCTCAAACCGGGCCACCACCATCACCACCACCCATCTCTCCCATTAATCGCATCCCTCTCTAGCTAAACGGGGGCTACCCAGACAGGATGCACATCAATGAAGGTCGGTCACACTGCGCGCTTTGTTTGTATCCGTGCATCGTCCTCCCCGCTGACTTTTCATATTCTCAGATTTAAATAAGATTCAGTATGCTTCCCGATGTAGAATCACCCCCCAACTCCCCTCAACGCCCCCTTCCTGCACCCCCTCGTCTTCTTGTGTGGAGGCTTTGTTTTCGTCAGGCAGATGTAGCTGGCCTACATGCATCCGCTCTCTTTGTGCTTAAAGAGTTTGATTTCTGCTGTCATCATCACAGAAGATGTCAAAGTTTTGGGACGGTGGAAGCACATAATTTGTCTTAAATGGGCCCCGAAGTCTACTCTGTAAAGTGTTAATGGTTTTGTGAGACGTCGCTCAATCATCCATGCTAATAATGCAAAACATAGGTAGTGAAGAAATTGGCCACTGCTGGGTAACAGTTTGAATAGATGAGTGAACCAGTTTGCACCCTGATTTGTATCTGTTAACCTTGGCTTTTCACCATAATAGCATTTAATTGTGTCCTGTGACTAGCTGCATTCCTGCTCTGGGTTTATATACACATACTGGACTGCAACTGAAGCCGGAGGAGCTAAAATGCTACGCCAGTGACTCTGGGTCTGTCTCCTCCTCCCTCAGCTGTAAGAATTCAAAATTTTCTTGGGCTCAAGCCACGGTCTGATAATACCGTGGGGCGAGTCCAGCTTTTCTCCCCTCTTTCCTTTCCTCCCACTGGCATGTCTTCTCCCCTTCTTTTCTCCTTCCTGTTCCTCTCGCAAATGTGGCCAGCGAGCCGGACTGGGCGGCTCCTGCGGGCGGTTGCAGTTTCAAAAGTGTGTCAGTGTCACAGGACAGTTTGTGTGTCTGTGAGGATAGTGCACTGCTGCACTATCCCTGCCTGCCTTCACTCCAGTCCATGGGCAGTTATGGGGAAAATAGTAGGACGGGAATCACGCCAACACCAATTTTTTTCTTTTTCCGCAACCTTTCTCTCATATATCATCACATCTTTTTATCTGCCTCTGGTTCAGATCGTGTATCTTTAAGTGAGTGTATATTATAGATTCTATTTCAAAAGTGTCCTCCATTAATAAGAGGGTGTTTTCTGTCCCTGGTTTGGGCTGAGGACTCTTGTCCGGCCTGCCAGCGAGCATTGTGTGTTGTAGGAAGTTTAGGAAGTGAGTTCACTTTACTTCAGTGACTATTATGCGAGTCTGTGAACGACCTATTCTGTGGGTTTGTATTCCCCAGGCTACCCGAGATGTTTGTAAAAGTGTTGTCGCTGCAGTGTGCGGCTGGCTAAAAATGGCCGTGAATTTGTAATCTGTCAAAGTAGAAAATGTAAAAGGCTTCATATGCTCTCTTGGTAAAGCTTCAGCTTCCAAAGAATCAGGGTGAGGAAGTGAATCGCTGTACCGAAGGGGCAGAATAAAGATGCTAGGAATAGTTGATATACCCAATCAGCTGCTTCAATGTTATGGAACATCATGGGTGTGTCTGTTTTTTCCCCCAAAGTTAATGAAAAATAAAACGTCACATCTGTTTTAGGGTGTAACACACTCCCCTCTGAGTTTTGGGTGTTTTGTATGTCTTTCCAAACCGGCTGATATTGATCTTGTGCTAAGGCTGTTTCCATCTCCATCCCTTCCTCTCTGCCATGCTCCCCCTGATTGTTCTGTTATGTTCATGCTGGGTTTTTTTCTTTTCTTTTTTTGATTATTCCAACAGAAAGCACAAGTGTGGATTTAATTCCGAGATAATTCGCCAGGGAGTTATTTTCGTGCACAGCGTTGAGCCATATTTTATCTGTCAGGGTTAGTTAGGTCACTGGACAGTCATTATCTCATCAACCCAGGACACGGAGAAAACCTGGCCCTGACACCGTGTTTGCTTTGGTCTCTGCACGTCCATTCTCTGATCTGACTGAGATCCATTTAAAATGCATTGGATATTTTCCTTATATTGTTGAATTGACAAGAGGTTTAATTATGTGTGTATGTATTTATATATGTATGTAGACACACATATTGTGCAACTGATTTGTGAAAACAAGTCAAATTAGAAATGTTTGTTAAACCGACTGAAATTTGGATTTAGTATTTTCGGAAACAGTTCAGCAGTTTATTGTTGCTCGTGATTGCAGTCGCCATCTGTTCACCCGGCAAATATCAAACAGTGAAATCTATAGCTTGGTGTATAGTCAGATTTCAGGACGGCATCATTTGATCAGCAGGGGTTAGAGAACTTTTACTTTTCCTGTTAAATTGTGAATCAATTTAGCTATTTGCAATTTATACAGTTCAGAAGCTCTGCAGCAATGAAAGCCAGCAAATCCTCATCCTGCCGATGAAAATAACAAGCAGGTTTTCACTGAGCAAAATAAACGGCTATTAATTTACAAACAAAAAGACTTAACATTAATCATACTGAGATGATTTCTTTGTTCCACCCTGGTGCGTATTTGAAATTTGATATCAGTTTTGTGCATAATTTTTCTGGTCACATGGATTCCACTGAGAAAGGTGCCTCCAGGAAATATCTGGTAGTATTCTGTTCAAAATGTAAAGCACACACGCCTCAGAGAATTAATCACATGCACTGGAAAGGAGTATGCTTTAGGGCATGTGCCTCATTAATTCTCTTGGATTATTAATAATCCATTTTTTTCCCTCTTCATTCCTCACTACCGCGTAAGCTTGTTTTGTTTTGCTTCTGCTGCTGTTGGACCTCTCAGACAAACAGCGCTCAGGGGCAGGTTTGCGTGTGTCTCGTTCAACATTGCTGTGCGCTTCTGAATGTCCGTGAAGCACACACTTTATTACCATATGTAGGTCTGTGGGTCATGTGGAACACAGAGGTCACTGAACATGTGCTCGGTTTATGTCTTGCAGCCAGGGAGTGGTGACGTATACGACAATAACGGTGACACGGGATTGACGGATGCTGGCTAACGGAAGGTGTTTGCTTGTTTGTTCCTTTCAGTGACCGCTCACGTGACGCGTGCGGCCGCCTTTCACACCATATGGTCTTTTCTGCTGCAAAGGACAGTTTTTCTCGCCTGCGTCGCACTTGCATTCCAATTAACATGAAAAAGCCCTACTTTCTATATACATGAACAGCAGTTTGTGTAGTCTGGACATGGTGGGATGGGTATATAATTATTTATTAGATCTTGTCACAAGAGCCTTATGTTTGCCTTTTACTGGCCTTGTAAATAAGTTACTTAGAATGAATCACTCAGTGGCATGAATTGTTGTCATTGCTGCTATTGATTCAGTCGTTTATGTTTTTACATTCAAGTATTCTATTTAGAACACTTATCTCAGTTTTCCAGGATTTAGATCTGCAAAAGCATGACCTACTTAAGAAAAGTTAAGAAAAGAGCTCAGTGTAGAAAAGTTAAGAAAAGAGCTCAGTGTCTTCTTTTCTCCTATTTAATTACCCAGTCATAGTCACTGAATGGCAGGATAACTGAGCTGATCAGTAATCTTCAATACATTTCAAATCAATAACATACCTCTAGGCTGCACCCCATCATACTGCTAAAGTTAGTTTGTTTTTTTTTTGTTTTTTTTTTACTCTTATGAGTAAAAGGCAAAATGGGTCAACTTTTTCCATATGCCCCCTGTAATGCACTCATGCAGCGATAATCATTAAGCAGCGGCTTAAAAGCTCTTCTCTATTTCTGATATATACCATTGTTTCACCTCTAAACATCTTCAGCTGACAGGCCCTGTTATTTTGCCAGAGCACAATGTTAAAACTTTGACACGCACTCTTAATTATCCACACACCCCCAGCATAAGTTGCATGCAAGTGTGACAGCAGCGTCACTGCAGATGGTCTTTGCACGGATTCTAGTGGTAATCTTGTGTTTACTTTAAAGCAACCTTATGTTTTCCTTAGCGGCAGCAGCCTCAGCTGGCTCCTGAAGTCTCTTATTAGTCTTGCTCAAATCTCTTCAGAATATTGGCTGAGCACTGTACTGGGGAAGATAATTTGAAATTAAGTACTTGACAACAATACAAGGGTCTTAACAAGCAGGGAAAACGCTTTGTGATGATCTCGTGAGCTCATACAAATGAAAAGATCTGCGTCGGTATCTTTTATTAGTCTAACTCAGTATCTAGACGCATTGGATTTGTGCACGTGTTAAATTGCCCCTTCCGATAGCAAGTGCTATAATGACAGATTTATTATTATGGATCCTACTGCCTATGCTAGTATGTATTTTTTGAGTATTATTGCATCAATGTCAGTGAATGCAGAGCCGAGACGAAACTGTGCGCACCAAAATGCAAGATGTTATCATAGTACCTCTAATGCAACACGCACACACAAACACACACACACACACACACACACACACACACACACACACACACACACACACACACACACACACACACACACACATACACATACACTGACAAACACCAAACACTAAACATTTTGTCAGCGAGGGGAGTCACTTTAGTGTCTGGGAAATGTGTTTACAGTATGGAAGGTGGAGTGCGGGGATTTGATATTGTTCTGCAAGAGGAACAATATATTGCATTATTGATGTTTTGAAAGTTAGAAACAGAGTTGTAGAAACAGAGCGGTGGAAATAAAAGGTTTAGACTGAAATTGTATTTTTGTTGTATTGTTCTTATAGTGATATACAACTGCAACAAGGATTCCAAAATAACAACAAGCTTCTCAGTATGAATTGCCGTTTCACATTTGTGTGGTCTACAGTTAATTATTGATCAAATATCAGTTCAGATCAATGTGTCCTTACACCCTTAGTGGTCATAAAACCAAATTGACAAGGCTCTTAGGATGTTTGAAGTAACTCAGTGTGTGTTACTGGAGAACTACCACCTTTGTCTATTGTGGGGAGTTGATAGAGAAACAATAGATTGTTCTGGAGCCTCTTGTGTACTGCATATTTTAATGTCTGTATATCTTCATCACACTCAGCCTCCAGGGACTGGAATAGCCTCTGTCCATTTGTCCATGCATCTCTCCATCCAGGGATTGCTCGGTTGCCTTGTCTTGAAAGTGTTCCCTCATCTGTTCTTTACATCCCTCGGGGTCTGGAGGTTTTCCAGCTCCCAGAGCATTTCACTGCTCCTGAGGGTGTTTTGGTCTCCATTGTCTACCAAATATTGTCTTCGGTGTGATTCCTCAGCAAACTCACATCACAAGAGGCTTCTTCTCTGTCCTTCAACTTACTTCCTGAAATTGGTTTTGCTTATGCCTTGAAGGTGTTGTATGTTTTCGCATACTCCCCCTTTTTTTTTTTTGTTTTCTTTGTAGTGTTTACACCAGACTGACCAGAGGGTGTAGGCTTTACAGCAAGTATTACTACTCCGTCTTTTCTTTCACTTTGGTGTTTTACTTCCAAAAGTAAAGTCTATCGCATGCTGACCTCCCCTGAGGCCAGAATAAGGGTACGATGTTAAAACTGAGAATTTAGTAAATTTAGCCCAGCCTGTATCACTTCTCCAAATGTTTGGATTTTGTACAAAAACCATTCCTGCCAGCCAGGTCTACAAGATCCGGTTACACGCCATTTCAGAGTATGAATCTCTTTCTAGTCAGTCACAGCATCCACTGCCATCATATCCCTCTGTGTGTGTTTGAATAAATAAGTTCAACCTCAGGATTGCTAGGTATTCCTGGTATCGTCATCTCATGTCAGGGCAATCAATCACTGCAAGAAAGCACATTACACAGTATCTGGAAATTGGCTCGGCACAAATTGGTATTGAAAAACTGGAAAAACCATATAAAATTGATTTTCACGTCATGTGAGACCCTTGGTTCCAAAGAATTCACTTACACAGGGCTCATTAAAGCTCTGACAACGACAGGACTATTTATATTGTCACAATCGTTTTTTTTGCTGCTGGAAATTAATTGTGAGCCAAGGGAATTTCTCCTAGGACATACTGTACACTGAGAAGTTCACACTAAGGATGCCTTTATGCTTTTCAATTCATTCACAACTGAGATATGTCAGTCAGGTCCCCAAATCAGCCATATTTTAGTGCCGTCCGTTCGTCAATTACTGGACCCCCCCATAAATGCATTGCATAGCCTCACCTAGCCAAAATGTGCTTTTTGTTTTTTTTTTTTTTAGAAGCATCGGCTGCGACGCCTGCTCATTTCCGATACAGTTGCAGTGAGATTGAGCTTCATTATTACAGTGTTGGTAGACAACTACACCCTTAGAAGGTAAAAAGCTTTGCTCTTATTTTGAAATCTTGTTGGAATGAGAGTATTAGCTTCACTGTGCCTGCCGGTCTCTTTTGCCATAGTTATGTGTTTCACACTTTGGTTGGCTCAGAGGTTTACCAGGGTGTGTGATGTGGTGTGAGGCAGCTACAAGGCTCATCATGGTGGCGTGACAGTGTGGAAAGTTGAAGTGAAAGAGCAGATGAGTAGGGCTGATGGTTACCCAGATGTTGCATCATCTAGGGAATACACACTCCCATCCGATGCTACGTGGAGAGCAGCGGCCATGTGTTCAGGCATATTAGCCGATGACACCAAATAAACTCCTGCCTCCTGATGTCATTTCCTGTTCTCCCCCCTCGGCGCATGTGATTGGTTCGGTCAAATGAAAGAGATGATATTCAAATGCTGAAATGATAGAAGACTTCTCCGAGTAGCAGAAACACATCGATTCAATCAGTAGGGTAGTGTTTAAATTCTGAACATTCCTATGTAAATTAGCAAATTTGCTGTAAGGAACACATGGTTATCTATTACTGAGTCAAATCCTTTAAATGTGTTTTATCTGGATAAATAGATGAGCAAGCTCAGTCTACTGGTTGAAGCACTGTTCATACTTCCTGTGTCTCCCTCTCCTTCATACAAAGAATTCAGTCATCGTGGAATAATCATGCCCTTTCACTCCACTCTGTGTGTGTTTGTGAGAGTTAACACAAGTGTTCGGGGGCTGGGGAATTCCTGCCAAAAGACCCACCACTGTTTCTTATTAGCCCAAGCAAGATTGCTACTTCAAGAGATTCATGGGCATTAGACAGAGCCATGAACGTATTAACTATTTGTTTTTTGCCCCAAAACATAGACTTTGAGTTCTTCATGTCCTTGCTGTGCCTCAACACCACTCAACTCTTCAAAATTCAAAATGCGGATATTTCAAAATTTGTCTGAAAAGCTAAGCAAGCAAAAAATCAATCCCGTATATCTTGCCACCCTGTCTGCTGGGACCTTAATGAGCACGTGTAAGACACAGTCTTTCCTCCTCAGCTGGTTCTGCTTCAGCAGAGCGACCCACCACTGCATTCCTCCAGCTGTGCAGGACTTTTATGTGTGATAGTGAGAGGGATTTTTAATGATACCACACAGGCCGGAATGCATCCCATCCAGGCTCCTCGACCGCATTCTTGTTAACCTTGCATTCTGCAGTGAATGTGAAGCTATTATTGAGAAAGCAATTGCTCTGATGCTGTAATTATGCACGGACAGAGATGGTAACGTAATGACGATAATTTTGGTGTGTGATAAAGTGAAGCTATTCCAGGGCAGCTAGATCCCTGGGACATCTTTTTCTGAATATGTTATTTTAATCAGTGGCATTTTTCTTGAAATATTTTTTTTTTGTAAAATTTAGCACCCAGTGTGTTTATTTTATTTTTCTATTATTTTGTGGTAATTCACTGTGAGTTTCTAGGTAATTTCTTGGCAATTTTTTCCCCTGAGTTTTTAAGGCAATACGTTATTTAGACAGTCGCTATTTGTTTAAGGTTTTGCTGATTTCTTGAAATGCGGCTACTTTGTGATAATATTTTGAAGCTCTGCAGGTTCTCAAAGATGCGATTAAAGCTGAAAGTTTTATGAAAGCAATTGGATAAAGGAGACCATGATAACACAAAAGCTGTCATCAATAACAGTAGTCCAGATTTTTATCAGACAGCGATCCTTGTTTGAGTTTAGACCTTGAAATTATGTGTTACATTTAAAAAAAAAAATCCAGATAGAATATCACATTCATACAGTGTATATCATTATTCTTTATCACCCAAAACTAGTGTACCGTATCGGTGAGAGTGCAATATTGCAACAGTTGCTGAAAACGCTTGAAAACGAGATTACCAGGATGCTTCTCTTGCTGCGTAAGCATGACAGACCGGGCTGGAATCTGGCCAGTCAGTCTTTGATGGATTTAATTGAATCAGATCTTCCATTCTTCTTTCATATACAGGCGCACAGTCCCTGAACTCAGTCACGGGTTAGATGGGTAAATTATGGAGGCGGATTCAAAGATGGCTTTCAATTAAGAATTAGATAGAGTAAATACAATAATATATCCCCACCCTGTGCCTTTCATATGGATTTTAATAAGAAAACGATGATGAATTCTGGTTGTACAAGCAAGAGCTACAGCCCAAATATTTTCTTTTATGATAGCATCATGCACTAGTTGACTTGCAGTCTGCTACTGAAAAATATGTATGTTGATACATCGTATTAAACCGCCGCACACTCAAGGATGAGGTGGCATGAAAATCCTATACTGTTTACATCCGAGACAGCTGTTGCTTTGGTACAGTCATTCCCTGCTATGTTGTACAGGGAATCATCAAAGGTGCGCAGTTGATTAAAATTTTACTCAAGGGATTATTGAGTTGGTATACGAAGTACTTATGAGGTCAAGTGAGCAAGAGCTTAGCTCAATAATCTTTAATTCCCTCTCTGATGGGCTTTTCTTGGCACTTCCTACCCACGACATGGGGCTCCTGTTATTTTAATGCTGCTGCAAATGACCATGAAAAGCCTCCTTATGAAATCCGTGTTTAACTTTGAAGTATAAATGATAAGATAAATTTGTAAGGATTAAAGCTGTATAAACCTGGGCATAAATTCAAACATTGAGGTGTTACTGCTCGCAGTTTACCCTTCATACAGGAAGCCTAGGATTCAGCACTCCTGACAGGCCGCCGTCCGATGTATTGTCATCTTGTGACACCGAGAAAAATTGAATTGTGGGAATGTCCCTTTGGCTTGTAGATTTTCAAAAACATCAGTTGCGCCTGTCATTCAGCCAGCCACTGAGCGAATCATCTCTTTCTGCATTGAAACAGAGGATCTCAATCACAGCCCTAGCCGAGCAAATAAAGCGGCCAATAAAGATACCATGCTAGTCATTTTTTCCTGAGTTTTTTTTTTTTTTTTTTTTCCTGTCCTGGGCTGTTGGAAAGTCAGAAGTTGACCTCATTTCGAGCTACTCTGAAACAGAGTAAAGGGAGGAGGGAGAGAAAATAAATGTTCTGCTGGAACGCCGAGCCAACATTCCTACATCACTTCCTTTTCTAACATCTGGCAATGATCAGGGCAGGCAGAGAGAAACGGAGGATGCATCTGACTGGCTGGATCGGTCTTCGGACCGCCCACCCACTTCTATCTTCCTCGCCAGCAAATACAAAATGAACAAAATTGACAAAGTTGTGCTATCAGTTTCTGCCTTAAAAGATGTTCATTGCTGTAGCACTTTTTTATTTTTTGATTTTCATAGATTAAAAGCTTCTTCTCCCTCTGTTGTCTCAGGATGGCCTAAACCTGGCGGGCTGAGAGCAGTCTATCAGCAGTGAGCTACCCGGACCAGAGGTTTGTTATAGATCCCACACAAGCAAACCATTTTCTCTCTGGTGTTATTTGTCAGATAGTGTGATAAAATTGGCCTTCCACCTTAACCTCACTGTCTGAGTTCTGTCTTGGACACATTACAAAACTCACTTAAATGTTATCACTTGTTCAACACCTGATTTTAGTGTGCAAGTATTTATTTTTTGCTATTTCTTACACTACATTTTTTTGCCAGTCAGTTATTACCTTTAGATGAAAAAAAAAAACTATAAGACTATTATTAAGTCATTTCTAGCAAAATGATTTCTGATTTCAGGTCATTTTGAGCTGATTCAAGGTAACCTTTGGTCAATTCAAACAAAATGTAAATGATTTCTTGATGATATTCACAATGATTTCTCGATTACACACACAGACGCGCATATATATATATATATATATATATATATATATATATATATATATATATATATATGAATATTATGAATATAATTTGGTAACTTTTGTGAAGTAATTTCTCTTAATGGTTGTTAACTCATACACTTTCTGATGTACTGAATACATTTCATTGCAGGAGAAAAAAAATGCTTAGATGAAAGAAATCTCAAAATCAATATTTTTGGAGATTAATGTCACAATGGGGAAAAATTAGGGCCTATCACAACTTTATACAGTTCTAACATTTGAGTGGTCGCATGGGATTTACCGTTGTGTTATGCAAATGTTTTCCCGCTTGCCATCCCACCAGGTGTGCAGCCGAAGCCGCAGCAGGGTGCAGAGATGAGCGTCACCTCGTGGTTCCTGGTGAGCAGCGGGGGCACACGCCACCGGCTGCCGCGGGAAATGATCTTTGTTGGCAGAGATGATTGCGAGCTCATGCTGCAGGTAGGGACACCTCTCACGACTAAATGTCTAAGGACTTCTGAGGAAGAATCACATTTATTTTTACCGCCAGGTACTGATAATGTCCCAGAAAATATGGCAACATTTAAATGCAGATCATGATTGCCCGGTAACTGTTCACAAAACAAACTGATACATGTGGCTGTCATTCTACTACCATGATAAGATGCTGACCTTACAGCAGTTTCTCACAAGCGGAGTTTGAATGCTATACAAAGAAGTGTCTATGCTCATGCTTGTTTCTCTTGCAGAGGCAGAACATGTTTATATGTCCGCTTGTTGTTTGTCACTTTGCATCCTGGGATGGTGTTCGCACAGCTGCGAATATACGAACAGATAGACACCGTGTGGAAACTCATGTGGAGCGCTGGTCACCGCACTATAAATAGAAAGTGGGGCAGATACCTCTTGACTTAGATCTTATCTCACCAGGTCACTGGTGGTGAATAGAGGGAGCATCCAAGGCTGCAGTACTCTGCTTGGACACTACACCTTTTAAGAAACGTGTTTTCGTGCACCAAACATTGTCCGACATCCTGAAAGGCATGAAGTTCCCTCATTAATATTACTTCTCTGACTGCGATGGTGGACACTCAGATTGGCCTCTTTATCTTATGAAATGACTGTTTACATTATATTTAGCTCTCCAAACAAGGGTGCGTGATTGATTTGTTTCTTTGGGTGTCTTTTTCTTTGGGTGCATCTCTAAGCAGGATAATGCAAAAAAAAAAAGGCTGAGGATGTATGGTCCCCAAATACGATCAGCACTGTATTGCAAGTCAGAAAAGAACCTGCTAAAGTTCAGGAATGGACCCGTGCTTTTGTCAAAGGGTCTTTTATGACTTTAAGACAGTACTTTAGGAAATGTAGCCAAACATGTTGCTCCGAGTTGTGAATTTGCATTCATTAGAAGGGCTATTCACCATGGAGAGTAACTCAAAATCTAAGTTCCCATTGAGGTTCCTGCTTTCTCTACAGGACCCAGTAAACTTATTTAAGATCCCAGAACCTTTTATTTCTGCTTCTTTTGTAAAAGCATTATTATTCTTAGCTAAACTATAACCCTACCTTTTGAGATACTGTTGAATCCTATTGGTGGTATTTCTCCTTGCAGTATGAAGTCCTGAACTTCAAAGATAAGATTTATTGGATTTGTGGGTTGAAGAGTTGAGCATAATACAGTAATTCTAAAAAGCATAAGGAACTCATTTCACGATTCAGAAATAGTTGAGGTTTAGACTGGTGGATGTTAAAGTTTATGAAAGTACTCAGTGCTGTTATCATTTTTGACTCGCAAAAATTGGCTTTATTTAATGTTCAAGCAGCCAGGATCTCTCTCTGAACACAAACCTCCTGCAATGAAAAGCTCGGCAGTGTTGTATGTTTGGATAATATTAGTCGTGTTTCTTGACAGAGGGCTGCCACTGAACATATAGAACTGTGAAAAATAACTTGCCTTGAGCTGGACCTTACATTACTTTATCAACGCATGCAGGAGAACTATGTAGGTTATCAGTGTATCTCAACACCGAGGTACATTTTCGCACGTCATTTGAAAGTGTTTTACGATCAGGTTGAGTTTTTGGATTCATCCAACTGGAAAGACTGCAGCCGTTCATCTCAGGCAACCATGCGACTCCTGTGTTTGTATAGTTTCCCATCCAAATTGAGTCATCTCACATTCCCGCTCTTTCGCAAGAAAAAAGGAATAATGAGGGTCATTTACTGAATCAAGAATATGTCTCTTGGTCTACCAACCCTGTGCTCATCACATGACTAAATGTGAAGTAGTGTATCATGCATCAAATAAAACAAGCAAATAAGCATCGTGTCACAATGTAAGCAACTTTGCAAGAGATATTAATCAGAGCCAAACTGGGTTTGGATTTTTTGTAAATCCTTATTGTATCCAATTTTTTTTTTCCGCAGTCTGATATTAAATTGGGCCCTGAACTTTTTCCTCACTAAAAGCAAAAAGTGTTTTTTTTCTGTCTTCCAGATTCACATAGTCTGTTTAGTAGCTTAGTGTATCTTCAATGTATCTTCATTTTTCTTGATTTCCTAATGAGTCATTAGTAATTTATTTAGCACTATTCCTCCTTTCTGTGTCGCACGTTAAATATCCCTCAGTTTCCACAACACCCGTTCATTTCCCCGGCGATGTATCGTACTTAACAGTTGGAAACCGCCTTATCCCACGGTGTGAAGTCCAACTGGCAGCTCAGTTTGTTTCTATCCTGTTTGATCAAGCTTAATCTCACTAAGGTAATCTGTAAGAAGACTGGCTCCCGAGACTCCCCCTAACTTCCCAAGGCTTTACTCCGTTATCTTGACATTTTATTTCAGCTCTTATGTGCATTCCAGAATTTTTCTTTTCTTTTCTGCCTCCTTTCAAGGTTTTTTGGGTCCAAAACATATAGCTTTGATAATCAGCTCCATAACATCAGCACTGAAGGTCTTTTTTGATCTCAATCAGGTTAGTTGAATCTCATTTCACACAAAAGTTGTGTGTGACCCTGAAGTCTGCACTGTGTTTCAAAGTGGTTTAGTTATACACAGCAGATGATGGATTTACCGTTTTGTGAACTGGACCTTGTGTTTTGTGAAAACGTAAATCGACTTTATTACATTATATTCAATACTTTTATCTCAACTGTACAAAAACTTCTACCACACAATGCGCTGTATCCAAATGCCTTCTAACAGGCATTTGAACCCTACAGTGAGACAATGTACAGATACGTTTCATTACATGGCCGACATATTTCTCGCTGTACGCCTCCATCCAAGTCTGACATTCCATGAAGAACATTTTTCACATTTTCCCTTATCAGAGAAGTTTGAAGGATTTCTGGGGGGAAAGACAAGTGGTATCTTTTGGGGATATACACTTCAGAAGTTTTATTTCAGTATATGAAATACACGCCGTCCTGAAAGCACAACTGTGTGTATTATCGTTTCGCGCATTATCATTTCCTGGTAATGAACGTCCCTGTGTGTGACAGGCAACCAGCCAGTCATTTAGCTGATGCGTCTCTCAGTTGCATCATCGCCCCGGTGGAAAGATCTCACATCTCAGCATCAATTAGAAAGTGAACTTTGAGGTTGTGCTGCAACCACAGCTGTGTCCCCAGCGTGCTCTTTGCCCCTAAAAAGGTCGTTCACTGAAGCGCGTTAACAGAAGAGCTGCGAGATGTTATTGACATCTTCTGTTGTCATTTGATTCCATTTCACGTCCTCTGGGATTTCTGTAAGCATGATAATGATGGTGATTTCATCAGATATATTCCTACCCTGTAGTGTGAGGCTGCCGGTGAGAAGAACCCATTGATGAAATATTGATAAGACTCTCATTTAGGATTTTCTTTGACTCATGTCTCTCCAAATTGAAGCAGCATCTTTAATATTTTCTGCATACCAAAAACCCAAATGTGGAATAGGATTCATGTTTGATATTTTATTGAATTGAGTGTATATTTTTTATCTGCCGCAGTTGCCCTCGTCCCTGTTTGCAAAATGTCTGTCTTCATTGGATCACAACTTCTGTCCTGAACCCGACCCCGGACTTCAGTTGCACATTAAGTCCTTGTTAGTGACCGCTAGGTTGCTATTTCTCCTTGAGTAACGTGTATATTTTTGTTTGAAGTCCCGCAGCGTGGATAAACAGCATGCAGTCATCAACTATGAAGCTGGGAGTGATGAACACAAGGTCAAGGATCTGGGCAGCCTGAACGGGGTGAGTAGCGCCCAGACAGAAATACGCACAGCGATTCGGAACGAGGACAAAAGAGGATAAGAAGAAAAGGTGGAGAAGAGGAGCGACCTGTGATGGATGAGGGACAGAAAGAGATAAGAATACAAGTACCTAAGGGGGTGAATGGAGGGTGTAGGGCGAGATTGATGGAATCGAATCACGAGGAAGGATAAATGAAAGAGACGGAAAAAGAGGTTAGAGGGGAACTTCTCTGGCCTTTAGTCGACCTTCAGTTTTCTCTTAATCAGTCCGTGTTAATGAGGGTTTTTATCAGCAGAGGTCAGTTCAGATCCAAAGCCAATTATGCAAATTGCTATTTATCTTAACATTCGGGGAGACAAATAAAAATCAAAAGGTCGTCTACAAGTTAAACTCTGAAATACTGCCGTGGGACTTGCTCTCTTATTGATATATATATATTGGTCGACTGATCAGCGCATTTGTTTATAAGGGATTCAAGACTTAATAGAAGCTTTTTGTACCCAACACTCTGCTATGAGGTTTGTTTATATCAGAATCTCTTGTTAACAGTGATTCTCCCAGGTAGGGAGCCAGAGATGTTGGGAAGAAGTAAATGATTTGTCACAGGGTGATTAATGAACATGATTATCATTTCAATAATTGAATCTCAGATGGTTATGTGATAAATTAATTACTTAGCCCTGGAGTACGGCGTGGATCCGAGGTATTCCCACAGCAGACTCTTTACATCTTAAGGGAGTGATGGGATTTTTTTCACTGGCCAAATAACATTTTTAAATGATTGGGAATTGTTTTGTTTAGCCAAAGTGTAACAAAAGATAGAAATAAGCTATAATCCTTGTAGTTTTATTTTTACAAAACCCTGTTGTCCACACCATAGGTTCCATTATTTGTTTGTTTTTTTTTTTAATCTGTAATACTCCTCTCGATGGTTTGATACCCTTCACGTTTGCCTTCGGCTTTCCAGCTCAGTAAAACGTGGTTGCACTTGCCATGTGGCATTAGTCATGTACAGTGATTTAGTACTAAGTCATAGCGAGCCGTCCAGATTACACACATGCAGAATGTCCTCCATATCCTCTCCAGCTTTTCGACAGGAAGCCAAAGTCCGAGCCACTTCCTGCTGTGTCACTAACCACTAGCTCCTTTTGCTGGATTTAGAGGAAGTTTTCTGCTGCTGAGTCAGTGGATATGTTGTGGTTTGACACAACAGTGAGTCAAAGAGAAAAAAAAAAAAAAGCTGCAGTTGGGGCAGTATTTAACAGGAGCCATTTTATAACGTTTTTTTTCAAGCTGTTGTTTTTCATCTCCCTTGAGAGGATTTTTTTTTATTGCTACAGCAAAGCAAGTGTGATTGAATTTCGCGCACAGTTCAGTGTAATGTGATCCGTCTCAGAAGTCACACCTGAGGGGGGGTGAGAGGGGTGAGAGGCGATCGAGGGCGCAGAGGGGAGGAGACATTAGTCATCGGTCAGTGTGAGGATTGATTCCCCCGAAAGAGAAGTATCTTAGGAAAACTTGATGAAATGATCAGTCAATAGGAGTTAATGTGATACAGTCACATCGAGATTCATTTTGTAGATGTTATGAGGCCCGTGGTTGGATTCACCCCAGATACATTAAGTCAAAAGAATTGAAAACGAACTACAATCTCAAAGAGTTTTTACTGATTCCTTTCCTATTATATCTTTGACCCAATGCTGTATAGTGAATTAGAGCCACACTAGTGCAAGAATCCATTAATTCAACTAAACAGATTGCGAACATCCAGCGTCCTGTATATTCCGACCTGTCCCAGCAGAGATCGATGCTGTGATATTAAACTTCCAAAGGAATTATGTCCCTTCAACACTATTGTTTTTTTTGTTTTTTTTACTCTGGTCTGTGGCTTCCTTGCAGACCTTTGTAAACGATGTCCGCATTCAGGAGCAGATGTACATCACTCTGAAGTTGGAGGACAAACTGAGGTTTGGATATGATATCCTTGTCACATAAACAGGAAATGCGCCTCTTCATTTAAAAGATGGTTTGGAGGGAAATTTTGCGTGCATCCCTGATACATAATCTGCGGATAGTTGTGTCCGAATTACCTTAACCCTTCTGTCTCACATACCAACCTGTTTACTGTGGTGAGAGGAGAGCTTACCGTGCCAGAGGAGGCTCTCAAGGTAAGATCACACTCACCCCAACACAAAATGCCCATGTTCGTCCATGCACACAGTTGTATTTTACTTTATTCATTTCTCCATTTCCCCAGCATGAAAAGTTTACCAGCGGCCTTCAGCTCAGCAAGAAGCCATCCAGCGGTGACACAACTGTTACAAGCAGGTCTCCCACAAAGACCCCATCGAAGACAGCAAAGTCTCCCGGCAGTAGCACCCCGAGGTCAGGAGAGGGTAGGACAACAGATGGGGTCATTTCCTCCAAGGAGACCCCAACAAAACCTGGGGACACTCCTAAATCAGAGGAGAGGATGGGAGGTAAGAGACTGCAAAGGGGAAATTTGTCAGAGCAAAAAATCAAAAATAGCATGAAATCTAAAGGGTTTTCTTTTAAACATAAAAGAATATAGAAACATTCTATAGAAAATTGCTGTATCAGCTCGAAAACATTTATCGGTCGGCATATAATGTTTCCAAAATGAGTGAATCCACAAAGATGTTAGAAAGCATCAGGTCACCACGCTTGCTCCTACCCAACAATTTGATCCAATCATCGGTTCAAAAACAGACTTAATATAAATGGAAAAAATTCACATAAATACAACACTTTGAATGTGGTTTGGTATAAGTACCTTATACAAGTGAGTAATAGAGAGGCTCTTGGAGAGTCTTATTTTACATTTCAGTTCAGATGTGATGACCGCCATTTAGTATTAGTCACATTGTTTTCAGAATCATCACCCTATTCTCTGACACCCACCACCACCGCTGTTGCTTTTATCAGGGTCACCAGTCTGCTTCTTCCATCATTTATTTTGGTGGTCCCTCAATTAACGCTTCCTGTGCTGCCCTGTGTTGTATGTGTGCAGTCAGGCCAGCAGGGGGTGGACATGGTCACCAGAGAAAGCTGTAACCACGGTCCACATATAGGAACTTAGTTTTATCAGGATTGGTGTCTTTAGTCTTTGGATGTCCCTGATAAATGTCATCAAGGACCTGCATTGGTCCTAGCAGGGGTCCTCTTTAAGCTCCAGATGCCGCCAGGCCACATGGGGGTTGTGTTATTGCACAGATTAAGTAGTAGTGTGCCAGTATAATGCAAACCCATATGCCGGCACTACTTTTCCTTAATTGTCGTTGCATTCATTGTCAGGCACATGCACATATATCCCCACATAGTGCGCAATATTAACATGAACCCTGCAATATATCCACACTGACAAGTAAATATACACACCGTTCCATGCGTGCCCCCGCCTTTTCTAATGGCACCTTGTTTGTGGGCGTCCTAACATAATCTTGTAGTTACTGCTGTAATTCCAGGCTTCACCCAGATATAAAAAAAATCAAAGTATACCTCCGTTGAATTTTGTATAGGGAGGCCCCCTACTTAATCTGTGCAACTTGGCAGTGAGCGTTTATAATTATTTCGCTCTACTGTAATTTAGCTTACATGTATACATAGCTGTGGATAAGGGGGGCTTAAGGGATACAAAGGAGGGGTGAAGAGCAGAGAGAACTTGACATGGACCAAAACTCCCACAGTTGTTGCATTTCATTCACTGTTTTTTTTTTTGCTTTTTTTAGCATCTTATTTAAGAAAAGAAAAACAATTTAACAAAGAATGTTCATGAAATGTCAGCTATGAGGGCCAGCAGAAGGTCTCTGTTTTTATTGAAACCCTATGTATCTGAGAGAGTGTGGTACAGTGCAAATTGTGCGGGTTAGAATTCTGTAACTAGGTCAGGTCATTCAGGACGAAATAAATACACACACACAGAACCAGATGAGGAATTATTACTCTATAAAGAACAGTTTATGAAGACACAGTATAGGTATATTAGATGCATTAAATAATGCATCACACTGTAAGCTTTTTACAAGCTTCCACAATTTCTAAAAGCATTATTTTTAAATGCGTGTGCACAATCTCCCCCAGCGGACGTCACAGCTCTGCCTCGTGGGACGCCCCTGTATGGCCAACCATCTTGGTGGGGGGATGGCGATGCAGATGATGAGAACTCCTTTAAACAGGAGACCAAGTCATCCAGCAAAAAACACGACATCTCAGGTACGAGGTCTCAAGACTTTCAACTTTTCAATGCATTTTTTGTGATGCTAAATAAAGACGAGATTTACTAGCCCTGAGTTAGGGTGGCACAGGGTTATTGATTTTTGTTTTCCGGGCAGCCACAATGTGTCTTGTGCACTTTAGTTGCATGAAGGACAAACACATGCACTATATGAATAAACTGTATGGTCGTGTTTTCGTTCATGACCCGAGAGGGCAATTGCTTTTAGAATGATGCAATGCCGTGAGGAGAAGTAGTAAAATGGGATTATGGAGTAACTGTCCACATCAAAGTATGGCCACTTAAATGTCTTCTGTTTGGTCCATTGGCAGTAAAAATATTATTTCATATGTCTGATAGCATTAGGAAAGAATTCCTCAAGCTAGATCTTGCTGTTCATGTCTTGCTTATTGCTGTACATACTACTGCCAGTATGAGGATTTCTTTTTGTGTTTATCTGCCTGTGCCTTCATGTTCTCTGATAGAAGGGTCAGCACAATAAGGAGCTAGTTAACAGCATAAGCTTCCCCTCTGGCTCCAACAGTCCAGTCTGACAATGAGTATCGACCTGAGACTTGTTCCAAAACAGATTAATATCGTATGCCTTGGAGCTTCCACTCTTTCAGACGTTGCACTGTCTAAAACCATTTTGTTCAAGTCATGTTTTAGATGTATTTGGAAACTTGCAACAAAACTGAGGTCGGGAGACTTCATTTCTTGACATGAACCATTGATTCCTGATCAAGTAGTGTATCTGCTACAGAGTGTAAATATTCTCCTCACACTGAATCCCTGCTGTGAAAATCAATTTGTGATGCATAAGGGAATTACGACAACTTGAGATCAGTACACAATCAATAGCATCACTTTATACAGTTCCGCTCCTGCAACATATACCTCACCCAGTTTCAGACCAAAACTTGTTTTCTGCCACCTTGGACACTTTATTCTGACTGCCCTGTGACTAACAAAGGATTTTCTTATTTTATTTGATAGATTTTATCATATAACTTTGTAATATTGTAAAGCAGCTGACCTTGTCTTGGTCAAAATGCTATTGTGTATCATTACTTAACTCTTCAAACACCTTCCATGCTGTTGCCTAAAATGTTGAAAAGGTTGGAAATTGCAACTGCAGCCTGCAGTATTTTCAGCACATGTAAAAACAGCATGTATAATTATACAGATTGTATCCTTCTGGGTGCTTCCAAACTTTATGAGTTGTGTTTGTCTTAGTGGGCTGTAGGCCAACAACACAAGTGTCTTTACAATAATGTATATTCAAGTTCACACAAAGTGTGTGTGTGTGTGTGTGTGTGCGTGCGTGTGTGTGTGTGTGTGTGTGAGTGTGTTGCTGACCGTTGTACTAGGGGATCGCGTTAGCTAGTGGCAGATATACAGGGTAACAGGATTAGAGACTACACCAATAGTAAAACAGCTTAGCGCGACAGAGTCAGTCTGTGCCAGGCTGGTTTACTGTGGACTGAGTGGGGGGAGGTGGCCCACAACACACTGGAACAGACTGAAGCGTCAACAAATCTTTCACCACATCTGGATGGACGCACCGCGGCATCTTCACCAGCCTAAAAACTGAGCACTTTAGTTTTACATCTTCTTTTTCTATTTATCGCTTGGGAATTCTTTTTCTCTTGCTCCTTTTCCTCTGTATTTTTGGAGGGCACTTTCGTGTCATTTGAGAGTAAACATGTGCAGAGTGTTTTGAAAACCTGAAAGCTTCCCTTTAAAAAAAAAAAGGCAAATGGGATTGACTACCTCTGTCATGGAAGTGGGTGAGTTTTACCACTGACCTTGAGCACTGAATAGATGTTGTGATGTTAGATCTACTTCTGAGGTTTGATATGTTGCTTCCGCGGAAGACTCAAAAGCGAGTCTTATCAATGAAACCATTTACCTGCTGTGATCATCGTCAACTCAAGAGCAAGTGGAAGATAGAAAGAGTGGCTGAGAGCAGGAGGACTCTTGAGTGCTCCGTTGCATATATATGTCAGTTAGTTTAGTGTGTGTCCTTTTCTTCTCCTCTGTGAATGGGCTGTGTTGTTGAAGCCCCCCACCCCCATCCTTGTGTATTGTCACTTTGGCTGATTTGGTCCTGCCATTGCACTGGCTTCCCCGTTTCTCCCAGTACAACGGCACATACATACATACATACATACATACATACACACACACTCAATGCAAACATTTGGCTCACTCTGCTCTGCAGTGATCATTAACCAACCACTTGTCAATTCTCTGGTGAGTACGGCTCTCATTTCTATAGACTTTGAAGCTAGCAAATGGCTTTCACTCTGGAAGAACTTAGGCATCACATCTACGTACTCTGCTTCCACTTAGCCTAAAACAATAATTGGACAGCGAATTCATCTGGCTCTTCAGTATATTACTGTTGAAATCACTTCAGGCACTGTACTGGATCAGCGGATGTTAATTTGTAATACCTTGTCTTTGGTTTTGCTGTTTCTGTTTTTATCTATGAATCAAATTTACCGGCTGCGTGACTGAAGGATCTGGTGTTGCCTTGTTCGTGATCAACAGAAAAAACAGGAAAATGATCAGAACAATCATTGTGACTTAGATTTGGAGTGCAGTCGTCAAAATTTCACACAGAGACACTAATAGGAAGTTAATAATGTGAAAAAATTATTAATGAAATTCAATATTGGATGTTTCCGAGGCAATTCGTGTGATTTACGTTGACATTAATTGAACCGACTTCATAATTTACTTTTACATTATTACTTATTTGTGATTCAGTCAGTCAAGCCAGTCCGTCATGAGTTCAAGGAAGGAATAAATAGTAATACAGTAATAACTGTGACTTTTTTTCATTCTGTTTTAGATACTGTTCGGATAACGGTGTGAACATCTATTGAGTTCATAGACAGAATGAGAAGAAAAGTAGACACTGTAATTGACTCTTCAGTCAGTCTGTCAGGCCTGATTGTTATATCCTTACTTTTTCTTCCTCATATCTCATGCTCTATTTTATATGGTTCATTGGAAGATCCACGTGTTTCACTCTCAGGCAAGCGAAACAGCTTCTGATCAGTCTTTTGTACACTTTGGTTGCAAGTAAATATGCACTTCGGACTCCAAAGGCATTGTTCTAATACTTCATAGCTGATAATAGTACTGTAGAAAATTAATTTTGATTTTATCTCTTGATGTCGAAGGCGGCATCATGTTCATGAAATGTGCTGCTCTTTACAAAAATTAAAATCGTCTAATGTATTATGTCAAACAATGTAACTTTTTTCTTGTTTCTTATCGCTGTTCACCATATGCTCCCGCAACTGTTCCCCAACATGAAGCAGATGGCCCCGCTAATTTCTGAAAGCATCATTTATCATATTCAGATCCCACAGAGGACCTGTTTGTTGATGTAAACAGATGAGAAATAAATGCTTCAAATTGTGATTCCTCACCCCCTCTGGGTTTAAAGATCTACTGCATTTGTTTTACTCTTGTCTGAATGGCTCCCATGACTTGTATATGTATAAATGTCCAACTATCAGTATCATTGACTCACATGGTGAAACCAAGAGGCACATTCTATTATTTGCCATTTGTAGTTTTCAGTGATGCAGTTCATCCCTAGAGACATTCAATTTGACAGATGTGATTCAGAAGAGCATCCATGGTTTGAATTGCACCATATGGGCCCGTCTTTGACCTTTGACATACAACTTTTAATGCCAAACCCCTCACTGCAACATTAACGCATTGCGTTGTCTGCTTTGTGCAGTAACTACCTTACTTTGTAACAAAGATGAATTGACATACAAAGCATGGAGAACGTGACACCTCCAATATCAAATATTCTTCAAAAAGTAGTTCTGTTGTTCTGATACATACACAGTAAGAGTTAAATTTTTTTATCGAATTGCCTTTTTTTAAAGATAGGACTTAAAGCCCCAAACTTTAAATAGATTTTTTTTTTAAATCACAGACAGCAAAGAAGCTCGTCGAGCAGAGAAAGCTAAAGAGGACGGCCTTCATGCGTCCACTGGCCACAACTCAAGCTACTTGGACATCCCGACCAAGGAAAATCACATGGCCAACAACGGCATCCATGAGATCCCTACAAAGGACACAGAGGGTACCGCCTCTCACACCGCCACAGGTGCACTCATTAATTCTTATTCCTTAAAATTAATGTAAGCAAAGTCAAAATGCAAGTCACTTCAGACTTTTCAAAACTAAATAAAATTTGTAAAGGGGAAAAAAAACACAAACTACAGTCAAAATATAATTGTAGCTATGATTTTTTTGAAGACAGATTTCCAGGGCTCTTGTTGCAACTATGAGCTTACATTATTATTATTATATTTTTTTTATTTGACTATTAGAACACCACAAAATCTAGAATTAAAGCATCACTTTGATTCTTTTTTCTTCTTAATTTGTTCCCCCGCAAAGGTAATGTTGGGCACAGCTAACTGACGAGTAGGTTTTGTGTAATTACAACATGTGAATAAAGCCTTGCTGGAATGTGTATTTGATGACTTAAAAAGGGTAAGACAAGCTTGCAAACTCCCTTTCATTATGTTAAGCTAACTAATAGGAGCAGGTGTTTAATGTGTCTAATGATAGGGAAGATGGCAGACAGCCGAGTTTCCAAAAAGACTGTTTTATCCCTTTAATTGTGATTCACTGTCACCCTTATACTGGCTGTCACTGGCCGAAACAATAACAAAACTGCAAATGTCTGCTCTACAGCTCAAGGTCATGCCTCCTTCACCATAGAATTTGACAACACTTCTCCAGGGAAAGTCACCATTAAAGACCATGTGTCAAAGTTCACACCCGACCATCACAGAAGTCGCTCCAAGAAGAGCGGAGCTGGCAGTGGAGGGGCTGGAGGGAGAGATTTGAGCACGCTGCAAGCTGCTATGATGGCGTCAGAGAGCAAGGTGGCTGATTGGCTGGCACAGAATGACCCCACGCTTGTCCGCAGCGAGTCAACAGAGGAAGACAACAAGAGCATCAAAAGTGATGTGCCAGTCCATCTCAAGAGGCTGAAAGGTACAAGACTTTGTGGCATGTAACATAATGATAGTTAATGGTGCAATTATTGTGTGGATTGTTGAGCGTTTTCAGTCTAGGTGATGTATGTAGCTTTAGAGGCGGGATTATTTCTACAGTATGTTTATGTGTAGAGAGGTTTGCTAGGTCTTCTAATGTCACGCTTTTCCGGTGATCTTTACACTCTTCACTCCTGCCAGGGGTTTTGTCACAAATGAGCCGAGCCACGCTAGGCTCAAATGCTGGCCCACTGAGCTAAGCTTAAGACCACCTGCTGGTCATGGGTTAATTAAATGGAAGCTAATTTATGATGTCGACATGTGGAGGAGGGTCTAGCAGACAGGAGCTGATGAAAATGGAAATCAGTTCGACGGGACTGGCAGGCAGGGAAGCTAATTCATTAGCTCGGAGATTGTAGTACATGCATGTCAATTGGCTGACAGAATGGCTTAACTAATGGGTGATTATGTCTGATGGACCCGGGGACTGCTAGACACTGGATAGACACTGGAGTGTTCTCATCTAGAGGCTCCAGCTTGATGCTAATTGTTTCATGAACTGGCCATTTCTGTTGCGGTAAAATTGCTAAATATTATTAAGAAAAAAACGGGATGAGGGGAGGTGGGAGGAGAGGAGGAAATAGAGACGACATAAGGGAGGCAGACAGAGGGCAAGAAGCCCAGTATTGATGTCAGCTGTGGACATGTAAGGAGGGAGGAGGGATTGGAAGACGGGGAAGGCTGATGGACATTTCTGAAATGCTGATGGCATCACTTGCAGCAATAACAGAAAAGGTGATTGGACAAAGAAACGGAGGATGAGGAGACAGACAACCTTGTTGCCTTGACTGCAGGGAGACTGGGAGGGAGGGGGGAAAAACGAGGGGACAGCAATTTTGGTGAGTAGTTGTTATGGTAACAGTGATGCAGATGATGGGAGGGAAAGATATTGGCTCTCTCTCGCACCTGAACATCAGCGTGTGTGTGTAGGGGGGTGGTACAGGGAATTATGTAAAGGCATTTCAGGGCAGATTGAGGTTGTGTTTGAAGCATGTTCTAATGCAGAATTGTGCAGCTGAAATTTGTTGAGTGCACACGCTGCATGTGTGTGTCTGAGAAGTGCTGAGCACTTCTATGCAGAAAAGCAGCGTAGCGTGTGTGAAGAAAGGCATGTGCGATGTGCTCTGGGTGTGTCAGAGTTACTAGGCAGAGAAAAAAGACGAGGTTAAGGAAGGGAACAGAGAAGAGGAGGCAACTGAGACCAGGCTTTTTATTAATAAGCCTCAAGGTGAGTCTTAGTCCTCTTATTTTCAAGAATCACTAAGAGGCTTTTATAAGACTTTTTATTAGTGGTACTGTCTAAACTGTCTTTTGCGTTCTGTTATTGTAGCGTCTGTGAATCTCTTCATACCACCATGGGATTCTTAGCGTTCTAAGATTACAGATGTAATGATCAGCAAAGTCATTGAGACAGCAGTGTATTTGTTATCTCAGTACCAAGTGAAGGTATTGAACGCTAACGTACCTAAGGATTTAACCAAAATTGTATTGCATTGTATAATGAGATGCATTGGGTTTTTCATTCTGCAAAATGGTGTGTATCTGAGGGTGGGATGGCAACTGAAGTAAGTGCCTGTTTACTGCTATAGAGTGTTTGTGTGTGTGTTTAGCACCTGTTTTAGAGTATTACCATAAAACACTTTTAGGAGTCCTGACTGTCAACACTGTATTTAATATGGTTTTTATTTACCATAAATGTCACAATAAAGAGAAGATATTTCTAAAAATTATAAATATATGAAAGGTACAAAAACACAATAATTTCACTGTAGTAAATTACGTAGCCAATCATTGTCATTTTTGTAATATGTTGTGTTCTTCTTATAACAGACTATTTAGTCTGAGACACCACTGACATACAAATACAGAAATAATTAGAAATGTTGCAAAAGTTTTATTCATACACCTATACTGTCTACATATGTATGTGTGCATGTCTTTCTTCTGTAAATGAGCCAATAACTTTTGAAATCTTTAAGGTTATGTGATTAACAGTTCTCATGAGAAGGATGGCAATGCTAAAGATAACATGATATGGCCCAGCCCCTGAGTCCATGTGAGGCAGATTCCAGCTCCTCTATGAGTCATTGCGGGGCAAGTGGGGCAGAGCACTGGACTCTCACAGGCACCTCTGTTCTCCTCTGGCCCCGCTAATGGGTTCTTTGTCTGGACGACACTACATGAAAGTCCGGTCTCTGTGTCTTATCAAGCTACTGTAACGCACGGCTGCTCTCCTTCCTCGCCCCCCTCTGTGCTGTCTTTTTCTTCCCCTTTTCATAAAATGTTGCTTTATTAAATCTGAAACACCGATCAAAGGGCAGAAAGAACAAGGAGGGTTGATGTGACAAACGAGCTCTCGACTCCAAATATGCCTCGGGCCACGGAGTCAATGTGTGTGGAAGAAGTGAACTTCGAAGATACACTACCAAACTGAGTGTCAAGCCGCTGTGAGAGTCCTATTCAATTCAATACAGTCTCTCATACTTCATTTGTTTTAAGCCAAAACTGAGATCCCTTGAGACATCTCCATAACCAACAATACAGGGATTAATTTGTCAGTTGATGCATCTTCATACTGACAGTAGACATTTTGCGGATAGCTTTGCAGGGTTTTATGATATAACAAGGGTTTGAGCAGTTTGAAAGTTTTTACTGTGTGGCAGAAATGTGGATTCGTTACCATTTTATGACAAGTACGTTTCCATGTGCATACAGTACACTCCTGTCATTGTCAATTCTGTACTAAAAATATGGTGTATTTTCTCTTTGTTGACCGGTGAAATGCCAGTTTTCATAGATACCCCAGGTTTAATTGTCTTTAACTTATGTAGAGTACTGTCAAAAAGTGCGAAGTGGAGTGACAGAGGACAGTTTCTGCAAATGAACCCCCCAGTAACGGAAGCACCATCCCCGTGTTTTCCTTTTTGTATTTGTCTTCTTTTTTGAAATTGCAAATTGGTTTATTTCTAATTACCAATTGCAATGGAAATACCTTAAATTCGACATGACATTGAGCTCACTCTCTAGAAACTGCCTGTGTTAATAGATCTTTCTCTGAGCTTAATGCGCTAAGGGCCAGATTATGAAGGGATGGCATATTACAAATTCATTAGAAAATCTTTCCAAGATTTATTTGGTTTGGGTAAAGCACAAGTGAGCACTTAACCAGGGTATGAATTGTTTTCAGATGTTCATCCACATCAGTCATGTGCAGTTTCCCAGCCTCCTCAGACTGAAGGAAACCTCGAGTATCTAGCTGGTGGCTCTTTAAGTGGATGGATAGTGACATATAATCCTGTTCTCTCCCGCTCACCCTCCTCCTTCCCTACACCCACTAACCTTCTCTTTTCTTTCTTGTCTACTTTCACCCCAACCCCCCCGCCCACAAACACACACGCACTTCCTCCTCCATCCCCGAAGCCCTTTCTCCTCCCCCCTCCGTCCACAAATCCAGACACTGCTCCCCAGCATGTTCTCCTCCTCCCCATCCCCCCCCAAAATCTGCCTCAGTGCCAGCAGTAGTGAAGTAGACAGGGTCAGTAGTATGGATGGCTGGATTAGCGTGCCACACTGTCTGCCAGTGTATAACATGGAAAGGACATGATTAGTTGCCCTAGGCTGTTCAAATTCAGAACTAGCAGTAAAATCTGGTTGGTAAGTCAGGCGTTCTAAATTTCTGATGTTTTGATGACTTTTGATTTGCGAGCCAACATTTGTTGCACATTGCAGTTGCCGCTGTGAATGTTCTTTCGAGAAGGCACATTTCTATTTGTGGTATATATGGAACCCAAGTGCAAATCTTCTCATTGATTGCTTCATTCAACACACATTGACATCACTAAGCACTGGTATATTTTCTCTTGCAGACACTCGACAGCTGTTGCTAATTGTTGAAAAAAAAGAATAGTATCATTTCAAGTTTGGTCTCTCATTTTGTCTCCTAATAGGCAGCAAACATGAAGATGGTACCCAGAGTGACTCAGAGAATGGTCTGGGTCTACGTTTCGCCAACCGCCGCCATGCCCTCGAGGAACGTCTGAAGGCAGCTCACAGCCACGTGGGGGGAGGAGCAGCGGCGGGGAACACGACAGTGAGCGGGACCCGAACAACTGGCACCCGCACAGCCTTCATGATTGAGTTCTACGACGAGGAGAACCCACGCAAGCGTCGGTCGTACTCTTTTTCCCAGACAGCGCCACTGCTTGGTGGAGGAGCTGGTGGGGAGAGCTTGTGTCCTCAGCCGCCCTCTCACCCCAAGGTGTTCAGCATCTCCACCTCTGCCACCACAGCCTCAGACTCGGGTAAATATAATCTAATAAATAGTATCTGTAAGATATGTAACACCGTGTTCAACATCACAAATTGGTTTCCTATGTACTTCGATCATTACATTACATTACATTACATTGCATTTGGCAGACGCTTTTATCCAAAGCGACTTACGATAGAGGACATAGGGACTGCAAATACACTTGCAAATACACGATGCACAGGAAATATACAGAACAGTAAGCTTGGGTTAATGAGTTTTTTTTTGTTTTGTTTTTTTTGGACAAAGACATACACAAACGTACACACCCACACACACTGCATAGCCTAACTTGCTGCCTAACCTGATCTGGGGCATCAGCGCAGTAAAAAGTCCTGAAAGAGAACAGTTTTTACCTGTTTTTTGAAGGTTGAGATAAGCTAGTCTTGTTGCTTCTGGAAGTTTGTTCCACCACTGAGGTAGTAGAACTGAGAACAGTTTTGCCTGAGATCGCTTAGAGCGAGCAAAAGGTACTGCTAGTAGGTTTGTATTAGAGGAACGCAGCTCTTTGCCGGGAGCATAAGGTCTTATCACTTCGTTCAGATATGCTGGACCTGTTCCCGAGGTGGTTTTGAATGCCAGGGTCAGGGCCTTGTGCTTGATCCTGGCAGCTACTGGTAGCCAGTGCAACTGGATGAACAGTTATACTGACATATCAGTCATTAAAATAACATTAATCCACAGAGGACTTAGAAATTTCAGTAAATTACCAGTAACTTTTTAATTTTCATATCACAGTCCACTCTGCATTTCTAAAAGCCTATTCTCAGAGTTCTCCCGATGTTCTCCCTCCCTCCAGGTAAAGTTCCTGCTCCGATACCTGCTACGGTGGCCGTGGGTGCCCCAACAGCTGCCCGTGTCCTTCTCAAGCAGAGGTCCGAAGACCCAAGCATCGGCAGGAGCTCGGCCAGCACCGGGCTGGCAACGGGGAGCCCCACCAGTCCCAGCGAGGACGCCTCCATTGTTGGCCCAGGAGCAGGGACCGCCACGGGGGGAGCAGAGGATGACCACAGTGATAAGGGGACCTACACCATTGAACTGGAGAACAGGAACCCAGAAGAAGAGGAGGCCAGGCGCATGATAGACAAGGTAGTAGTTGGAGGAAGTCAGTAGATCCTCAGGGAAGATGATTTCCACGCGTCTCCCCCAATCATCACAAGGCTGTTTGATGATAAAAGCGGGAATTTTAGAGCAAGATATAAGGCAATTGGAATCCTTATGTTATTGTGGCATGTTTAGCAGAAGATGATCATTTGGTTGCACAAGATAGTGCTCTTGTTTCCACGAGTTATCTCATGTGAAAATGAAAACTTACGGAAACAAGACAAAAAAAACAAGCCCAGATGGTTAGGAAATGACGACTTCATTATATCAGAGGGAATGTATGACAGTAACGGAGACGGGTTTCTTTTTGGGGGTCAATAAACTCAACACGTTGAGTTCATTTGTTCCGGAGATCTTGATATGAAAATGCTGACTACTGTTTTTTTATCTCCTCTGGAAAACTCCACCTCTCTGATTTTGCATCATATTTTATTAGATCCCAGAAGCCGGGATAACAAATGTATTCCCTTTCTTTACCGAGCTGTGACTCAAATAGAATAAAAACCTCACTTCAAGACAATAACTCCACGGTTATTCAAAAGTAAACAACTGACAAAGCACCTAAGTCACAGCAAGGTTGATTGTCCCGTTATATTTTGCTTAGTTGGCAGTTTTATTGTTAATGGTCCTCTGTGGCAGATTTGTGTTGTTGCCACTAAAACAAAGATATGACAGCTTGGTTGCCTTGTTTGACCACCACTCCATCATTCCTGCCCTTTTGGTAAAAACCTAATGCTTCTGTAAAGGCCCGGGGAGACTTGCTCCATCAAGCATTACCCTGTTTCATTAAAAGCTACTCCAGGGAGGCTAAAAATCCATTATCAGTTTCCCACTGCGTCAGTCGTCCTGTAGCCCAAGCCTCCTTCTTGGCCATAAAGAATGATCACAGATGGTGGCAGAAAATCTAACATTTCTGTTTACCTTCCAGCTACATCCGATTCACATGGGGTTTTAAGTGCAGCTTACAGTACCAGGGTAATAAAACATATCTGCTATTTTGTAGGAAGCTCAATTTGATTTTCATTTTCCATCTGATTTGGACTGCACCAATCCATTATAGCCGTTATCTCGAAAAGAGCCAGTCTACAAAATTGTTTTTTTTTTTTACAGACTAAATGAGATCATCCCAGGGCGAATTGCCATTTTCTTTATTGTGTTCCCGAGGTTTCTTCTAAATTGTCTGTTTAGGAGTTATACCGCAGAGCACTCTGCTTTGTTTTACTCTTTTCTCCACTGCCGAGGCAACAAGAGTCAAGGGTCATTCACAGAGTGCCTACACAGCAAGATTATCAATTTGGAAAGGGGTCGTCTGTTAATAAGACTTGACATTGTGTGAATTACTTCCTTGAATTGTAAAGACTTTTTTGTCTCAATGGCATTAAATAGAAATTCTGAAGTAATGAATTATTAGTTCCATAAAAGAGGGTTGTTCTTTTTGTAAAAGCGTATTATGCAGATATAATTCAACTTTTCTATTGACTGCAGCACATGTCCCGTTTGAAAACATTGCGTACAAGTGTTATTTCAGCGGGGGTGGTGATATAATTCAGGAGGTGTATACGAGCCAGTGTTGGTCTGAACGCATTACAGTCAAAATGGGAAGTGTTGTTATGCTAATTCCTGTAATTAGCTGACACACTAATTGGTACCCAGCTCACAATCCGCTGCTATTCTCTCCTCTCTCTTCCTTTTATAAATTTGATGTTGTGTGCGTGTGTGTGATTACTTTTGGTTGCCATGGTAGTCAACTATCAAGTGTCTATTGCTGCTTTAATTCAACAGCATATTCTAATTCACTTTTGTTCATCGAGAGGCCTGTAGAACAATATTAGCATTGTGTTGATATATGATGGGATTATCTTGCATTCGTTGCTCAAGTACACTAGTGATTTCAATGCTACACAATGAATGCTAACAAGCTTTTAATATATTTCTAGAATCCATGCAAAGCAAAGCTTAATTGTGCGGTAGAGTACATCATGTAATAAGACTTATACAACATAGTGATTGTTTGCTCAGTCCTATTATTCCAAATGTTTTAGGTGTTCGGAGTGCAGCAGAACCAAGACTCCTCTCTTCTGTCAGGCCTCCAAGGAGAGGGAAGGGCAAAGGAAATTGAACAGACAGGGAAAGAGGTAAAAACTGTGTTTGAAGTTTCTCTCGTTTAATCTCGTCTGCCTGCTTTTTTTTTTCTCATTTTCCCTTTTTTTACTATCTGTCCGTCCGCCTATCTCTACCCCCCTTTATTTGTTCCACAGTGTATACTGCTGTAATGGATATGTCATCCAAGTGGACAGATAAGATTAGGAAAATTCCACCATCAAAAGCATTACTGACTCTGTTACTGCTTTCATACTAGTGTTCAAACAGCCTAGTTGGATTCAGTAATATGAGTCACTCTCTTGGCCTGACAGCCCTACTTTCCTTGATTTTCATGGGAGTAGGCTAGTCGTCCTCGAGACTGACCTAGATCATTCAAAGATAAGCAAAGACATGTAGCCCTCCAGGCAATCACATTGGAGGAAAGAGCGCCGTGTGTAAGCATTGCCAACCAAAAGTCTTTGTATCTTAGACTGATGTTTTTACAGGTATAATTATGAGCAATTGCTCATTTTTTTCATTTAAAAAAAATATAAATTACTACACAGTGTGTTTCATTAAAACTGCTGTCAGTTACAAGAAGACACCTACTGACTCCCAAGTGGTGTACACTGTGTCTTTGGACTCCACTGTACAAGATTTCTAATTTCAGTAGTGGATCTGCTCAGCATCATTTGTGCTTCTGCCTATCAGTCCTGACTTAAAATCTATTTATTTCCTGCTTTCACCCTTATTTGTCTTTTGCCCCTGTTTTTTGTTCCCCTCAGGGTCTTCCCAGCGACTCGAGCTGGGTCTCGCAGTGGGCAAGTCTCACTGCCAATCATACCCGTACAGACCCAGAAGGCTCAGGAGCAGAGACCGCTACCTTTCTGCACAAAGAGAGAGGTACAGAGTCACCTCAGTCGACCCTGCAATTTGCATGGGCCCTAAAGGGAATCACAAGTTCAATACACAGCTCGATGTTCTCCCTGAAAATCCTTCATCTGAGCTTTCTTCTCCAAACTGTCTCTTTCCTTAGGAGCCGATGCTTTGGAATCCAGTGTGTCCCTCAGCAGAGGTGAATCCTCCTCAAGTCTGAGTGATCGCAAGCGCAGGACCCTCCCTCAGCTCCCAGCGGATGAGTCGCGCAGCAAGCCCAATGCCAAAGCTCTGGGACTGAGGTCCGAGATCGGGGAGAAACAGGACACTGAGCCCCAGGAAAAGGAGAACAAGGGTGACGGCGAGTCCCCGACTCCCGCAGAGGAGGGTGAAATGACCAGTAAACGGAAACACAGCTCCACCTCCTCTCCATCCAAAGCTCCGCTCCGGACCTCTGGCAGTGGTGAGAGGAGAAAGAGGTCAGAGGAGAGGAAAGGAGGAGGAGGAGGTGAAGGAGTAGAAAAGTCTGGGAAGCCTCTCGTGCGGCAGGGCAGCTTCACCATTGAGAAGCCCAGCGCAAATGTCCCCTCCGAGCTCATCCCTCGCATTAACAGAGGCAGCAATGGCCGCGAACGCAGTGACTCCGCAGGAAGCATGGACACTGCTACGCTCTTGAAGGACACTGAAGCAGTCATGGCATTCCTGGAGGCTAAACTAAGAGATGAAAACAAACTTGACCAGAAAGGTAGTAAAACTGGCATCCCCAATCAGAGTTGTGGGTATAACTTTCCCCCACGGACCGACTCCATCTCCCCCGAGTCAGACGTAGACACAGCCAGCACCGCGAGCCATGTGGCTACAGAGCTGGAGGGGAAAGCAGCAGGGGGTGGCGCGCAGAAACGACGGTCCCTCAGTAGCATGCACCGGGAGAAGAGCAACATGAGCGTGACCTCAAAGACCAGTGTCAATAACGCCAGTGCACGTGAACGCTTGGAGAGGAAGGCGAAAACCAGAACTGCCGAAGCAACAAGCCGGGCCGAGGCGCGTCGTTCTGTTCAGCCTTCTTCTTCCAGAGCACGCCAAGCGTCTTTGGATCTCACAGACGATGACCAGACTTCTTCCTTACCCATATCTGATATCCTCTCATCAGACCAGGAGACCTACTCGGGACCCGGGACGGGTTTTGGTTATCCACATGGACGTGATGACGGCCTCCATGGCAAACATGATGGCAGGTCCACCAAGACCTCCACCAGCGGTTCCTCCAAAACCAGCCGCACTCTCCAAGCAGCCACGACCTCTTCACTGAATAAGCAGGCTGGTCTCCCTCAGCCCAGGCCCACGAGAGCCTCGCTACTCCGCCGCGCCAGGCTGGGAGATACTTCCGATACGGACCTGGCTGACGCAGACAGAGTATCCGTGGCCTCTGAAGTGTCAACCACCAGCTCCACCTCCAAACCACCCTCCGGTCGGAAAGGGATGTCACGTTTGGACCTTCTGGCACAGCCTCGGAGGAATCGCCTGGGCTCCATCTCAGCCCGTAGTGACTCCGAGTGCACAGTGGCTCGCAGCTCCACCTCGTCCCCCCGCCTCTCAGCGGAGACCGCGCTCCGGCTGGGCCTGCGATCGTCAACGCCCACGGAAAACCGCCTGACTCCCAGGATGAGGGCCAACAGCGTGTCCAAATTGAACGAAACCAAAACTAAGACCGCTACGTCTGGATACTGCTCACCCACAGGTGAGGTTATCTACCCGCTTCCTGATTCTTTCACTTTGCTCACGGGAGTTGAATCAAAGAAAATTTCAAAAGAACCCTTCTATTCGTGTCCAAAAAAGCCCCCGCTTCTCATGTCATTACGTGACATCCATGCATCACTTGTCTGACCATGTGTCGTGAATAAAACCTGCTGGTTTCCGTTGTCCAGAGAGCTCTCAGCCCGAACCTGAGGGCCACCATGCAGACCAAGAGCAGATGGGTACTGTACCAGAACTGTAGAGCCTTCTTAGGGCTGTGTGTGTGTGTGTGTATGTGTGTGTGTATGTGTATGTGTGTGTGTGTGTGTGTGTGTGCGTGTGCGTGTGTCTCAGATCTGGGTCACTTATCGCAACAGAATCTGCTGCCAAGCTAAGAAAAAAAAATGGGTTGATAGCTCATCTAAAAATGGGATATTCACCCAATACCCATATTCTGTTAAAAGAAAAGCTGTGGTGTTTCGTCCAACAAATGTGTTTTATTTTGCTGATACTGCAATTAAATTATCTTGTGATATCAAAACACAAATACCCTTCAGTCGGTAAAGGTTGATGACCCAGGTCTGTCTTTGTGTTCCTGTGATAACGTGTCCCCTCTCTCGCATTAACCGGGTAACACTGTGATGAAGTCCAAACGCTCTTGTCAGACTTTTACTTTCGGCAACTGTTTACCCAAATCAGGGTTGGAACAGCCCAACTTTGGAGCCAGTAGTTTTTGAGCAGCGCTCCGCCTTGTGGAGACGAGTATTCAAGACACCTAGTAGATCCCAAAGGCCGAAGAGGGCCGATTTAGAGCATGTACCTCATCATGGTGCAGCAACTCTAATGTAGTTGGTGTGTGAAGCAGCTTAACAAGGTTTTATGTGTCTGCTGCTGCTGCTGCTGCTGCTGCTGGATGCTTTCTGGATGCTCTGACATTAACCAAAGCTTCTTTTTATAGCTGTCTTTTATACTCGCAGTAGCCTTAGTGTTTTGTCTCGATCATTATTATTTTTTATCCATAACCCCCATTATTGATGAAGAATCTGTAGCGTGTGTATCACTGTGATTTATGTGAACTACAACATTTGGCTTACGGCATCCGTCTTCCCTCTGTTATGAGTAGCTTCCAAACATAAAGTTATTAATTCCTGCGTCGACAGGCTTTTTTTTTTTTCCAGTATTGAAGCAAAATTGACTGTAAACAGCCCCAATAACAAAGCAACTCAGACACAAACTCATTCACTAACTTCATAAATAACTAATATGATGGAGTACAGTAAGACCGGGTGATAAGGGAAAACTATAATTTCATATTTCATTTTTTTATTTCCTGAGCAATTTCTTTTCCAAATCAGCAAATTGAACATCTCAGATTTTCACATTTGAAAACGCGTAATGCATCAGCCCAGATGTCAGTGAATAATAAAGCACAATAATGACGACTAAAATATCACGTGTGTCCCCGGTCACCCTCACAGTGTCCAGCAGCAGCAGGTGGCGGCGTCTGCCACCAGAGTACGGCTCCACCTCGGAGGAAGAGTTTGGCTCCAGCCGCAATTCTCCAAAGCACGGAGGTCGCTCCCACGTCCGGCCTCACCACCTCGTCCCGCACCGCAGCTCCAGACTCAGCACTCCGGCCGGCTCCGGCACCGGCTCCGGCGCGGTGAGCGCCCCGGGTGGAGTGGGAATCAAACATCGCATGAAGGAACAGGAGGAGTACATCAGGGACTGGACGGCACACAGCGAGGAGATAGCCAGGTATTGATTTTTGCCGATCCTCGCATGATCCCTTTGTCCAGTGATTTGATAAGAAAATGCTTCCAAAAAAACTTAGTAATGATTGATATACTTGTTATGTTTGTTCATGATCCCAAAGTCTTGATATGTTTGTGAATGTAGGCTGCATGTGGACATGTTCTAAAGAACCCTTTCTGATGGTTAACAGGTTATTCCCCTGTGTGCGTAGGATCAGCCAGGACTTGGCTAAGGATCTGGCCATCTTGGCTCGCGAAATCCACGACGTGGCCGGTGAGATTGACTCGGTCAGCTCATCCGGCACGGCCCCCAGCACCACCGTCAGCACGGCCGCCACAACGCCGGGATCGGCCATCGACACCCGCGAAGAGGTAGGCCCTGCACGCCCCACGCAGCCGGACATAGAGGAGAGCATGAGAAAGGTGCCCGTTTTTCTTCTTCCGTCGCCTCCTTCATGAGTTTTGTTTCCATTTGCGCCCTTGCCATCTCTTCCACGTCGCTTCAGTGGTTAACGTCGCCTGCTGCTGCTCCGGTCATTTCCCATCTTTTAAGATTACACTGTCACTTAACTGGTTGTGTTTGCTTAAACTAAAACCTCCATGGCTTTAAGTTGCATTGCACTTCTGTCATTGCTCACAGATCACTTCATTTCACTCAAACCTTTTTTACTCAACCGACAACTATAAAACAATATTTTAATTACTTCTGCATCAAACTCTATTTTGCCCAGCTGGTGGATCGGGTGTTTGACGAGAGCCTCAACTTCAGGAAGATCCCTCCCGTGATTTCGACCACGAAGGCGCCAGAGATCAACGGGAAGCCAGTGGAGCTCCGGCCCCGAGCCCCCGATAGCCTGGAGCCCAGAGCTCTGAGGAGACGCACCTGGAACCGCGAGGATGTGAGAGGCAACACAAAGGATAGGACACGGAAACCGTTAAACCGACGCGGAGACGATCGTTACATTTCGTGTGTTTTGTCTCATCAGGCGGTGCTGGACAGCCTACTGCTCAATTCAGTCTCTCAGCTGTCCTCCAAGATCCGACACTCCGTCGACAAAACAGCAGGAAAAATTAGGTAATGATGTTTTCCTAATTTTCTACAGGTGTCTGGCCGTGATATCTTTATTATTGTTATTAGTAGTAGAAGTATTGCTATTATTGTTATCATTAATCGCAGAATGTGCACGCTGAATGACTGAGCTTGTGAGCTTTCTTCTCCTTCAGGATACTGTTCAAGGACAAGGATCGGAACTGGGAGGAAATTGAGAGCAAACTGAAAGCGGAGAGTGATATACCACTGCTGAAAACCTCCAACAAGGTACAGGGACTCTTCTATCAATCTAATGGATGTCCAGAGGGGCAGAGGCGATGATATTTAAAGCCGGTTCTTTTATTTTCTGCAATTTCTGCAGGAGATATCCTCGATACTACTGGAGCTGAAAAGAGTGGAGAAGCAACTCCAAGGTAAAGTAGGATGATTATGGTCATCCACCATCACTGTGTTCTTTTTTTTTTTCTTCATTTACGTGGTATTGTGTGATAAGGGTGGGCAATATATTATACAAAATCACCTCATTCTGATGTGCTGATTGGAAAGGGTGATAGTCTTTTTTTCGAGTCACATATTGTATTTTGTACAGAATTTGTAGAACCAAAAAAATCCCTGAGAGTATTTAATTCCCAAAAATAACCTGTCAGTGCAGGAAAACTTCATTTCTATTATTTAGTGTGTTGGATAGACATTTTCCACCCGTGAACAGGTGATGAATCCCCAAACATTAGAAAATAGTGATTGGAGGTGATAAAAATCCTTTTCTTGTCATCACCCAACTCAGGGTACATCTTTTGTATGAGTCTCCACCCAATGTTGGCGGTAACATAGGTGCTCTCATTCTGTCTTTGGCCCAGTGATCAATGTGATGGTGGACCCGGACGGGACCCTGGATGCCTTGGCCAGTCTGGGCCTGACCAGCCCCACCACCCCGACCAAGCCTCTAGCCGGCAAGGCCAGCCCCCCCTCGGCCACCAGCCCGGGGGCACAGAAACCAGCCAAAGAACTGCTGCCAGAGATTCTCCCCGGGCCCGGAGGATCCGCGGCGTCCGGTAGGGTTCCGGCCTCCTCTGCCAGCACGGAGGGCGCCGGCGTAGCTCTTGGCCTGGCGGGGGCCGGGGTGCTACCGTTCAACCGCATGCGTCCCAGCGGGGAGGAGGCCATCGCACAGAAGTGAAGGGTTTCCCGGAAATCAAGGTTTACGCGATGTCACGTGATTCGAAGTTTTGGCTGCCGATGGATGAAGGTCAGTGTTCAAGCAACGAGGCTGGTGTACAGACTATTTTTGTTTTTCTGGCAGAGCGTTTGCCACTCCGCTGACAATACTACATGCATTATGGTTAAAAAAAAAAAAAAAAAAACATTTTAGCAACACTTTAATATACCCGGGCAGAAACCAAGTGCTTCAGCTGCCTTTTAAATCCAAACTGACACGTCAAGGACAAACCCTGAAACGGAAATCGACCCTTGAATGATTTAGCTGGATTAACATTAGTATTTCAACTTGACTGGCCGATCCGGCCCCCCGTTGGACCGAAGGCTACCTGGCTGCTTTCACCCCGGACACCGCTCTGTCTCACAGTCTCCTCCACGTGTCTGGACCCCTCCTGCACTAAGGACATGCCTTAAAACACACAAACTGGACAGAAGCAGCGGAAACCCCTTTGCCCTCAGATGATATACAAGAAAGCTTTTTACGACGTATCCAGAACAGAGCGCATTGTAAAAATACCGCAAATGATTTTCTAGTCACGTCACGCCGAAACACAACACACTGCAATAACTTGTACTCGGTACAAAGAATACTTCAGCAGCCTTAAGTACGCAACCTGACAAACCACACGCTCACAAACAGACACACTTTGTATCTGAAACTGTCGGAAAATCCAGCGGGAAGAGTTGCAGTTTATATTATTCCTAACTCGAAGTGTCCGTCCACTCAACCGTCTCTTCAAATAGGTTTGTTGTTGCCTCTCCATCGCTTCTCACCAGTCTTTTCACCTTCCCTTTCCTGCCAGTCGGGTCTTTGTCGCTCCGGTATTTTGTGTAGTAACAGAGCCGAGAGCTGTCTTCCCGCAAACCAGCATCTTTAGTTGATCTGATTATTTCTGGAGGGTATTAAAGAAAAAAAAAGCCTTTGGGGAGAAGAAATGACTTACCAAAGTGAGAGAGGCCTGTAACCAGAAGTAATCCGTTCATCTAACCGATGGGACTCGCCTTCCTCTGCCGTCACCTCTTTTCTACGAACAGCAAGAATCACAATCTGAAAAAGTGTGTTTAGTTTTTATCATCGCTGCCTTATTTTGGTTCGGGCTGTGGGAGTCGGTGCTCTTGGCCTTTTTCACTACAGTTCATCCACTCAAGTGTCCTCTGAGTTCTAATTGGATTTGTTTTTTTTGTTTTTTTTTTGTTTGTTTTTTTTTACCTGTACAGTCACTGGTCACGTGACTTCTATTTTAACATGGAAAAAAAATATCAGAGGGGAGAAAAAAATGTAAATATTTTATACTATTTGGATACTAGTATATACTGTAGACCTTTTACTTTTCAATGTTTGCCTGGCCTCGCGTTAAATTCAATTCTCTTTATTTGTCACTCAGAAATTGGAGCTTACTAACTCACACACACACAAACACACATACACACAAGCGTGAAGAAGCTGTTTTCACAAATGTCTTTAAAAAAACTAAACAACAAATAAAGACAACTCACTTTAAAAAATATACATCAGGGAGTAGAGGATGTGGAACCCACTCACGCCAACCAATTTGATGATTTCAGCTGGTCGCAGCTTCACCTAAGTGTACATAGGTGCTTGTTTAATCGCGTCAACGAGGAAAGTTCCGGCATAAAGATACTCAATACAGTTAATATGATTAACCCCCCGTCTCTTCGACTGCTGCTTATCTAAGTATGGAAACTAACCACTTTCTGGATCTCTGAAGCTTATCGTCCGTGTTCTAGAGCAAGATGACTCAAAGGCAGTGTATTAGTACTTAGACACTCACAGTAGTGAGTTTAGGTACCAAAGTACTTGTTAATTTCCCTATTCGCTATAATGTACTGTAAAACATTTTGCAATGCCTGAAATCGCCCATTTCAACTCTAGAAGGGCATTGATTCAAAAGAAGAAAAGAAGTAGTTGTCGAAAAAAAAAATCATCTTTTGCACATTGGATTGTTTTTATGTTTTTTTTTGTTTTAATATTCATACAGAAGTAGAGAGGAAGCAACACAAGGCTGCATCGGATGTGACAGGATGCCCAGTTATCAAAAGTTACTCTTCCTTGCCTTTCTGAAACCGTTCTTTCTGTACAGATTAATCCTCTGTTGCTACGTCTGTTTTAGTTTCTGTTCCCCTCCATCAAAAGAAAAAAAAAAAAAAAATTAGGGGTCTGTGAATGCTAGGTACATGTTTATTTTTCAAATTCCACGTGGCATCTGACCAGTGTTCTTTGTCCTTTTTTTTTTTGTAAAGAAAAACACCATTTTATTTATTTTTTTTTTTGTTTTAATATTTTGTGGATGTTTTATGTATTTTATATTTGTTCAGCTGTCTGCATCGTTTCTTACTGTTAATAAAAACAGAGCCATTCACGTGCTCCTGTGTTTTATTAAGTGGACAGATTGATTGCAGATGGTAACTTCCACGGGTTTCTAGCAGTAAAACACCAGATGGTAAAACTAACAGTGCACCGTGCAGCCACTCACAGCGGGAGCGCTCGTATCAAAGTGAATGAAGAGAAAACAATACATTTTTAGGTTTCAATTACTCTCATCCCAACAAAGTAAAAGCCGATCCCATCTGAGATGTAAATTATGTCCTTGAGGTCCCGAGGCTCTTAAAACAACTTTTGAGTTCTTGAGAATTTAAATGGTTTTGCAGGCTGCGCACGCAATGCTAATACAAAAAAGATAAATAATGAATCATCAAAATGCCTGTGAGCAAATTCAGACTGCAGTAAAAAGTCCCATAAAGTTCAGAAAAATCTGCCTGTACTGATCCGAGGTTAAAAAGCCAGGTGTTATCGCTGACTTCGGGTCGATGTCAAGAATAACAACCATTAAAAACTTGAAAGTATCTGAAAATACTGATGACAGGAGGAACAAATGGGATTGAATGCGTCTTTACTCATTCTAACCCTACTCCCATCCTTTCTCACTTGTACAGCACTTTGATGGAAAGTGCTCCATAAATGTTTTTATAATATCATTATTTACTACCTGCAGGCTGTTAACTGGCACAGAGGAAGGGGAGGTGCACGGCACGGATAAAAATAACACTTCTGCAAATGGGGTATCTGGCAAGTGTCTAAGAAGTGAATGGTTTTCTGCTGAGGTAACAATTTGCACACTTTTCAGAGTGAGAGACCCATACTGTGTCTTTGCCCGTGGCATAACATGCTGCAAGTCACACTGCTGTGTGCACAATGACAGTTAAGACTCCCAGATATATTGCTGTATCACTGTATCTGAAGACTGTAATCCATTCTCACACACTCATACACGTGCACATACTGCCACCTAGTGTTGAGTCTGCAGAACACATTTGAGCTCAAAGCCAGATGAAAATAAAAGATGGGAATTAATAAAATGGCAACCTCAAATGGTCGGAGATTTAGAGAATGTGTCTCGGACGAGATGCAGCACATCAAGCCTGTTTCTCTCTTTAACTTTAAATACCCGCAATGGAGTTTGAAAATGAAATGTCAAGCCAGCCATTATCATTTATGATTTGTATGATAATTGCAGCACCGCCTCCGTTTTGACCCTGACAAGATTGGATCAGTTTAAAAAAAAAACACTGCTGCAGTTCAGCTAATTGAAAATCAATTTTATTAATTTATTTGCTGTTAAATTCAAGCATAGCTGAAATGAGTCATCTTTCTTTATAATTTGATCACTCAGAGTAACGCACCAGCTGGACAGGTTTGAAATGACAGAGACTCCAAGGTTGTTAAATATTTTATTACCACAGATGAACATCCAAGTTTTGTTTGGCTTTAATTCCTGTGACAAACCATTTCAGTCACCATGTGATAGGATTGACTGTCAGACAACACGTGACACTGCTGGCAGGAGGGTGTGTGCTAGGAAAGGGAGGTTAGCCAGGGGGCCAACCCATCACACGTCCCCCTAGGACGTGGATGTGGACGTGGTAGACCGACTGGCCTCCGTCCGGCCCATCGTTGACGACGATCCTGTAGCCCTTGGTCAGTCCGGCCTTCTCCGCACACTTCTTCGCCACGATTAGCAAGTGGCCGAGCAACTAGGGGACGGAGACAAACGGCGAACGTTGACGGTCACCGATGCTGCCTCTTGTGGCGTTGGGATATTTTAAGGCCGATACTCACCGCAGCGTCGCCCTCCTCTGCTTTGGAAAGCTGGACAATCGGCTTCTTTGGGACGACCAGGATGTGGGTGGGAGCTTGTGGGGAAATGTCATTGAAGGCAACGCACTGAAATAAAAGGGAGCAAATTATGAATAAGCATATTATGGATTATTATGCAATAAGCAATTATGGATAAGTATTAGTATAATGAATTTATTACTCGGGCGGATATAGAGCACATTGTCATTGCAGCTGAGACGATTATTCTGCTCCATATTTTGTCTTCTCTCCTGTACAACTGTGACACCATTCAAAGTACTTATTGATGAATACCAGTTCCCCTTGAGACTTCAACATCTTGACATTTAAAACATTTATTTTTGAGTGGGTCATTTTCTTTTTGCAACACAAGCAAAAACAATTTAGAATGACATCTTGTGTACTTCGATGTTTTGAAAGAAGTCACAAAGCAAATGTAACTGCATTGCCCTCAAATCCTCTTGCCATGAGTAATGATGATGGCGCCCTTGTTAAATATTTAAGGCTGTTTATTGTGCTTTAATACATCTCAATTGCAAAGACAGAAACTTAGGATGGAAAATTCTGATGATTTCTTGCAGGGACACAATTATAATGATGTTGGTCAGTAGTCTCCCCCAGTGATACTGCTCTTGACTCGCTCTGCTTGTATGATTGCAATTTCGGCTTAGTTTCTGCAGCTGCATACCAGTTATATTGATATTTTTTTCTGCAGGGAGGAAAATGTTTTGTCTTGAGTTCACATAGATGAACAGCTCAGCCCAAACCAGCATTTGGTGCATCAGGAAGGACTCGCAAATTCCTTTTCCGCATTGATTACGTTGTTATAAGCTCAGTTAGCACTTCCTGAACAGCCGCTTTTTTTGATGAAACTGCATGATTATAATTTGTGTACAATCCTTCCTGCAAGAACTTTGGAGGACAATTTTCAGATTTTATCTATTTGACTGCTTGGAATATTTGCAGAACTCTCTGTAATTTTATCTTTGAGGAAGTATTTCCTGGTGTTGTCGCTGTCAGTTGATTCTGCTCCTTTACATCGCTATTAAATTACACATAAGGATCATTTCCATATATTTATTAAAACACAAATCTGTGAATTCTCACTGGTTCAAATGCAACATGACCGATGACTTACATCAGACGGAAATATCCAACCGATAACAGGAAGGCCCGTTTCCAAGACATCATAATTCAGTATCAAACAAAATGATATTACATTTACAGATTATTAGAATATTTAACCTGTTATGCTCGGATGGAATGACAATGCATGCTTGTAGCGAAAGAAGAGACTGTGCTGAGTTAGTGCGGAGCTAACATTAGCCATGATAGCAAATCCGGGACGCGCTTCGGCGCCAGGAAATGAAGCCGACAAATTCGTACCTGCTCGTCCTCATGGATCAGCTCAGTCGGAATCTCCCGGCGGATTATTTTCCCAAATATCGTGTCTCCGCCGGGTTTCGCCACCTGCGCTTTCGCTGTTTCGTCAGCCATGTTGGCGCCGGAGACGACGGGCACGAGCAGACGCCAGCTAGGACCAGTGTGCGCGCACCAACTCGAAACGTTGACGCTCATTGGCTGTTAACATAGTCAAAGCATAACTTCCTCTGATTGGTCGCTGGGACTTCCCCACCCCGGAAGTGAGATAAAGACGCCAAGATGGGGACCCGTTTGAAGGTTAGGCTCACATGCTTTAACAGAACATGATTTTAATACCATTTTTTTTTAAATCACATGCAAATATGATGGATAGCCTTGTTTTGCATCTTTAGATAATGGCGTAAGTTAGAAAAGTTTTCCACCGACGGAGACGACAGCCTCCCAGTTGCTAAAAGCTAATGTCTGTAAATGCAGGTCCTGAACGTGTTTAAAAAGCTGCACAGAACCAGGATGACTGTATTCAAGGACGATGCCAGAGCACTGACTGGTAAGATGATTCACTGATTCACTGAAATGTTGTGAAAAGTCTTGCTTCACACTGTCATATGGCTGTTTTCTTCTGTGAAGCTGCAAGGTTAAAGATCAACGAAGAGTTCCGTCAAAACAAACACGAGACGTCAGAGGAAAACATTGAAAAGGTACAATGTGTATTTCTGACCCTGGTTTATTATTATTAAGTCTGTTTCCTGTAGAACTTGATATCAAATGTCATCTCTCACTCAGATCTGTTGTTTCTGTAGGTAAATGAAAGTTCTTTAAATCAATACTATCGTGTCTGATAGTCTGAATGATGTTAGTGGAAATACTACATAGGAGTGACAAATGTTAATAGGAAATCTGGAATGGCAGAGAAGTATGTTAGACTGGTGCAGGACATGAATGCTAGCTGTAGGTGTAACCGAGAAGGTCAAGGTGGAGGTGGGACTCTATCGGGGATCAGCTCTGAGCCCCTTTCCTTGTTTGCAGTGGTGATGGACAGGCTGACAGATGAGGTTAGACAGGAATCTCCATGGACCATGTTGTTTGCATATGAACAGGTTTAGGGAAAATCTAGAGAGGTGGAGGTATGCGCTGGAAGGGCGAGGAATCAAAGTTAGTCGCAGCAAGACAGAGTGTATGTGTGTGACTGAGAGGAACCCGGGTGGAACGGTGAGGCTACAGGGAGTGGAGATCAAGAACTCGGAGGAGTTCAGGTACTTGGGGTGGGGAGGGATAGAGGAGGGATAGTGAATATATTGGTAGACGGATGCTGGAATTGGAGCTGCCAGACCGGAGGTGTCGAGGTAGACCAAAGAGAAGGTTTATGGACGTAGTGAGAGAGGATATGAAGGCAGGTGGTTTGAGAGAGGAGGATACAGAGAATAGGGTTAGATGGAGAAGGTTGATTCGCTGTGGCGACCCCTGAAGGGAAAAGCCGCAAGGAGAAGAAGTAGTGACAAATGTTACTCGGCCAAGTGCAACTATTAAAATTTTTATGAGCAATTACCGCACACATACTTGGTTTTCGATTCTGATATACAAACATTAAATTGTCTAAATGTATTACCATAAGGCAGCTGATGTATGAGAATATGCATGTGCAAAACCAGTTTCTTAAAAAGTTGGATTAATAACTTAAACACAAATTAGATGTTAGTCAGTGTCTATTGCGCCACATAAAAGTCAATTTACATAATAGGTTTGTTTACTTTTCCACGAATATTTCCCATGCTCACCTTAATGACTGTGGTCAGACACATCCAGGTTTCGTATTTGTTGTTTCCTTTTTATCATTACATGGTTGTCTTGAACACACACACACACACACACACACACACACACACACACACACACACACACACACACACACACACACACACACACACACACACACACACACAGCCCAAAACAGATTGTGTTGCTCTCCTGGCCCATGCACCAGGCAGGGACTATCTGGAGCTCACCTACATGCTCTGACAAGTCACACAATGGCGCCACCTACTGTCTAGTTATCATGAGAACATTGACAAGAACTTCAACAAAATCCAAATTATTATGTCAACAATTGCTACAGTGTTATTTCTATGCATTTTTTTCTGCCTAATACTGCAACAGATATTTCGGGGTGATGTTTTAGTCAAAATAGGGAAAGGCAATCATCAACAAGCAAGCACTTACGGAATACTACTGGACCTAACACTACAAGTGGTTGCGAATTAAAATACAATTGCATTACATATACATGTGAGCATAAATTGCCCATTTTTAGAAAGGTTAACAAAATCTTCAGTATTACCAAACCCTTTGTCATTCACAGTTAACAGCCAAAAGAAAGGCGTCAGAAAAATGAAGGATGCTCTTAATATGCCACATAAAAAGCCATCTGTACTTGAAGTGGATTATTTTACATATTTTCTGAGTGCACATTTTTTCTCATAATCTGTCCATACAAAATCTTTTCTGCTAATACAGATGATCAGAATGGGCTCAGATGTGGAAGCAATTCTAAGACAGTCTGTTCTTCAAATGGAGCATGTAGATGAGCAAACATTGTGTACGTACATGTTTTTTTTTCCTTGTATATTAGAAATTAACTTTGATAACTTTAATAGTAACTTTAACTTTAACTAAGTAATATTAACTTTAATAGTTGTGACCAATGATTGCTGATTGCTCTTTTCTCCAACTGTCACAGTACTTAGACCCAGAGAGAACCTTCTACTAGAAAATGTACCTTATTGTGACCAACCCAGGAAGAAGTCATGACAGACCATATTAAGAATCAAATGAAGAGGCACGGTGTCATCCAGTTCCTGCATTCAACTCAAAACAACATATCTCGTTGACTGTAACTACATGATTACAACTACTTTGAAAGGACTTCAGTCACTGTAATATGTCTATCTTTTCAGGTTACTGGATATTACATCCAGTAAGTAATGTTTCATGTAATTTTTTTATTAAATATTACTGACATGTTTTTCATTTTATATTTATTCCCCCATTTTCCACTGGCTTATGACTAAACTGTACATGAGTTTGAATTATGCTGCTTCAATGAAATGTCACTGCAATTAAAGAGGAGAATTTACAGTGCCCTTGTGTTTCATATTTAATTTTTTTTCTGAAACAATAGAAATGAAACAGTCTTATAGGTCTTAGCAAATGAGGAGCTCAATCAGTTATTTTTCATTCTTTTTATTTTTGTATCAGACATTAATAAATACTTATTTCAGTTCTAAAGCAATAGTTATGTTTTGTGTGCACTGACAGTCATCAGGCTTAGCTACATTTCCCACAATGCAAGTTTGGGGTGACGTCATCAAAATGCGCCGTTGCTCTGGCAACGTTTACATGGGATTTTCTGTTCATAGCGTTATAGCTCAGATGTCGCTATATAAACATCAGGAATAATGCCGAAAATAAGGTGAGGGACGCTTTTTATGCGAATTTTAATTATTCGAAGGGATGTAAGTGATAGTAATTTGTATGTTCCGTCGCCTTTTTCCGTGTCTATCAGCTCAGACAAGCTATGGGAGCTGGCAGCGGCAGAGGTCCAGAGCCAGGAGGCCCAAGTCGGCCAGGAGGACGGAGGAGAGGCGGTCGGGGAGAGGACGGTGTTCCTGATGGGGAGCAAAGCCGGGGTGAGTCTTGTAAAGGTTAAGATTAACCACCGACTGATGAACACCGTTTTTTATTATATCATGAGAATAACTTTGCCTTTTCAGGGTAAAACGTCCATTCTGCTTCGATGCCTCGACAGGTAAGGGCAGCAGAACTAGCTGAAGGAACTCTCCACCGGTGACACGAAAGGGACGTTTCGCCAAAAAAGAAAGATTGATTTAATTTTTTCCTCCATCAGGGATGAACCGGCCAAGCCGACACTGGCTCTTGAGTACACCTTCGGCAGACGAGCCCGTGGACACAACACGGTAAGATGTTTATTACTCCAGTTGTCTTCCTCTTTTCGTTTTATTGCTTCCGTTCCGGGGTTGCCACAGCCAATCACCCGCCTCCATCATACCCCCAGCCAATCACCTGCTTCCATCTTACCCCCAGCCAATCACCTGCCTCCATCTAACCCTCTCAGCATCCTCCTCTCACACTAACTAACTTCATGCCCTTTTCCCCTCCATCCATAAGCATCCTCTCTAGTCTCCCTCTTGTCCTCTTTCCTGGCAGTTCCAACCTCATCCTCCTCCTACCCAGATCTTCATCATCCCTCCTCTGTCTACATCCAAAGCATCTGCCTTATTTACTCCAGAACATCAATCATGGACTCCTTCCTGATCCCCTCCATCCTCCTCAATCCCAAAGAGGAACCTCAGCATCTTCACCTCTGCTGATTCTCTGTTTCTAACACTCAGAATGCAAGGAGAGTTGTTTTTGAGTATGATTTGTTGTCTCGTCATTCAGCCCAAAGACATAGCGCACCTGTGGGAGCTGGGTGGAGGAACCTCCTTATCAGAACTGGTCCAGATTCCCATCACCCCTGTCAGTATCAGGTAGTCTGTTTTTTCCTGACCTCACCAGTTTGGACTGCTAGAACATGAGCTTTTTTTAACGCTGTTTATTTATTCATGGGGTTCAAAATGAGAGACATGGAAATAGATTGTGTCTTTCTAAGTGGGCTGAAAGCAAAGTGAAGTCAGACTTTTAAAATAGCATCTGAAGACGCAGTGCCTGGTTGGTCCGAGCCAGTATGGTGGCGTCACCTCCTCTCGTGCGGCTTCATACCCTGACTGGAAATCTCTCCCACTCTTTCCCAGGTCTCTCTCCATCATCCTTATCCTGGATCTGTCCAAACCCAATGTCCTGTGGGGCACTTTGGAGAAGCTGCTGCAGGCAGCACAGGCTCAGGTGGAAAAAGTTGCTGCTCAGATGCAACAAGCACACAAAGGCCAAGCTGGATCCAAACGCCAGACAGCCGTCTTCTCAGCGACACGTGTCTTAGCTAAAGACTATCCTGTAAGCACTCACCTCACCTCATCATTAGCATGATGTTTTGTTCAGGGTGAAGTATAGGAAGTATTATATCTATATATACACCTTGACTGATTAAAAATTATTGATTTGTATCCAGAGTAGATGTCAAGTGTTGCCTGTACAGTAGAACCTCGGCTTACGAACACCCCTAATCATGAAAAAAAATCAGCCTAAGAGTTTTTGATCAAATTTTGAATCCAGCTGCAAACAAGCCTCAGTGAACAAACAAACGAACAAACAAACTGGCAGGCTTTCTGAGTTGTGGCGTTGTAGCGTAGCGGCGGTCATGCTATTCCATTTACATCCTTCATCGTTGTGTTTACTTGTTTTTATGCTTTTTGGTACTTTCCTCCGTAAGTTAGCCCTCATGGCTCCCGAAAACGTTAAAAATGCTAGTTAAGAATTTCAGTCGATCCAAAGAAGGAAGCAAGTGCTGAATGTGAGCGTCGTGTTTGTGTCAAAGGTGTCAACAAGCACCAAGACATGGCTTAGTCAACCATCTGTTCAATCCTAAAGAATAAAGATGCGCTAAAGACGGCTGATGTAGCTAAAGGGTCGACTATGCTAACAAAGTAAAGAACTTGAGTCTTACATGAAGTAGAAAACTGATTTTTTTGGATTAATGAAAGCCAGCTGGAGATAGCGTTAGCATTTGCGAGGGTCTCATATGCAAGAAGGCTTTACTTTTGCTGATTTTGTGAAGAAAACGCTGAGTTTAAGTGCTGGCAAGAAGAGAAAGAACACCAGAGGCACCCTTATAATTAAAGTTATGCTTCATTTCTCTGTATTTCTGCCACATATAACCCTTAAAAATTTTCAAAAGAGTGCAGTATATTTTTGGGGTCTGGTGAACAGATCAATGGGATTTAGATTGATTTCAATGGGAAAAGTTGATTCATTTCGTGAACAGTCGAAGAACGAATTAAATTCGTTTGGTCAAGGTTCTACTGTATCTTGACTTTATCTGTGACCTTCTCTCCAGGACAGGGAGCTGATCAGCCCGTTTCCTGTTCCTCTGCTTATCATCGGCAGCAAGTACGACATCTTTCAGGTAAAACGCCACTGACACCGTTGTTTACCCACAGAGGTGTGTTTAGTGACAGGTTTCTAACTGAACCTATTGAAATGTTGTTCATAACATGAGATGTTTTTAGGTTCAGGTGTCGTCAAAGGTTTGCCACTTCAGCCCTTTGCGTATTTTGCCTTTTTTGGAAGTTATTGTCATCCTGTGACAGAGAAAAAAAACTAATAATTTGAAAAATTCTATTGTTTCCATTTATGTTGCAGGACTTTGACCCAGAAAAGAGGAAAGTGGTCAGTAAAACACTTCGCTTTGTCGCCCACTACTTCGCCGCCTCTCTAATTGTGAGTGCGCTTCTAAAATGTTCCCTTTGTCGAGAGGAGGGATGTAAACGCACCGCCGTTTCTCTGAAAGTTTCACTGCATTCCCGTTGGCTCTCCAATTTGCACTTTTGCCCTTATCGTCCCTGTTTTGTTGTCCATCATTTCCCGCCAGTTCACGAGCATCAAATCAGAGAGTTTGATGTCCAAAACCAAAGGCTTCTTCAATCACCTGGCTTTCAGCCTCGACAGAGGGTGAGGTGGACAAAGCAACGGCATTCGGAAAAGACAGCACTTTGATTTGCATCACTTTTTAACCTAGAATCCCTCTTCTATCTAACAGGAAAACGGTGTCTCAAGACTCCAGCAAGCCCCTTGTCATACCAGCAGGGTCCGACTCATTCAGCCAAATCGGTGAGCGCAGCGCCACCCTGTGGTCGAAAGGAATAACATGCCCACTGTGTTTCGGGGCGAACGGCACGTCACACAGGAAAACCCCCAGGTTTTTAATCCCAAATCAGGAAATCAATTAACCGCCCACTATTTTTCTTTCTCATGAGATTCTCAGTTTTTAGCACAGGAATTGCGACTCTCAGTCACTGGCCTAATGATACTTACTATAAATTGTATCATCACCTTCATAAACCTTCGCAAAAAATATATTTTTGCCTAAATTGTCTCCTGATTCAACGTATGACTCAGGTTTTTGGAGTTTTCTGAAAAAAACTTGAAAAAACGACTTGAATCACCTTAAAAAAAAGCAATGATGTTTATTTTTCCAAAGACATGCATGCACGTAGCTTTCTTTAATACTATCCAGTTTAAAAAAAAAACTTTAATTCACAGTCATTGTGAAATTCATTGTGTTATTGAGATGTGACATTTCGCGTGACTCCGTAACCTCAGGTTCCCCGCCTACCACTGATCTGGACGTTACCTCCCTGCACGCCAAAAACCCAAAGGACCTCTGGAAGAAAGTTTACGAGCACGTTTTCCCGCCAGAGGTAGTCAATGGGATGGTTGTAACCGTTTTCATCGCTCAGTCAGTGACCCCTCTGTTGGACCTTACATGTCCCAACCAACTCCTCATCCCTTGTTAGTTAATTTCCGACCATTTGTGTGACTTTCCAGAGGACCAGTCAGCAGAAGGAACTGAAGGATCCAGCAAAGAACCCGCAGTACAGCGAGCCCCATGTCGACGCCATGAGAGCGCAGAAAGACCAGGTAGTGCCTCTCCATCTTTCACACATTAGGGACGTCTTACCATACTAACCTTTCACCTAAACGTCCACGGAAAAAAAAAATCAGGCTCGGCTAGGAAGATAGCAAATTGTGGTAACATTAATAATGAGAAAGTAACAGCCACACATCAATATATTTTTAATAAAGAGGCCGCATTTAATAAGAGGACAGATCCTGATTGGATCCAGATTACAAGCTAATTGAGCTTTGCTCTCGATGCTAATATTCAATAGCTCACACCGTCCTGAGTGTGGCATTTATTGTTTTATTGCGCTTATTGCTTTTAATAAGGTTAATGCTCCTTTGCTCGCCAGTAACCCTCGTGTGGGCCCCCCCCTTTGATTCACACGGTCGTATATTTTGATTATCGGCATGGAGATTAGAGTTTCTCCTGGCGGCCTGCCCAGACGCTCACTCCGGCACTTGAACTGTGGTAACCCGCCCCTGACTGCAAACACGACTCGAGAAATAAAACCAGCATCACCATCCGGCCACTAGAAGAACAGGTGCCGGGAGTCAAGAGAAATGGAATAAAGGTTGATTCCAGCAGAGCAGATAAAGTTCAGTGTGTGTTTAGCGCCAGGCAGACCGTCACACACTATCATCAACGTCTGCATGCCTACTGTTTCCTCTCACTCTCAGTAATAAGAGATGACATGTGAAATATCCCGACCCCGTGCTGCCCTTTCACTCTGCTCGTCCTTATCGTTATGCTCCCGCTCACATCTCGGATTTTGAAATCGATGGTGAGCGATGGGCGAAAAAAATATGCAATGTTCTTACCTCACACTGCTTTCTTGCTGTTTTCTGTCCCGGTCCCATAGGAGCTGGAGCAATATAAGAAAAATGCGGCAAAGTCGTGGAAGGGATTGGAGCTGGACCCATGACATTTAATCATGTTTGTATTACTTACATTATTTTTGGTACTTCATATGCCCCCCCCCCATCTATTTTTTACATTTGTATATTAAATACAAGCATTTCCTACAAAACTATACAATTAAACATTATGAAATTTGAATTCATGTCATTTTTACAGTGTTATTGCAAAAAAAAAAGGGGGCGTTGTTTTTGTGGAAAGTCAGTCTGTAATCACTGATGGGACGTTTAAGCCGAGCTTTAACATGGACACCACTTGATATAAATGTCGCTTGAGGATGAGAGACACCGACTGTACACACACACACACACACACACACACACACACACACGTACATCCCTACAGATGTGCGTCCTGTGGTGTTTTAGTGAAGCACCAGCTTGTCGCGGATCTTGAAGCTGATCATCCCCAGCAGCAGCAGGGCCGGGAGGAAGGCGTACAGGAGAATGAAGTCCAGCGTGTATCTGGACAGAGCGCCGGGATAGCCGTCGTCGATGATCTGATCGCCCTGCGTGATCAGACAGGCCCCCGGCAGAGGTTTGGATGTATCTGCGTCGCAAATATAAAGAATTAATAACCGTTTATTTTGCCACTTGACGTGTAGCTGATTCCCTATGAAATGTGTTCAGTAATGCGCTCTCGCAGACGGGGAAAGGCGGACGGAGCGTCTTACTGCATGTGAATTCAAGTCCGTGGAACTCGGTGACGATGAGCAGCTCACAGCTGTACTTCTGGAAGGTCAGGTAGCTGAGCCACTGGAAGACCGTCGGCATCTGCTGAAAGCCCCTTCGGACCCGGAAGCGCGGAGGGGGTTGGTTTTACCTCGTGCCGTCCGAAAATAAGATGAGGGAAGCGTGCAAATCGTGTCCGGTGTCTGACCTCAGGAAGCCGGAGCCCACCAGGATTCCCGCGATATTGAGCAGGGCCACGCCGGTGTTGACCATGTTGGGGTCTTGGACCACCCCCAGCAGCACCACGGTCAGCAGCTCGCCTGGCCAGCGGGGAATGGACCGAGTCAACCGTGCAAATTTCGAGCGCGGTATTCCACGGTATCGGTGCTCATCTCCTGAATCCATTTATCTTGAAATGTGGAGATTGCGGCACGTGTGTCACCTGCCTCCTTCAGCTCACCTACAATATGAGGCACCAGAACCACCGCCGTGAAGCACAGGAACCGCAAGGTCTCTGGGTTCATCCCCACCGTCCTGTGAGGAGGAAGAGGGGGATTTAGGCGAGAACGGGCACCCGCGGGGGGGCGGGAGCACCTACCAGTACAAGAAGGAGGTGAAGATGAAGATGCTAAGGATGCTGAAGGGCAGGATGTGGAAGATGTAGGCCAGGAACATCTGCCGTTTGCTGTAGAGCCTGTCCTGGCTCTCCTGGTCGCCGATGGCTCTCAGCGCCGGGACTGCAGAAGGAAACCAGAGAAAGAGGGAGGTAGTCATTTAAAACAGAACAAATACTTCAAACCCCTCCAAAGTATCGTGATGCCATGCCGTGTGTTGCAGATTTTTGTTTGTTTGTTTGTTTTGGTCGCAATGACTGATTCTGCCGCTGGAAACCACTGGCTGCTGTCGCGCGTCGAGTCAGATTTTATTCACGCTGCACTAAATCACCCGAAACGGATCCCGGCTCAACGCGGGCGGCCTTCTGCCTCGGCCTGCCGGATTAGACCGAGATAAAATCGTTATTTATTATCCGTCAAGAGCGTCGGTCGGTATCGTGACCTTGGGCTGTTTGGGTGCTGATGCCTTGTAACTTAATGGCCCTTCGTCCCACGGCGACGCATGTTTTTACCATGTCTCTTATCGTCGGAGTCAGTTAGAACAAGATAAAAATGAGATTAGAGGGCGGGGATGAGATAGGCGCCCTTCACAGACTAATAATTCTTTCTGCTTCGCTCTTATCATTCACGCTGTGAGACAAAAAAATGTAACGACCGAAGGACAAAGATTCATATCACGATATGACCGTCTCCGCTCAGTTATGGAAACAACACCGCGTGAACCACGTGTTCGGACGACGCGCCGCTCAGTGAGCAGCGTCCCTCCTTCTATCGGCGATAAAACCCTCTCAACCATTTCAACCGCAAGAAAGATCATCTCCCGATCTCTCGCTCTTCCTGCTTGTTACTGGTCGCTCATAAGGATGAGACCCCACCGCTTTTATTTTTGTCGAGTCACACGAGCAGCTGTAAACGCCTAACCCCGAACCTGGTGGGCGGATAAGCGGCTAACCGAGGCTCTGTGGGTCTGTGGGTGAAAAGGCACTCCAGGTCATTGAGCTCGAAGGAGTTTTGCTGAACGGGAGGGGATGTTCAGACAGCGGGCCACCCGGGACCAGGGAGGCCAGATAAACGCTTATCTATCACCACGTCGGCGGGGGTGTAAATTGCACTTCTGCTACAAACGTGTCCTCCCGGCACAGTGGTGCTGCTTGGTTACTGATGGAGAGCGGTGCATTCGCGGGACTCACAGAGAGCCACGGCGTTCAGCATGCCGGTGTAGGGCGAAGCGCCGATGCTCTGGTAGATGATCCCGATGCGGTCCTGCACGGCGCCCTTGGTGACGTCCCGGTCCAGATGCATGACGAAGAAAGCGACGAAGAGGCCGTAGATGAGGTTCTGGGACAGACGCATCAGGACTCCCATCCGGTCCCTGGACAGGTTCCTCGTCGTCCGCCTGCAAACGAGAAGACGTGGGACGATGTGGTGAAATCGCAGTACAACGCGGGCTATTATGGGATCCTCACTGGTCCCTTTGTACATTCATTCATTCATTCTTCCATTCATTATCTATACTGTTAATTCTGTGGTCAGGATCGAGAGGTGGCGTTCACCCTGGACCAATCACAGGGCGGTATATAAAGATGTACAACAATTCACTCATTCATAGAGACATACAGTCATTCACTCCCTAATTCGACACATACGACCATTCACTCAGTCATTCATGTGTCAGAGACTTACAAACATTCACATATCTTAGAGCAGTGTTTCCCAACCTTTTTTGAGCTACGGCACTTATTTTACATTAGAAAAATCATACGGCACACCACCAAATAAATACATCAAAAACATTTTTTAACAAATTAGAATGAAACCGTAGTCTCAATTTACTTAGTGTGAAATCTAATATATCTAATATCTGTAGATTCGTCAAGTTGCAATGCAAGATTTCCCACTGATGTGCAACTTTTCCAGAACACTCTTTTTTGCAATGTCAGAAGACATGTCATCAATATGTTTGGAAATGGTATTATTTGAGAGAACTCTGGCTATTTCTTTATCAACGCCAGAGCCCAGCATTTCTTCTACAAGGAATTTGCCAGCAGGTAGTATTGATGTTTTGCTAAGGTGTGTGGCTGTTTGGATTTAGAGATGAGTTCAGCAACTTTATAGCAAGCTTTCACTGCTTTCTCACTCGTCCTGGTAGTTTTCAACAATGCTGCCTGTTTGTTTACGCAGATACAAGTACTTTTTATTTTAAAAATGTGTCCCGCAAAGCGTCACTAATCACTCTGATACACAGATGCACAGGTTAATTCACTGTCCTTTGCCATCGAATGTGCACGCTGCCCACATAGACATAGGAAGACACATTATTTGCGTTGGATAAATAATTTTCGGACCAATCGGGTGAAAGTGGGCATTTTTCCTCTCTCCTGGCACGCTAATGTGGTTGGGAAACATTGCCTTATAGACAAAAGAAAATTCTCGTTCACAAGTCTGGACAATGTAGAGTCTCCTGTATGTTTTTGGACTGTAGGAGGAGGTCATGTGATCCTCCGGACCTAAACAGGAATCCTCACCACTCCCCCTGGAGAGCTCACATCCAGGTGACCCACCTGAGGAGAACCTCCAGTTTGGCGGCGGCGCTGGGCGACTCCTTGCTCTTGAAAGGGATGGCGGGCTTGTCGGCCCGCTGCAGGCTCAGCTGCAGTTGGCCCAGCATCCTCTGGTAGATGGCGGAGCTCTGATAGGACGAGGTGATCTCGTGCATCCGGCTGAAGGTGACCGCCTCCCTCTCGCTGCTGCGCGTGTCCACCGAGGTGAAGTCCACTGTTTGGAGGAGGAGGAGGAAGGGGGGAAAACCACAGCTATGACCTTCTGCAGCTCTGCGACTTCAGGTCGGAGCCGGTTTGGCGTGAGCGCACGAGGTACCGTAGATGTCGAAGGGGTTGCAGTACTCCGGACACTCGTACCCACACTGGCTGAAGAAGTCCACCATCTCCTCGGGCCGCCCGCAGAACACCAGCTCCCCCCGGCTCATGATGGCGATCCTGGTGAACACCTGCCGGCAGAGACACAAGGTCACGCGGGTTCCCGCCGAAAGCGCACGGAGATCGCTCATCTGACAACACATCGATAAATTGCGAGTTAATCGTCGATTAATCAGTTCACAACCATATTCATTGGTATTCGTCGAACGACTTTTGTGGCGGGTTTCCGACCCGGAAAAGCTCGGAGCGCGGCTGGTGGATGGTCACAATGACGATGCGGTTCCTCCTGGCCAGCTCCGCCAGCAGCATCACGATCTGATTGGCCGTCATGCTGTCCAGGCCGGTGGTCGGCTCGTCCAATAGGATCACCCCTGCGGAGACACCCGGCCGCATGTGACGTCACGCCCTGGAAAACTTTTCGATCCGGGAACTTTTTCCAAAGTACTTTTTGTTAGGCGGGACTCTCGGCGGGGCCAACTTCACCCGTAAAAGATAAGCAGTTTCTCTCTCTCCTCTTCCTTTTTTTAGTTAATGACTCTAATTAGGACAATTAAAAGATTGCCTCTTTGCATTATGAAAGCAGGGTGGAATTAACAGATGCTTTAATTGTCAGATTAATTCATTTCCTGGTTGATTGGAGAGGCAGCGAATGGGAACTCCTCATTATCCTGTGTGTAACCCCGTGTGTGTGTCTGTGTGAGTGTGTGTGTGTGTGCGTGCACGTTCGAGGTCGTTCTAATCCTGAATGAGGACCGAGACCCTCAACCGTCCCCTGGGGGCCGCAGGCTTGATAAACTACACCTGAACACACACACACACACACACACGCACACACACACACACACACAGAGCCGGGTCTCTGCTCATTCTCCTTGTGGCCCGATAACCCTCTCCTTCATTACCCTCCTCCTTCTCCGTCTCTCCCCTTCCTCCCCGTCTTACTTACACTTCTTTATTTTCCCTCCGTGTTGACTTCTAAAACTCTTTGGGGAGAGACCCCCTCCCCCCCCTCCCCCCCTTCCCCCCCTCCCTCCCCCCCGGCCCCCCGAACTTTGTTCCCTTTGTCTCTGTGACATTGTCCTCGACGCCCCGAGTTTCGTGATGCGTTCGGGCGACGTCTCACCGATTTCCGCGCGGTTCGTGCTCAACCTGGAGGGATTTGCAGATCGACTCGTGCACAATTTATTTTCACCGGTTACCCGGTGTATTCGCAGCCGAAAAACCAAAACGCAGAGGGCGTAAGGGTTGATAGCACGTTAGCGGGGAATGCTAACCGGAGTACAGAACACGCAGAAAATGTAAAAACGTGACGTTTTAACCTGAGAATTTGCCTGAAAACAGTTTTCACTTCAATTTGGCTTTTTGTGAATTGCGCTTATTGCCATTTTTAATTTAGCGTTGAAAGGTATTTCATATGTGGGGAAGCATTGTGGTGTTTATGTTATTACCGCAGCGGTTGGTTTAACCTCCCCTTTCTTGATGCCGTGTTCCCGCAGGGGAACAAATGCTGTGGATTTTGAGCTGTTTGCTGCTAGAGAACAGCGTGAAAGCGGGGAAAAAATATCAGCTGATTTTCTCACGGGGGTCCTGAAGCAGCTGGCCGGCGATGGAGACCCTCCTCCTCTCGCCTCCAGAGATCCCCGGGAAAACACGGCCCCCGATGACGCTGTCGGCGACGTGGCTCAGACTCAGCTCCGCCATCACCGCCGCCACCTGCGCAGGAGCCAGGGGGCAAAGGTCAGTCGACGAGACTATTTTATCGCCGTCGGTGGATCGGCTGCCAGCCCTCTCCGCTCCGCGCGCACAGATTCACCTTCTTCTTGATGGCTTTGGCAGAGTGTTTCCGCAGGGCCAGTTGTGCCGTGTAGGTCAGAGTCTCCTCCACGGTCAGATAACTCAGCAGGTTATCGCTCTGGCAGGAATTAAAGAAATGAATAATATTTCAGTGATTCTTCCTCGCCGATGTTCATCGTGATTAACAGCTGATCACTATTATTTATTATTTTGATAATGATAATATTGAAAAAATACTGAATAATATTCAAGAAAATCAGAACGGCATGATTAATTCTTTCAAAATTAATTCACATTTTCAACTCATAACCTGAAGATTTTAATGATTTTTCTGACTTCCTTTATTGAAAAAATACTGAATAATATTCAAGAAAATCAGAACGGCATGATTAATTCTTTCAAAATGAATGCACATTTTTAACTCATAACCTGAAGATTTTAATGGTTTTTCTGACTTCCTTTTGGCTTTTTTTTTTTTTTTTTTTTTTGGAGGGCGGGTGTTTATTGTAATTTCCTGGAAATATTCTTAAAATTATAGCCTTAATCCTTTTTTCTTAAAAAAAAAAAAAGCGCTGCCACCCAGTGAATTATTTTAAGGTGATTCATGTCCGGATCACAATTCTTGATATTTAGAATGATATGTAATATCTAATATATATGGAATATATTTTCATATACTGTGATTACAGAATCCTGTGCAAAACATCCTTTTTTGCAACGAGTCTATATATGTGAAACCATACAGGGCTTGTGCTTGCACACACACACACACACACACACACACACCTCCATTGCTTTAACCCGCTGAACTTGCTGCCTGCTTCAATTAACGCGTGGCCCAATCCCACTTCTCCATAGTCTCTCATCTGAATGACTTTAATATCAGGTGCTCCTATCGGCTCCTCATCTGCAGCTTAGCAGCCCGAGTTAATGACAAGGCTTGGAGAGCAGGGGGGGGCCGGAGGGAGGGTTTGGTGGGGGGGGGCTGCTATCAGCGAGCAGGGGAGATGACTTGGAGGAAGGACGGCTGGTTTTAAGCCCAGTGTTTTCAATTCAGGCTTTGGATACACTTGAGCACCTCTCATTGAGAGATTAAGTGTGTGAGGAGGCTATCACGGGTCTTAAGTTAATTTCATACAGAGTCCAGGGCGACCTTTTCAGGACTTTTTCAAAATGGAGTCTCCTCATTAAGTTTGAGCTTTGGTTATTTATAGAGGCCACTTATATATATATATATATACATACAGATATACACAGAAAATCTGCATATACGTGGGGCAAAGTTTGGCCTGATAGGAGTGTGTGTGATGGGAACTGGGCTAAAGGACACCTGGTGTATTAGTTGAGATCACTAACTCATCTCAAGCAGCTAACCAAAGCTGACTGAGTGCTGGGTGAAGAACAGCCCCAGTTAAAACACACACTTCCTCATTCCTATTAACCGGTCTCGGGAGATGATAACTTTGGGTTGTGCTGGAGTGTGGCTGTGCATGTGTGTGTGTGTGTGTGTTCGTATGTGTGTGTGTTACCTGCAAGACGTAGGAGAAGCAGTCCTGACAGTCTTCTCTCTGCAGTTTCCTGCCATTAATGAAGACGTCGCCCTGCAGTGTGCCCGAGTTTCCGATCCGCCCTGAGATGGCGTCCAAAAGCGTGGTCTTTCCTGAGCCTTCACAGACGAACACACACACACACACACACACACACACACACACACAGGATTATCCAGTAAAAAAGAAAATTTGTAGTCAAGATCTAAGATATTTAAAACCAGTTTACATGGCCTGAGTAAATGGTGTTATATTATTTTCTTTGACAGGAAGTTGTAACAATGTCTTCATAAAAACGATATTATTTGTTGTTAATTATCCTATGTTTTTGTTCTTTTTGGCATCTCCGGATTGAGAGCCAACCTGAGTTGCCCAGAATCCCCATGATCTGCCCGCTGTCAATGTGGAAGGACACGTCCTTCAGGATCTGACGAGTCCATCGCTTCCTGTAGGAGGGAAGGTCCCACCATGGACCCACACGCTCACTGACACACACACACACACACATACACATACACCACACACACACACACACACAAACATGCATGCACTTGAGTAAATCTAAACAGGCATACTCCGTTTCGAGTAAAAGCCCTGAATTGAATATCTTTATTCACTAAAATTCAGTATCATCATGAAAGTGCTCATATTGCTGAGTGTGTTGTATTCTCATATTGATGTCTTTTGCAGTGTGGATTTCTACTCAAATATATTTCACATTGCAGTATAGCTATAGGAGTGATCGTAGCTATAGCATAGCTATAGGAGTGATAGTAGAAGTACTGTGACAGTTGATCTAGCTTGTATTAATTTGAAATCGAGCTCCTTTTTTTTAAAATTGGTATTATTCTCCGCTCTTTCTGTATCACGCTGCATCCAGGACGGCGTGTGCTTCTGAGGGAAATAAATAGAGGCTTCAGGAAAAGGATCTCAGTTACCTGACGGTGTAGGAGACCCCGTTGACGCCGAGGCAGCAGGCCGGTTCCGCCCGCTGGTCTCCGCCGTCCCTCCACACGTCCCTCTTCACCTCCAACGCAAACTCCGGGCACCCTTTGGTCCCGATCTGCTGCTCCGGCGCCTGCATGCGTGGGTTCTGCTCACCGTATCCAAGGTAACCTCGGTTCCAAACGACGGCCCGCGGTCAAGTCCGCCTCTGCATCTTGGCGTCAATGCGAGGCCCGGTGAGATCCCGGCTGTTTTTCTGTGTCGGAGGGGGAACCATAAACACACAGCGAAAGGTGGCGTTATCTCGGGAGAACTTTGATCCGGAGTTGTATAAAGAAGAGAAAGAAAACATGTGTCGTGTAAATTGACCGGCTGTCGGTCTCGACTCTTTTTTACGGCGCCGGGAAAAACGCCGTATGAGCCGGGACGCCGGACTCCACCTTTCAGCCGGACTGGAGTCGAGCTTGAGAAGACGGACGGGTTTCCTGAACAAGCGGGCAGGACGGCGAGCGGGAGAGGAGCCGGCAGAGGGGGGGCGTTGACCTCTTGACCCGACAAACATCGAGCAGCGGCTTCCAGCATCATGGACATAAACACAGACTCCGGCCTCAGACGCTCCACCGGCTCTTCGCAGGTCAGACCGCCGTTCTTCTGTTTACCTCGGCGTGCATTGGACCGATTATCGCATGGTCGGATGAAGACGTTAAAAATAAAAAAAATAGTTTGCACACACGTGCACAAAAAGCATCCGTGCATGTGTAGCGGTGCAAGCGGCTCCCTTTTTCTGAGTTAGCAAACACAGAATGCTTTAATTCTTCCTCACATAACAGGGAAAATGTTGCAAAATGCTGTTTTCAGTTTAATTTTAGAATACTCAAAACATTATTATCAATAGTGTTAGTAGTAGTTGTTTTAGAACCCATTTCCTTTGGTTTTCAATAGTAGATGGATTTTCCCACTAGATTAATCACACACACACACGGGATTCAGTATCTTGCTCAAGGAATCCCCAGTCTGTTATGTGTCCCCTATTTCCCCATGAATCTATCATCTGTATTGATATTTTGCCTCCTCGAAGATCATTTTCTTTCCGAAATGCCACGAGCCTCGGTATCTTTTTCCCCGTCTCTCTGAGAGTGAAAAAGCCGTCCATCTGTCCGTCAGCCCCGGGACAGGGAGCTGTTCTCGTCCGAGGAGGACAGCAGCCTCTACTTCACCTACAGCGGCGGGTGCAACGAGCTGGAGGTCAACAACCTGCACTATGAGGTAACACGCACTCGCGTGTCGACCCCCCCCCCTGCGCGTGCGTGAGGACTCCGCCGCCGCTGATACGTGCGCATGTGTGTTTGGCGCGCGCTCCCAGGTGGACACGGCGGCCCAAATCCCCTGGTACGAGAGGCTGTCCGAGTTCAAGTTGCCGTGGGAGATAAAGGGGAACAAGCAGATAGCCATTAACAATCTGAGCCTCAGAGTCCACAGTGGGCAGATGCTGGCCGTCATAGGGAGCTCAGGTACACACACACACACACACACACACACAGACACATACACATTATTACCAATGACAGTTTGACTCCTGTCTTTCCCAACTTTCTCGTCAATAACAGTAGAATTGAGGAAATACGTGTATTAAGAAGAGCTGGTTCTCGGCTGGAGGTCTGAAGTGTTGTTTTCCGCGGCCAGGCTGCGGTAAGACCTCCCTGCTGGACATCATCACGTGTCGGGGAGAGGGGGGCGCGACGACGTCAGGCCGGATTCTGATCAACGGGAAGCCCAGCACGCCCCAGCTGGTGAAGAAGAGCATCGCCCACGTCCGCCAGGACGACCGCCTCCTTCCTCACCTCACCGTCCGCGAGACTTTGGCGTTTGTGGCCAAGCTGAGGCTCCCCGCTCACTTCACTCAGACGCAGCGCGACCAGAGGGTGAGATCATGTTCCTTTCGTTTCTTCCTGCACCGCGTGAGCGTCCGAGCGGGAGAATTCCAAGATAAATGGGATGATAAATTATGATTTTCATAAATATACCGGGCAGCACGTTAGCGCAGCGGTTAGCGCTTCCTAGAAAAAGTTCCCTGGTTGGATTCCCAAAGGGGGGCCTTCCCGTGTCTGTGTGGGGTTCCTCTGGGTTCTCCGGGTTCCTCCCAAAGTCCAAACACATGCAGGAGGTTGATTAGAAACCCGACATTGACCAGACGTTCATGAGGGTGAATGTTGTTGTCTCTATATGACATGTGAATGAATGCATGAGTGAATGGTTGTTCCAGGCTGAACCCCAGCCTCCTCGTGACCCTGAGTGCAGGATTAAGCGGAATAAATAATAAATGAATCAATCAATAACTTTGTTCATAAAGTACTTTCCATCGAAAATCCGCAGGTGGATGACGTCATCGCTGAGCTGCGTCTGCGGCAGTGCGCCCACACCCGGGTGGGGAACGACTACGTGAGGGGGGTGTCCGGGGGCGAACGCAGGAGAGTCAGCATCGCTGTCCAGCTGCTCTGGAACCCCGGTGAGAAAGAAGAGCTCCGGAAAGGGTCTCCGCTGTCCAGCTTTTAGATGATCTGGCATTGAACCGCCGTGGAAACAGGATGGATGCAGCTGCGGAGATCCTTAAATATCTCCACGGATTAATGTCTATCAGTTTGTTTGTTTTTTTTACTTGTACTAGCCAGACACCAGACCGTGCCTTTCTATTGAATTTTCCTTCTTCCACAGGGATCCTGATTCTGGACGAGCCCACCTCCGGGCTGGACAGCTTCACGGCCCACAACCTGGTGATCACCCTGTCCCGCCTGGCCCGGGGGAACCGCCTCGTCCTGCTGTCAGTCCATCAGCCGCGATCGGACATCTTTCAGCTCTTCGACCTGGTGGTGCTGCTTTCCTCGGGCTCCGCCGTCTACTGCGGCGCCGCCCGGGACATGGTGCCGTACTTCACGGCGCTGGGCCACCCCTGCCCGCGCTACTGCAACCCCTCCGACTTCTACGGTGAGTGTCGGTTCTTCCGCGCGGCGCCGCCCGAGGCCTCGCCGCCGTCCTTCGGCTCACCGCCGCCTTGTCTTTTCGCACTTGTTCAGTGGACCTGATCAGTATTGATCGGCGCAGTCCGGAGCAGGAGGCCGCGTGTCTGGAGCGAGCCGCGGTTCTGGCAGAACACTTCAGGGAGAAAGTCCGAAACACATCGGACCACATGTGGAAATCAGCCGGGAGCAGCTCCACGCACACGCTCGCCGACAGGTGCGTGTCTTCGCGCGCGTTTCCCCTTTTGGGGGAGATAGTTCTGGTGTTCTCACGCTGTTCACCTTCCCCCGCAGACCTCCGCGGCCTGGCCGACCGGAGGGGGAGGAGGCGATCACCGTTTCCGGGTCGAGAACCAGACCGCCGGGGAGACTGCACCAATTCACCATTCTGATCAGGTGAGACGAACGCACGCGCTCCAAAACACGGAATACGCACTCCCGTCCCGTCTCCTGTCTCCGACAGGCGTCACATGTACAACGACTACAGAGACCTGGTCACCCTGCTGGTCCACGGCTCGGAGGCCCTCCTCATGTCCCTGTTGGTGGGGTGTCTGTACTACGGGGCCGGAGACGAGCGCCTGTCCATCCAGGACACGGTGGCCCTGCTCTACATGATCGGGGCCCTCACCCCATTCGCCGTGGTGCTGGACGTCATCGCCAAATGTGAGTGATCTCAACCGACCGACCTACGCCATCATCGGGTGAAGGCGTAGATACACGCGGTCTCCACGGCGGCGGTTATAGACCGGGACGACCTTTGGTCAAGATCAAATAACAACTGGAAAAAAAAAGGATCCATGGTTGAATCACAGTCCTATCTCTGGTGTCCACGGGTGACGTTCTCCGGGGTGAAAGAATACTATGTTTATGCTGCTTTTATGGCTCCCCTGGAACTCCTTGTTCTCGGTGTGTATCAGTAGAGGGACGGTTTGAAGTGAAACGGGATGCGGTGCACGTCACTCACGGGTCTCTGCGTCCCACTCAGGTCACACGGAGAGGGCCATGCTCTACCACGAGCTGGAGGACGGCATGTACTCGGTTACGTCTTACTTCTTCGCAAAGGTGAACGTCACGGGGGGGTGAAGGGCTGGAGAGGGCAGGGTCTCCAGCAGGGGGCAGTCTGGCTGCACGCCGGACACAAAACCGTCCCCTACGGTTTAGGCATAATAGTAATAAACTTTAGGTTTATTGCAAAAAAATAAAGTAATAGCAAGGTTATTAATTGCACATAAGAAAATACTTTATTAGCAGTTCTAGTCCTTGTTTTTTTGTTTTCTACTGATAAATTTTGTTCAATCACAATGCACTTAACTTAATCATTTTTTATCCTTTTTATTGTAAGTCCCTCTGAGTATTCAAAGCCAAATCCTTTCAAAATTAGGAAATAATGCTCTATTGCATTGGCTTTTGTTAGAATTGTGCTTATTGCTATTTTAATTTTGCATTTAAAGATTTCATATTTTATTAAGTTGGAAAGTATTGTGGTAAGCCGCTGGTGTTATTATATGCTATTACCGCGCTGGTTGGTTTTATATTGCCACCGATGGACTTTATGCGTATATATATATATATATTGATAATGAAAATGGAAAAAATATGAAAATAAATCCCGAAGCCCTCCTGACTAAAAATATTTAAGATAATCAAATAAGATAGTATCTAAAAATATTTAAAATATTTTTAAACATATTTAAAAAAATCAGTATACGTAATGGTAATATTACATGAAACAATAACACTATTGAAATAAAAGCAAGTTTACAAATCAATATATTTATTATAGAAATTAATAAGATGAATGAAATTGTAAATATGTACAATATGTACAAATATAAAGATATAAATGTATGGATATCTTCTCCTTTCTGCTTTCTCCTACAAGGGTCACCATCTATTAATGTATAGATATGCATAAAAACTTAATGAATTAATTAATACATAGGACCCCCTTTGAAACTAAAAATAAAATATGAGGAAATGGAAAAGGAACGTAACCCTGTTCATATTAATAGTAAAAAGAAAATAATGAGAAAACACCGATAGCATTAAAGAAGGAAAATTTGACATTTCCAAAGAGGATTCTCCAAAATTAGAGGTTCCCTCATTGGATCTGGAAGACAGATTGTAAAATAAAATATCTGACACAAATGTTGCCAACATAAAAAATGTACTAGATGAATAATCAAAGATTTGACGCACCTCTTAGACATTTACAACAACAACAATAATATACATATTGAAATTGGCTATTCATGTATATTCTTAATCACACACACATATACAGTCACACACATATATATATATATATATATCTATTACTTCAAATTGAATTTTGCTGCCGCAGACGTCTTACTTTCAGTATCACAACATAAGAAAAGCCTCCGTTTGCAATATTTGTCTGTTCTAGTGAAGCAAAGCACAGTTTTTACTTTCTGAACCATGACGTTCTCCCATCTCATCATATCTAATCTCATGTCATCTGCTGGAACTCAATCCTGCATAGAAGCGTGGGTGTGTTATCACGTTACCCCACGTCGCTGTCTCCTCTCAGATCCTGGGCGAGTTACCAGAACACTGCGTCTTCACGCTGGTGTACGGCCTGCCCATTTATTGGCTGGCGGGCCTGAACCAGGCCCCGGACCGTTTCCTGCTCAACTTCCTGCTGGTGTGGCTGATGGTCTACTGCAGCCGGGCCATGGCGCTGTTTGTGGCCGCCTCGCTGCCCACCCTGCAGACCTCGGCCTTCATGGGCAACGCACTGTTCACTGTCTTCTACTTGACCGGGGGGTTCGTCATCAACCTGGATAACATGTGGCTCGGTGAGGAGACGCTCAGGACAAGCTGGGAGGATGATGGATGGTCACGTGACTCTCCCATGTGTGTGTGTGTGTGTGTGTGTGTTTACCATCCGTAGTGGCCTCGTGGCTCTCGCACGCCTCCTTCATGCGCTGGGGGTTTGAGGGGATGCTGCAGGTGCAGTTCAGAGGCAACAGGTACCCGGTGTCCATCGGAAACTTCACCCTCAATATCGACGGCATCTACGTGAGTAACAGACACAAGACACGTGTCCGGGTTCTATGTGGACGGCGGTTTCGCTTTCAACCGCAACTTCCGGTCTCCTGATGAGGAGCTTTTCGATGATCTCCAGTTAGAAAAGTGAGGCTCCCTTTTCACCTGAACAGTCTAAACAGAATATTGCTATATTTCAAGGCCACCGTGAGAAGTACACCATCAAAAAATATGGTGAATTTTTTTTTTTTTGCCTCCATAATACTTTTCATTAATTTAGCTTATGATTTATATGAATATAATTATTCACATTAATAGATTAATATAGATTAAATTGTATAAATTGTATTAATTCTTTACTTTCTTAGAGTGCACTCATGTCTGTTTCTTTTTAATTTTCTCATTTAGACTTTTTTCTCTGTATTTCCCATCCAAGTCAGTCTTCTCTTTATCTTATTTGAATTTTTTTTAATTTCATTTTATGCTTTGAATTCTGAGTTCCTTCAACTACTTCAACTGTTTAATTTTTACCATTCTTAATTTCCTCAAAAACTTTACTGCTCTAAATTAATTAAATTTTTTAGCATTCCAAGTTTCCTCAAAAACTTCAACTCCTAATCTAATTTAATTTTATCTAATTTAAAGCATACTAAGTTTCTTCAAATACCTCAAATCTTTCATTTACTTAATTGTATTTTTAGTCTCTTCAAATACTGTAAGTATTTATTTTGTTATTTTATTCCGTTTTTTTAATTTAACGTTTTATTCAATTTTAAGCATTCTGAGTTTCCTAAAATTCTTAAACTCTTTACGACTCTGTGTACCATTCATCTATTTATTTACTTATAAATGTATTTGTATTTTGTCCTTTATTCATCACTCGTCATTTTATTTTGTTTGTCCAGCCATTGGCATTTAACCCTTGGCGGAGTTTCCTGATTAATAAAAGAAGCAAATATTAAGGATATAGAATTTTAAAACAGCAAAATATAATGTTTTAGTATTTAATTTTTCAGGATAAAATATTTTAAGTGTTTGGTGCTCTGTTGTCTTATTATAACACACTCCATATGAAAAAAGTCAGTTTTGAAGCATGTTTGCTTGTCACAGATTTGAGGGATTCACGTCGGGTTCTGTCAGTAAGCGTGTCCATCATCAAACAACCTAAAACTGCAGAGGGAGTCAAATTCACTCAAATCTCTGTCTGTTTCTGGGCTTTCAGGTGGTCGAGGCCATGAATCTGAACCAGTACCCTCTGTACTCCTGCTACCTGGTGCTGCTGGCCGTCTGTCTGGGCTTCATGGTCTTCTACTACCTGTCGCTAAAGTTCATCAAGCAGAAGTCAAGCCAGGACTGGTGACCCGCTTTAAGCGCCCGGCTGCGGGTTCCAGCCCGAAAAAAACAAACAAAAAAAAGAAATCTTTAAGCTCCAGATCGACCGGTTCGACACGGATTTGCTTGTCGCTTTTTGCTGTTTGGTTTCACGTGACTTTGGTTTTACAGGGGAAGGTTTTGTTTCTATCACTTTCTGCATTAGTTTTCATGATCGATGTGAAACCGATGGAAAATGTGGGATTCTTTATTTAGCGCAAAGGTCGATGAATTATTGATCAGTACTGTGTACGCTCTATTCAAACAATTAAATACTACTATTTTTTATACTGTTGTTTTAAAGGTATTAAGATTTGTTCTAGGACATGAGGACTTTCAAATCACATGTAAAATCTAACCAAATCTCCTGAAAGCATGTGAAAACAACTTTATGATTCTGGAGCATTTCTTGAAAATATCTCAAACATTTGCTTGACTGGGTTCTTAATTTCTCTTTCTATATTTTTGAATAAGTAAATATTTTTTATACCATTATTTTAAAGGTGTTAGGATTTGTTCTTGGACATGAGGACTTTCAAATCACATGTAAAATCTGACCATATCTTTTGGCAACGTGAAAACATTTTTTTTTATTTTGGAAATTTTTTTTCAAAATGTCTCAAATATTTGCTCGGCTAATTTTTCTTTCTATATTTTTGAAAAATAAATAAATAAAATAAATGTAAAAAAATTTAAGTCATTTCCTCCAAGTTTTATTTTCTGTTCAATTTTAGAAAACTTCTTATCCATTTTTTTGTGTTTTTTTTTTTTTTTTTGCAATTTGATATTAAATTGAACTTTTGCGTTTAGGATTAAATGGATAAATATATAAACGTGTTCGTCAACAGACTAATGTGTGATTAAGGATGGGTTATCACGGAAATGAAAAAAAATGGACAAAAAAAAGTTCTAGAAATACTGAATCTTCTCATCAGTCCAAGCTTAAATAAATGTAAAATATTATAGTTTATCTGTGGAGACTGAGGACTTTGGAAAGAGGTTAAAGAGCAACTGCAGTACCGCAGTCTGCCGCTGGGTGGCAGCAGAGCTCCGCAACACATGGAAAATCCCCATCCGTCTCCGGCTCGACCAGCGGACAGAGTGATTTCCAGCTACATATTTTGCTTGTTTCATTTTCAATCTTTTTTTTCCCCTCACTCTTAAGCCCTACTTTTTGGTTTTCATGTATGTAAGGTTATTAAGCTCGACAATGTGTGTGTCTGTAGAAGGAGTAATGGGGGGGATAAAAGCCCGGCAGAGATTTAGTAAGTCATACTCTGAAAAAGAGAGCATGTCGTTGTTGTGTCCTCGCAGATTGAAGATTATGTAAGATGGATGTTTTTACACTGGTGCAGAAGCCTGATAAATATATTACCGACATGTTTTGAGTGCAAATAACTAAAGCCTGAGATCTAAATTGCTTCACTTTACTGTTTATTTTTTTCGTCATCCTATCGCTCTTCGGTAACAACGTCGTCTTATGACAATAAATAAACGCTATTTACAATGTGATCAGTTCCAACTGTGGTTGTTTTTCAAGCTCCGCACCAAAAGCTTTTTAGAAATAGAGCTCGTGATTGTTATTCTTATCTGAAAACAAGCTCCAAAAGGACATTTATCGTCTTGTAAAAAAACACGAAACTTAGCTAATTTTGACACGGCTTCAAAAACTTCAGGCTTGCTTTCACCCCTGATTTTCGTCGCTTTTAAACATTTCCGATTTAAGAAGTATACAAAGGGTAATTCTTGCTCATCTCAAGGCAAAAACGTACATCCATAATGTAACGACCAACCACATATATTTGAAAATAATAAGTTTCTTTAACGATGGCGGTGCTTCCGAGAGCTTCATGGAAGTTCAAAAATCTCCTGAAACTTAGCCATGTCATGTTAAAGAACTTCTGACCTCTAAACAAACGCGGTTTTAAATTTTAAGAGCCTTAAACACCTGATTGCTACCAGAAAAAAACGAGAACTTAATTTCTTGTAGAAAATGCATTCCTAGGCTAAATACAACAAACCTTTGAATTTGCTGGCATGTAAAAATGGGATTTAGCATCCTTGCTTTGTGCTATCATGCTAGCACTGTATTAGCATTTCTTTGCTACCAGTTAGCCACTATTAGCCTCTTAGAACTTTCATCCATATACAAAACAGTTAACTTTATACTAACCTGTGTACTGTAAAGTTCAGTTACCAGTGGTTGAGATTCCTTTCAACTATATTGAGTATTGGCGTTAAAGCGTTTGGGCTATATGCTAGCTTTAGCTACCTATTAACAGCTTGTTAGCCCCAAGTTAGCTACTGTTAGCAAAGCGCTCGGATAGCTTTGCCGGTAGTCTAGACAAATATTTCGCTAGTCCAGAGCGGTGAAACATTAAAGTATTAGTCTATTTAAACTGCTGCTACATCAGTACACACTGAAACACGACTTCAAATTGAAAAAAAAAAAAAACAAAACGTTTAAGTCCCTTTTAGCTCAGAAACCCTCCCTAGCCATCGATCCAGCAACAAGCTAGTGCTTATGACTCCCTTTTTTTTTTTTTTTGAAATTCTACATCTTCAGATTGGGTTTTCAGGAAAAACCCAGACACAGAATCTGGAATTCCCGATTTATTTATTTCCATAAATACTTCTGTACATCATTATCATCATCATCATCAGCATCAGCAGTTTCATCATCAAATACGTGGAACATGATACAACAACAGGCTCAAAGAACTTCAGTAAAAAAAAAAAAAAAAAAGATAGAAGAACTTGGAGGGAAGAGACAGGGAGGATGAATCTACTCTGCTGCAGATTTGGCTTTGGCCGCTCGCTCTCTCAGCTTGTCTGCGTAGAACTTGAAGGACTCCTGGAAATTAAATGAAAGAAAACGGGAGAAAGACCACTTAGCGATCAAATTCCTTATTTAAAAAGTGTTTACCCGCCTGGTCTCCGGTTGTTTCTTCTCTCTCTCTCTACCCGGGACGTCTCGGGCCAGTTGAAACAGGCCCCCTGCTCCCCGACCAGGTTGTTTCGTTTCATCTCTAAGTCCCCATTAATACTCAAATCAGGATTTGTAGCCTTAGGGTCCAGCTAATTAATCGTCCCTTATCCAAACAAAGAGTTTGTGTGTTGTTGTTGTTGTTGTTTTTTCTGATGACTCCCTGTGAGGTCACCTTACCTGCCGACGAAGAAATGCAGACAACTCCCCGGGTAACCTACTTTTTCTCTGATATTCTCGCCTTCCTGATAGACGTTTTACGGAAAGTCAGGCTTCAGCGAGGCTGTTAATGGTGTCTGGATCTTGTGTAGCAGGAAAAATTGGTAGGATTCGACCAAAACGAGAGTGCCGTTATAACCGAAGGTGATTCTTTGGGACGCACTTCAAACGTCTAAACTGAGAAACCCTTTAGAAACCTTGGATAAGAATTGTCCTCCTTAAAAATGAAAAATAAAAAAAATTCCGCTGTGAACCCCTGGTAAACTCGCCACGAACCATGTGAAGCATGTTCCCACCTGAGAGGTGCGCGTTAAACCCCATCTAGTTCATCCATCCTGTCATTTATATCTCCCTGGGCATCTCCTCCTCTGGCGAAAAAAACCCGACGATCACTTAACTATCCTGACATGTGGTAAATAATGCAGCGGCTCCTCGGCCTCCTTCTATTTCTGGATGGCAGGTATGGGATGGGAAGGTAAGAGGTGGGCACTCCTACACCTGCCTCGAGGGGACAGTATGTGTGTGTGTGTGTTTAAGTGTGTGGCCTCTTTCAAAAATAGAGCTAAATCAACTTACATAATATGTTAAAAGGCTCATAAATACTAAGTTGTTTTTTTTTTGGGGGGGGGGGGGGGGGACAATTGGATTGACACCGTCTCATTTTCACGAGAAGTGTACTTCTATGACAAACAAGCACAGGATGACTCCAGACCAGAGTGTGTGTGTGTGTGTAAAGCCAAGGTAGCCCCCGACTACTACACCAGGACAAAACACACACGCATCATGCCATGACCGGTTAGCAGCTGCGGAGTGTGTGTTTGATTTTTTTTTTTTTTTACACACAACTGATCATAGTGTGTTTGTAAATGTAAAGATATCTGTGTCTGTTGGTGTGTGGACATTAAGATAAATAAAGTGTTTTCTTGTTCTCTGTTTATTGCAGAGGTGCTGATTGAAGTCACTGAAAAATGAGAAATGCATATTTATATCATAAAAAACAAAAGTATTAAAAAGTTATTTGCATCCATGGCAATCCATGTATATGCTATATATATGACTTTCTTCATTTTGCATATTTGGATAATAACTTTCTTCTTCAAATGTGTGTGAGACTCACGGGTGGTTCGAGGAAGGGCACCGTCTCCCCCGCGCTGCGGTAGAGGACAGCCAGCCGTTTGAGTGACAGCTCGTCGATGTCAACGCCCTCCTTCTGCATCTGCTCGTGCAGAGCCTTCGCTGCCGGCAGGTCCTTATCCAGGACTGAGGAGAGGGAGGGATGGGGGAGGGGGGTAGAGTCACACGCACAGGCTTTTGGATCAGCATTCAAATCCAGATGAAGTGATTGGTGTCTAAGAAACCAAACTGAATGAAATGCACCAGGATGAGGTAACATGTCAATCAGGCATATTCTTACTGCAATAATATACACTGCTCAAAAAAATAAAGGGAACACTTAAAAAACACATCCTAGATCTAAATGAATGAAATATTCTTATGAAATACTTTGCTCTTTACACAGTTGAATGTGCTGACGACAAAATCACACAAAAATGATCAATGGAAATCAATTGTATCAACCCATGGAGGTCTGGATTAGGAATCACACTCAAAATGAAAGTGTAAAAACAAACTCCAGGCTGATCCAACTTTGATGTAATGTCCTTAAAACAAGTCAAAATGAATCTGTGTTGCTTCCTGAGTGGACACTATGATTTCACAGAAGTGTGATTGACTTGGAGTTACATTGTGTTGTTCAAGTGTTCCCCGGACACACACACACATACAGTTTTTCTGTCAAACATCCAGACATTGATCATAGTATCTTTTTGACCATTATTTTTTTCCAAATATAATTTTTAAAATTACATTAAAAACTATTTCCTGATCATTTTTGTTAGATTTCTCATCCCAAATCCTCAGGCTCTCTCCTGTTGCAGGTTCCCAGGGGCAGCATTACCATGATGCAACACCTAAGCCGTTAAGTGTCCATCATTGCTATTTTTTTTTCCTAACACATATCAACCCTCATACGGCACCTCTGTCTCTTTCAAACTTTCTTTGTCTATGTCCTTTTCTCAGAAGGCCGCCCACTATGAGCTGGGATCTGTCTGAGGTTCCTGTGCTGGTAAAGGCGAGTGCCCACACATGGGGGAATGTTGTTGTTCTGTGGATCATCTTAAAGAGAGGTGGTCAAGACCTGCACTATGCGTCAAGTGTTGTGGTTTGGTGCTGTAGAAATAAAATCTGACTTGACATTGAACCTTTCAGAAAAATGTGGGGGCAAACTTGACCCACTGGCTTTCTGGTAACTACTGACTGAGATTTCAAATGTTTCTGGTTGACTTATGAACAACTTCTTTCTTATTTTTCTGCAGTATCTTGCAACTTCTTCACAAAGGACTAAACCTGGGGTCGGCAACCCGCGGCTCTTTCATCTTTACACTGCAGCTCCGAGTGGCTTGGGAAAATAAATTATAAATATTGAATTAAAGTGTATTTCATTTATGTTAATTCTTTTTTTTTACTTTTAGTTCTAAGTTGGAAGATTATTGTGATCTTGAAATATTAAATAAAATTATATCCACTATTTTTTGCGGCTCAAAATAACGTCACACTTGCGGAAGCCGGTATACCCACCAGCCGGTAAAGTCCCGATTTGCAGATGCTGTGCGCAGAATTTCAGGAGCAGAAGTCCCATAAACCAGGTAAAATAAATATTTATGAAGATATTTTGCAAATATTTATTTTTCATTGTTTACTGACACAGTGATTTTTTCCCCGATTTATTTTTAAAATTCAAGGTCAAGGCTCCGCTACATGCTCTGAAAGCCAAAAGCTCAAAATGACTGAAAATTACATAAATAAGATTTAATTTTCTCCGTAATACTTTGTATAAACAAGTGTGTAGTGTGTTGCTTCTGAAATTCACAAAGTGTAAAGGTAATAAAAAGCAATATATACAGTGGTACCTTTATTTTAGACATCAAAAAGTAATTGCGGCTCCCAGTGTTTTCTTTTCTGAGGAAACTGTGTCCAAATGGCTCTTTGGGTGTTACGAGTTGCCGACCCCTGGACTATACTAAATAACGTGCTCCCTCCCCCCAAAAAAAAAAAAAAATTAGACCAGAAAAAATTTCTGAATTTAGCAGTGAAATTACATATTGAAACGACATCATCGACTTTTCAGCGCATTGTCTGAGGAGAAAAAACTCCGTCACCGTCATCGTGTCCGTTTTACAAACCACGGACCGGATAATGAATCTAATGAAACTTCCAGGTTCAATGAAAGTTTCATTGAAAAACAAAAAGTAAAGTAGAGACACGGCAGACGGTGGGGAGGCTAATTGAGCCCCCCCACCCCCCCGCCGCCCCCCTCCAGCCCCCCGGACACCGCCGGCCGACCGGCTTCCTGACGCTGATTAAAAAGTCATGTCCGCTCGTCTCCGGTGTGACGGCGGGTTGAGAAGGTGAAGCGAGGGGAAGGAGCGCGGGGGGGGGGGGGGGGGGGCTGCGGCGGCACAAAGGGAGGGGGTGCGGGGTGTGCAGGGGGGGGGCACGGGGAGTCATCACGTAGAAGACGGGGTGGGAACGCCGAAAGTAGAAGCTGAGTGGTGGACTGTGTAGCAATTAGCACGCTAGGCTAGGCAGGACAGCTAACTCATTAACCGACATGTGTTCTTTAAAGTCCTGCATGTGTGTGTGTCCCATACACACACACACACACACACGCGAGTGCGTGGTGCGCCTTGACCTGATGCATTGTTAATTTCCTTGCTGACGCCCAAGCGCTGGCCGTCTCCAGCTTACCGTGGCATTTCATCAGGTACGGGTACAGCACCGTCTTCTCTGTGAAGTTGGGGATCAGAGTCGCCAGGGTCTTGATTTTCCCCACCTGTGTAGACACACACACAAGCACACACACACACACATACATACACCCACAGTGTTCTGAATGTGCAAATAACTGAGAAAAGCAAAATAAATGCTGGAAATAATGTGGTCACCTGACGGCGGCCTCAGCTGTGGAAAGGACCACGCCGGTGGGAATCTTACCTGCCCGGGAATCTGGGCCTTTTGAGAAAGGAAGGACACCAGGACGTCCTTCTGCTCAGCCACTGCAGCGACGCGCTACGGAGCGAGGGGGAAACGGAGGCCGATAAGTTGCGCTTTTCTTTCTAAAAGTCGGGAAGATTCTGACACGCGTTCAGCCACGTCAAGACTTTAATTACGAACTAAATTCGAGTGTCAGGCACAAAGCTGTTCGTGTTGTGCATCTGACATGTTAATTCCTAATTCTCTTTTTTTTTTTTTTTTTTTGAACTAAGCTATTATATCGGAAAAGAAAAACGAGACATATGGATAATAATACCGTGTGTAATATAATTTTCTTCTCCATTATCGGAGATGAATTCATGACAGGCATTTCTGCAGCTGGAGGTTTTAACCTACTAAATATGCAGGCATGTCTGCAATATATGGGTTCATGCGTGAGTTTAATGCGCGTGTATGTGTGTGTGTGTGTGTGTGTGTGTGTGTGTGTGTCCGTGCGCAAGCAGATGCATTAAACTCGTTCTGAGTGAGAGTATGTTTTCCTGGCTGAGCGGCAATGAGGTCCGATTACTAGCCAGTCGTAAACTAACGCGTTTCCTCCCGTCGTCCTCGTACAGAATTTAAAGGTAGCGGCCTGTTAGGCTTTTAACAGGACCGACCACACACGCACACACACACACACACACACATTTCCTTGGAGTCACTGAGCGGCAGAATGGGTTCGGTACAATCAGGCAATTAGACCGACGCTACGCCACTTCGCTTAACTTTGCATTGCGCTCAGTCACTCCCTCATATTTCCTTTCCTTCATTCGTTGCAACAACCGCTCCCAAAGGTGACGGCCGGGCCTGCAGACTCCCCTGCTCCTCACACACACACACACAAACACACACACACAACCCGCCCTAAAAGCTCTGCATACCCAGGGAACGCCCCCCTCCCCTCCCCAACCCTCCATCAGTAACTCCTAACACAGGAGCGTGTAGTTGTAGCCTGCCCTTGTCGTCGCTTCTTAATGACTAACTCTCCCCCCCCCACTCTCCTGATAGGCCCGTCGTCATCATTGTCTACGCAGCTACTTAAAAGCTTTTCGGAGTTTCGGTTCGCTTATGATGGGATGGCGGAGCTGCTACCCTCCAGTGACCCTGAATGAGCGGGGTGGTGGGGGGGCTGCGAAGACGGACAAGGGGGAAAAAAAAAAAAAAAAAAAAAGTTATCGCCCAGATCTGAAACCCGGCGCTCGACAAAAGCGAGAACATGTTTCTAATGGTGCTTTTTGTCTTGGACGCCTCGGGGACGTTTCTTTTTCGGCTCCTTTTCCCTGTTTCCGCGTGCATCTTTAATTTTTTCCCGAAGCCCACCGAGAGGCCCTGGAAAATACGACCGATACAATTTTTTCTTTACAGCTAATTCAATTCAATCAACCTCATAGGCGTTGACATTGTAGCCCCAGGATTTGTAACCCTGTGTTAATGTTCGAAAATCACCGTTAGGACCGTTTTCCTGCAGAGGCAAATCGTACATCTACTGGTGGGTATCACGGAGCGCGCCTTGGCTGAGATGCGTATCGGGCGAGAGTCATCTTATTGCCGGAATGATCATGTAATCCCGGGTCCGTATTGAAATAGTGATGATGATGAGAGTAGTAAGTAATGTATCTGTTCATTAAAACGCAGGCTAGTCAGACATCCCTGTTTAATGATTGAGAGGGATAATCACTCAAGACACGGATGCGTGCCTGTGTGTGTGTGTGTGTCGGGGTATCTGCAGTGTTCTCTCTCCATCCTGCAGTTTTAATTGGTCTTCCGAAGTGGTTCGGAATATACACATGAAACCGACCCTCTTGAGGCCTGCGGGTTGGATGGCGTGAGCCGGGACCGGGGTTACGGCCGAGGACAGGGCGGGCGCCAGACACTCGCTGGGTTCACGACCTCACGCGGATTCTCGGGATTTCAACTGAAATACCCCGAATTCCATGTAAAATTCCAAATCAAACGTGTTGCGTCATAGCGGACGTGTTGTAAACATCTCAGTGTCCCAATCCATCCTTTGGTCCAAACATGGAGCACCACAACGTCCTCTTGGGCAGAAAATAGACCCGTCATCATCACAATGTTGGGCATCTAGTTCAATTTGGAAGATACTTGCATCATTCTCCAACGACTCGTCCGAATGCATTCATTCAGAATGCCGTGATGAAAAATGCCTGGTGAGTTGAATAAGCCAGACAGCGGCAGGAGAGCGTCTACGGCGCCTGACGACCGGACGAAGACATTTGTCGACAATCCCCCCTCCCACCGGCAGATTTTAATTCAAATAATGAAAAATTCACAACTTGTATTATTTATCTGTTGCTTGGATGGAGGAGACTGGGGCAAAAAATGAAAAAAAAAAAAAAAAAAAAATCAGGTTGATTTAAAATGTATTTTGAGTGTGGGGAATGTTAAAAAAATAAAGATTTGACCCATTACCGGTTTAAAACCGGTGTGTGTGTGCGTGTGTGTCAGGTCTCACAGCGTATTTAGGGATTTTAAAACTCACTTAAAGAAGCTTATTTCTACATGCGTTATCACGAACCCTGTTCTCATGTAAACCACTTTGTAGCAACCGTGTTAGAAGGCGCTACACACATAATTACACTGGGGGCACACACATGCACGCGCTCACACACACACACACTCTCCCTCCCTCTCTCCCCTACTCACGGCTAGCATGAACTTGGCGTCCTCGGCTCTGTTGGTGTCCAGCAGCTGCAGGAAGAGGTCCGAGGCCGGCCTGTAGCAGGCGAAGTGGTTGGCTAGCCGCTCCGCCATGGCGCTCACTGCAACGACAACATCACAGATTTTAACGCCCGCGTGTCCGGCAGATCGCCGAACGCGCTCGTCGGAGACGCGCGTCTTACGCTTGTCGATGGCTTTCTCATTGTCCTCCTCCAGGATCTTTCTGAAGACGAAGGACATGCTGGGGCTTGTGCTGTCTGGACTGGTGTAGACCTCCTCTAGTATCTCCACCGCCGAGTCCAGGTCGCCGCTGGAGGGGAGAGCGGACGGAGAGGTGGCTTCATAAATCACGCGTGCCGACACGTGAAAGCGTCGAGAAAGCTGATAATTCCGCGCTGCTTCGCGAACACGTCGACAGTTCGGTCTCGGAACGTCGCCATGTTTCACAAAACCCCCCCACCACCACCACTCCCTGCCCACTGATACACACAAGGCCGTGAGGTGTGTTTCTGCTGAGGTCGACACGAGCAAACAAAAGGCACGACAAATCTCCGGCGACCAGGTCCAGGTCCTCGCCGGTCACACTTTCATGCTCTTTCATCTGCGTCCCCCACCAACACCAGTCACCATGAATATTTAACCACCGGTGTGTGTATGTGTGTGTGTGTGGAGGTGGGAACAGATCTACCCTGATTGTTACGACTGGGACCGTCTGAATAATTCAGCGGGGGGCCCCGCTAAATGCGGCGCGGCGCTTTCCGGGCCCGCCGCCTTCCCCACCCCGGCTCTTAACCAGTCATCTTGGCTCAGGCGCAGCGGGGACGCACGTGTCAGAGCGGCTCAGGGCGCCGCTCCCGGAGGTCAGGGTTCAAGCTGACAGGGCCGCGCCGCGAGGGCCAATCGGGCGTGATACCGTCTCCGCTATTTTTTTTTTTTTCCTTTGGGCCGGGGGACGGCACTAATGCGGCGCGATCAAACTTTGATGCGCAATGTGTTTTCTGTTTTGTCCTCTGTTGTCGGGGCAGCGAGGGGAGGACGGACCTTTTCATGACATTAAAAGGAATCCATGAATAATCCGATTACCCCGACGTTTTCGCGTTTGTGCTCTCGCTCGGCGTGCTTTTACTCTGAGAGAGTGTCAAAGCGGCTCTTGTCACCTATTTCTCCGGCCGGTAAGGCGTTGAACTGTGGCGCTCATTGTGCCGCTGCACCTGAAAACCCGACCGCGACCCCGTTCGTCATAGTTTACCAAACATTATAAAACACAGGGGTTGCTATCGTCGCGCCCCCTCCCGTCGGGATGTCGCCGTCTCCGTGCCAACTGTCATTCAAACATGGCTAAACTCCTAGCTAAAGCGCTTCCGCGGATCCCCTCGTGATTACGGGATCTTTCTTTTAAATGACGATGACTTAATGAGCGTTTGGTCAAATCCTACGGGTTCATTAGACAAAAAAATAAACCGACCAACCAACGTACTTGTTGATGTGCGCCAGGGCCAGGTTGTTCACGAACACCATGCTGGATAAGTTGAGGCTGCTGCCGAGGACCTTCATCAGCGACTCCGCTTCTTGGATGCCGGCCACGTCGCCCCGGGCGCCCAGGGCCTGGACCAGTCGCGTGACGGACAGCTGCGAGGGCACGTGGTCCGCCTGCAGCATGGACTTCAGCTTCTCCAGGGCGTCTGGTGGGGGGGGAGCGTGCGTGAAGGCGATATAAGACTTCCGTCATCCGAGTGTGTGTGTGTGTGTGTGTGTGTGTGAGCGCATGTTCTTTACCTTTCACCTGGCCTCTCTTGCTGTATGTGATGATGAGCAAACTATTGGCGATGTCGCTCAGCTGGAAGCCTGGAACATGAGACTCGGCTCTGAGGGCGGGACACAAGAGACGGTCGGGAAAAGCAAAAACCCAAACCATCACATCCTTCCGTGTTTATTGGACGATATTGGCCTTTTCCCAATGGTGTTGGGCCTTGATTTATAGGTTTTATGCAGATTTTTTTTAATGTGATTTTTTTTTTTTTTTTTTAATTCAAAATGTCCTTGAATATAAAGAGCTTGATGGAATATTTGCTTAAAACCTGTTTTTTTTTTTTACCTGGCTGGTATGACAATTTAATTTCCTAATTTAATAGCCCATCTTTCTATCCAAAATACCATTCCCAACTTTTTTAACTGCTGTCAGATTTTGTCTAAGGACTTCAAGGCACGACTAGATGTCAAAAAAAAGCTTGACATTGCCTAAATCACTCGGGAGCACCGAGTGGAACATTTGCTGCCGGTCTTCTTTACCCTCGAATGTCGGCACCGGAACTGTCCGTTCATTCCGGGGTGGAAAGCAATGGACTTCAAATTTTAAGTGCGAGTTTGTGAAGTGACTGGAATGGGCTAAACAATCCATACCCTGACGATATTCTCATTTCTTTCTCTCCTTCTTGAGTTTTCCTCCCCGGCTGCGTCGTTTTCAGCTCCGCTCCCCGTCGTTCGTGCGCCACCGAAACCTCAATCGACCCCCCCGTCCGTCTTATTTATTATCATACCCCCGCCACCAGATTAATCTAACCGCTCAACTGAGCATCAGGCGGGCAAATCCTTATCGAGGCGGTGACACTGGCGGGTTGAGCGGCATCCGGGAGCCGCGGCGACGGGGTCACGGCCGAGATTGGAGCCGTAACAGGGTCGCCGACGGATTGCGGCGAGCGGGTCGCTATTCTCCTTATCAGCCGGGAGGAAAATCTCCGGCAGGCCGCTCACCTTTTTCTACCCCCACGTGCACTTTCGCTGCCCGCCTTTCTCTCGTTCGAGGGGTTGTTGTGCCCTCGGCCAGCGGCTGCCGCTCTCATCGTCGTCACACTCCCCCCTCCAATCTCTTAATCTGGCCATAAGCACCCCACTGTTCAATTCTGTGCAGATTACCCCCAAAAACAAACACACATACACAGAATTAATGCCTATGGTGTCTTCATTAACCCCGCCGATGATTAAATCTAGACGTCCACCCCTCGCTCTCTCCTTCTTTCCAGTTTTTTTTTTTTTTTAGCTCCTTACATCTTTCTCCCGCTCTCTCCTCAGCTCATTTCACTTCTCGGTTAGAGCGTGGATAAACTAAGCTTTTAGCCCGGCGGGGGGGGGAAGGAAGGGGGATGGCGGCGGCGGCGGCGGCGGCAGGGGGGCCATAAACCAATTCAAAACGCCGAGCCGAGATGGTTTATTGCTTGTGTTCCGTGGCGCTCGTCGAAAAACGCAGATCGAAAAAATTGATATGATTATTTCTTATAACACGAAAGCGTGAAAATGACTCAAAAACATATTTAAAAAAAAAAAAAAAAAAGGGAGGGGTGTATTTACATGTCCCCGTCCCCCATGCAAATGAATAATTGCATCCAGTCGTTGAGTGTATCATTGCATTATTATCTTCTCTTTAAAAAGCCTGTTTTTGAGATAAAGAAAAAGGAGAAGATGGGAGTAAACAGGGAAAAGGGGGGGTTCGCATTTCGTGGGCTCGCATTTTTCTCGGCAAATGGACGAACGCGCACAATACATTACTAATTGGAAGGAGATTTCCGAGCAGTTTCCTGCTTTCCCGGGGAAAAACAAACAAATAAACAAACGGAATAACAACTCAAAACTAATCCGCAGATGTGAGTGTGTGTCCGAGAGCGCTCGCACTCGATGTGTCCAGTAATCCCCAGTGTGTTTTGAGGACACGCCATGACGCCGGGTGATGTGGAAGTAAAACCAATGCCTCCCGCCTGCTCTTTTGCGTATTAATACACATTCACAAATTTCCTGACCACCGGCGAGGAATTACACGGAGATTATCGCCCGAAAAACAAGCACCTTAAAATGTGGGGAGAAGACCGCAGGGCGGGCCTCGGAAAAACAAGGGGATGTGGGATTTCTGACGTCTAAGCTGCATCCAAAGGCCTTTTTTCCCAATTTGGACGCAATAAACAAAGCACGATATGAGTACCGTAATTTCCGGACGATAAACCGCGACTTTTTTCACGTAAACAACGATGCGGCTAATATATGGACTTTTTTTGGGTGGGGGGGGGACGCTAACGGGCTTCACGCCGCTAAAACGTTTCTCCTCGTCACATCGGACCGATGAAATGACCGGGAAATTCTGAGTCCGTTCAACTCAGACACCGAAAAAGACAACTTTGACGGTTTTAGTGCGCAGGAATAAGCCCGAGATAGCGATCGGCTAGTGGGTGCGGCTTATATTGAGGTGCGATCTATAGTCCGGAAATTATGGTATCTTCTGATGGTGCTGATGGTTGAGTCCGAGAGGTTTTCGCCGCCGTGGGAAGTATCTGACCGTGGCTCTCTAACCTCCAAGGTTTGCTAAGCAGGGGGTTGTGATTATCGTGTCGAAGTACAAATAATACTTTGATTTAGGAGTTTAATTGGTTCTATGACAGAGCTCATACCTCAATTTGTTCATACATAAAATTAAATTATTAAAATGAACTGAAACGCCATCAATCCGTTCCAGCCCTGTGGTTTTGGTTATGTGTTTTTAAAAAAGAAAAATGTACTTTTTTTTAAAAAAAAAAAAACAATAATACATGTTAAAGAGAATGTAAAGAAATAAATTTGTTTTATGAAGGAAATTTACCTCGAAGATCGGACAAAGATGCCGGATATGGGCGGAGGAGGTTGGGGGAGTTTTTCATTCGCTGCTCCGTCGCTTAACTTAACTTATTGCATACACACTTAAGGCTACACTGCGTTACTAAATGTAACTTGCAAATTAATTTATTGACGCAGTGATTTCGCTCCTCTTTTTAAAACCATCGACCCCGACCGGCCTCGAACTACACTTTGGACGCCTCATCCACATGCTTCTCCGTCTCATCATGGACGAGTCCATGACATGCAGACCTCACTCATCTTTTTCCATGATTTTCCGACTGGTCCGATTGTTTTCAAACGGCAGTTCATGGACAGCGGCGGCCACGTCGGTGCCAAACACTCATCCCGCTTGCTACTAACTCAGATCCGAGCTCAAATCAAAAAGAAAAAAAAAAACGATTGGGCTCAGCTCTTAGAAAACTTGATCCTGACGCACTCCTAAGTCAAGGTTCCACTGTAGTACGGTCGGGGGGGGGGAGGGGGCACCGCCAATTATTGGAAAGCACTCGTGCCACAAACAAGCCGCCAAATGGAATAAAAAGGCAATTCCAGAAGGGGATTATAATCTCCCAGACAAAATATGCACATCAATTAAAATACCAAACACACCGACATTAACAGGACCGACGCCTGGAGACTTAAAGAGGTTCAGCAAAGAAATTAAAAAAAAGAAAAAAAAAAAAGTCAGAAAGGACTACTTATGCCACGCACACGTGTGAAATGCCATCAGTCTCCCTTGACCCCGAACTAAAGTGCCTCCGGATAAGAATATTATTTTGGATTGCTTATCTACGGGTCGTCTGATTGATCTACATGAGCCATGTGCAGGAATCACCACCAAGAGTGAACGTCCGCACCCTGAAAACGTTGTTTTCGCCGTCACAGAGGTCATGCTTGAAGACTCCGTTTGAAGGACACTCACATGTCCTTGACAGCCATGGCGTCCTCCATGGACCCTCCGGCCAACAGGGTGCGGATGACGTGGTCGAACGCCGCCGGTCCCAACGCCGCGCCCTTTTTATCGGCTTCCTGCAGCATCTCGTAGGCTTCTGCCGGGGGGGGGAATTAAAAAGGTTTAGGTTGGGCAGGATAAACGAAAGCAGAATTTGAGATAATCTTCGTATTATTGGATTAATAAAGTAATCTGCTTTCACAAAGACCTCCACTGTTGTGAGATACAATGATGTCTTCAACATCTTAATATCTTCATTTCACTTGGCTAAATGGAGGTCCCACTCCTGGAGCTGTACACACATTGGTCATTTCTAACTGAATGGCGGCTTATCTCGTCCGTATTTAAATTGCGCTGCTTTAAATTGCTGTAATTAACACCTCTGTATGAAACAGGGAAAAGGCCCGGGAAAAGGAAAAAAAAAAAAAAAGAAAAAAAAACAAAAGCCCGTCCCCTGGAGCTGCTCCAGAGCGAAACAATGGAGAGACAAGACAATGAGACCAAGGGGAGGAATGTCAAACATCATAGCACCGGGGACTTTCTTCGGATTTGAAATTTAAATTAAAAAAAAAAAAAAGGCTACGATGACTCAAGAGTGACGGCGCTTTTCAAGCAGCTTGCCAGACGGTCGGTCTTCGCACGGCTGAATTTGGACTTCGCAGGGGATCTGGTGACGGATCCCGAACACAGTTTTAGCCTTTTCCAGCTTCCAATGGCGCGTCGCTATTATTCAGTTCGGCTATCACCGTGTAGCTGTCAGCGCTACTGATATGTGTTATAATAGATCTGTGTGCATTTGACCCTGACCCTCACACCCCCTCTGTCTCTATCACACACCCCTTTTTTATCTCTTCCGTCTCTTTCTTGGTTGAGGCAGAAAGCCGCCCACGTTAAGATGGGCTTTCTGCCCCCTTGAAAAGCAACGTTCCCACGCTGCCGTTGCAGAGTGCCTGCTCACGGGGAGGCTTTAACATTTTAACTGCAAGAGGCATCTGTGAAATATGGGAAATGGAAGTCGCTACATTTAAAATAATCCATATTCCTCCCTGAAAATGAGTTCCAAAGCCAGCGCTGTACACTTTGCATGCATTTAACTCCTGTTTTTAATCACTGTGTCTCAAATGGGTGCAATTTCGGTGGCTGCAAACTGGTTTCCAAAGCTCCCCCCACCCCCGACTGAAGTATCAGTAATGGATAAAAAAAACAGAAAAAAAAAAAAGCATGACCAACAGGTGCACATTAGTAGGATGCAAATCCATCGATCCATCCATTATGGGCCTTGAACATGACACAGGTAAATAGGATAGAAAAATATTTTTTATAATTATAAATAAAATCACAATTATAGATTGTATGAACATGATTTAAATAAAATGATTCAAATGATAAATAGATCAGATCTGTGTCTCCCGCAGCTTACCTTTGCCTTTCCCTTTCTTGCACAGCGCCATTAATCGCATCTGGTACTGGGGGCCTCTCTCGGCCGGGGTGGGGGGGGGCTCGGCCTTGACCGTCGGTGTGTTGGCAGCTTGTTCATACCAGGTCTGTAAGAAACACCGGAGAGAGGACAAAGCTCAAAACTCGCTCTGATGGCTCCATCAAAACACGGCTACTTCGGGCCTCCGGAGCCTTGAAGAGGGGAAAAAAAAAAAAAAAAAAAAAAAAAAGTCTTCATACATATTCAGCTGTGTTCTGGTGTGTGTATGTGTGTGTATGACAGTGCAATAATGCAGGGCGGGCAGGGGCAGGGTCCCCCTGAAGCTCGGTCACCCGTGTAGCAGCCAGGGGAGGGGGTTAAGCTGTATTGGCTGGGGGCAAATTAGGTCTGGCACCCAAGGGGCAAAAAAAAAAAAAAAAAAAAAAAAAAAAGTGTATGTGTTTAAAGGTGTGTGTGTGTGTGTGTGTGTGTGTGTGTGTGTGTGTGTGTGTGTGTGTGTATGCAAGAGCGGGGGTGTCAACTCGAGAGCCCCAAAGGGTCAGCAAGTGCATCGCTGCAGGCAACAGCAATCACTTCCTGTCTCATCACGCCGGGGGCTGTTGGAGCATGCTCAGTGCGCGCGCCGACACCGAGGCACAGCAACAGTGTTACTCAACCCGCAAAGTCAAAATAGCTTAAGGGTGTTTTTATTTATCTTTTTTTTTGGTGGTTCCTGTCATATTTGTAATAACGGCATGCTGGTTTTCTTATCAGAGATAGAAACTGACTTGAGCTGTAAAAGCATGTGTGACATATGTGATTATTTGTTTTAAACGTGGCGTAGACACATCAAAACCTGAAGCGGGATACTGTATACCCTTGTTTTTCACGGGGATTGCATTCCAAAAAGAACCCATGATAGGCAAAATCCGTGAAGTAGAAACCTTTTTTTTTTTTTTTTACAATTATTATACAATTAAATACTCTATTATACATCGCCGCTGTCGTCTTTATGTTTTTTACTTCCTTCTTTATGGAACGAACGGAAGATTAATTCCGTAATGCCGACCTACAGCCGCATAGCTTTTACATTCCCTTAGCATGTCCAGAAGTTTAACTTTATCTGCGATAGATAGCATCTTCCGCTGCCTTTTGGGCCCTGCCGTAGGTGCTTTTGTCGGTCCAGAGCGTTTTGTCAACATTATGGGTTTTAGAGAAAATTGCGAGAGAATTTGCACGTACGTAATGTAAATTTGGCAAGCTGTTTTACGTACGTGTACATACAGAAGAGGCGGAGTGACTTTTTAGCCAATCAGAATGCAGAACACGATGCAGGATGCAAATCCATGAAGTAGCGAAACCGTGAAAAGTAAACCGAGTTATAGCGAGGGATCACTTGTAATTCAGCGATATGTTTTATGTTTTTACAATCCATGAAATTTGTTTAACTTCTTCTAATACAAAATATCTTTAAATCAATACTATATAATATACATTTTTTTTTTAAAGTGACTGTTCGGATTAAGATGTTCTGAGGACAGTTTTGATTGTTTTTTGAAAATAAAAGAATCTTTTTAAACGACAAGGGTGGGAGACTATATGTCTGCAGGAGGTGTATGTGTGTGTGTGTGTGTGTGTGTGGGGGGGGGGGGGGTGTCAGGCATTCAGTGGCAGCCATATGGTGGCATTTAGCCGCGGTCTAAATTAGTCTGGCATTACAGATTAAGCGGCCGGCCGGTTCTGATTGACCACACTTCAGATCAGAGCTGCAATCCTGTTTCCTCCGCTGTAATGAACAGAGGCTTAAAGTGGAGGGGGGCCGGGTGGATCGGGGGGTATGAAGAGGAGCTGATAAGAGTTTCCTGAGGTTTGTGTGTGTGTGTGTGTGTGTTTTGGGTAGGAGGGGGTCGGTTCCTGTGATCAGGGGGTGAGGTCAACTTGCTCTTTAGTTAATCTATTCAGCGAGGGACGGTTTTATTCCCGCGGTGTCAAGTGGGAATGAGACTACTTCGTATTTAAATGAGCGCAGCTTGAGTTTTCATGTTTAGCCAAGTTTGGCGCTCGTCGACCGCCAGTGAATATCAGGCACTTGGCACGCATTGACGGGTTTTTGGGCCTTGGGTTTTTTCGCAGAACTGTTTTCGGCTCGCGGCAAAGTTTCTAGTGGCTTACGATGACCACCTGACGCAGCCGTCCCTTTTACCGCCTCGTTTCTGTCATCGATGCAATTTGTGCGGCCGCGTCACCGCCGTTTAATTCACTCGGCCTCGCGGTGAAACGAGACTGTTTTTTTCTGTTTAATTACCAAGGACACCACTCACATGACGGTAGGGGACAAAACACGATTAAGCTCGTTACCGAGTGATCAATTGGATTTTGTCAGGCCAAAAAATAAAAAGGATTGGCTTTTACACAGTAGAGGCTTATAAAAAAAAATCCTCCGCTTTGAGAAGGTGGGGCCGGATATGCAAAGACATCTTTCAGTGTGATAACATGGATATTTTTTTCTTCCTTCTAATTTGGTATTTCACTCTTATGTGTCTTCCGGGATCTTCATTACTAAAAACACCATCTCTGGATGCATCGTACAATGACACTTTTTTAACCGAGCAAAAATCCGATTTCAATCCTTTCTGGATTTCTACGGGTGGATTACGGATGAATCCTTTCAGTTTCTTTTCTTCCCGGAGTTAATGACACGTTTGTGTCGGCGGCTCAGAGCCGTGCATCAGTTCTGCATGGCCGCCCTACATTTGACCTCGGGCACTTTCGTACTCCTCCAGTGCTCTTGACAATCAGAGCTTTCAGATTTCTGTCCTCTGCTTCCTTGCTGCTCGACCCCTCCTGCCCTCCAGGAGCCTCCCGGTAATTATTCTTCTGAATAACAGATCTGTCTAATGACTGTTAGCGCCATGTAAAGGCGTGAAGGCAGAGCCGCCGTTTTACCTCGGGCTCCTCGAAGGGCACCTCCTGGCCGTTTTTCTTTAGGACGTCTGCCAGCAGGCGCAGGGTTCTCTCCCTGGGGATGATGTTCTCCTCCTGCATCTTGGTCCACACCGCGTCCGCCTTCTGCCAGTTGTTTGTCTCGTCTGGAAAAACCACGGCGTGAGTGACGGGGGTTGGGGGGGGGGGGGCGAGGTGAAAGCGAGACGACGGCCCCCTGACTATTCCGTAATTCAGAAAACACACCGGAGCGCGTTCGTGTTTGAGGCGGGGTGACACTCCAATCACTACTATTTACCGCTCCGCTCTCCACCGTAGCAATCGCACCATCTCCTTAGGCTTGATGATCACCCCTCACCTCCACCCTGACCACACACACACACTTACTGCAGAGGCGAAGGATGTAACTATACATTTCATCTCTGTCGCACTCAAACAGCTTGGCTGTCATGTCCACCATCTGCTCCAAGGACTCCATCTATGTAAACAAGACGCAGCGCCGAACAATCTCACTTGGAATGCCAGAAATGTCGTTTTCCTTTTTCGCTCGCCGTCTCGTCGGCCTTGATCGCCTTACCTGGTTCGCTGAAATACATTTCTCGGCATACCACTGCAGGCGTCCAGGCCTTGCCCTCAGTCCGGGGGTCTGCAGGAACAAAGAGGAGGCGCCGTTATCTATTATTTTATTTTTTCCAGTGGGACAAGAACAGCATCAGTCTATATAAAGCCAACAGTTAACACCTTCCACGAATGGGAGAAGGTAGTGTGTGTGTGTGTGTGTGTGTAAAAACATTTTCCCGATAAAATCTAATTATTTGATTCGCTTACAGAAAAAGCTGTATTCACAAGTTACTGTGGGGATTTTTCTTTTTTTTTTCTGAAGGAAAAAAAAAAGTCATTACAAAAATGAAAAAAAATCAAGGAAAATATTTTTTTAATTTTTGTATCAATTCTGAGAATTTGTTATCTGCTTTCAGGAGGAAAAAAAAAAAAAAAAAGAAAGATTTTCACACGTCAAACAGAAAACTATATAAAACCTATAATCTGGCTTCAAGAGCATCTGAGACCCTGCCAGTAGCAGCTGTGTCAATTATATAAAAATCAATTTTGGGGGGTCGGCACGCCGGTCGCAGTCGGTCTGCAGAGGGAGCTGGTGCTCCGTGATGAAGCCGACCTGGACTCGGGAGATTCGTTGTAAATACGACTTAAAAAACTTTCACGACAGATGTAAAGTCTGTCTTTGTCTGGCCTTGGGAGGACAAACACACAAACACGTGAAAAAAAAAAAGCGGCAAAGGAAAGACGACGCTTCGGCGCACAAATAACCCGTCTGGTTCTCGGTAAAATGTGTTTACAGGAGCACAGCTCGGGGAATTTGTGCCCACACAGCGGGACTTCCATTGTTATTTACTTTGAGATGTTAGTAAAGAGAGTAGCCGGGAGCGCCATATTCAAGTTCTATTCTAAAAACGACGGATTCCGCTGATCGATAGCGGTTTTGTTATCCGGGATGAATAACCAACAATTCACCCGTGACCAGTGTCTGGGCCTTCGCGGCGGGGTCGTGACCCGCGTCCGGCCCCTATCGGGGTGGTCACCATAACCCCGTTTATTTTCGGGAAGCCAGCCGATGCCAAATTCATTCCCGTTTCATAACACTTTCCGTTGTATTACGTTGTCGTCTCAAATCCCCGTTTCAGCCGCGGTTAATCCCATAACCAGATTAATTTGCCTCGGGATGGATGTCGGCCCGGAATATGACAGGAGAGTAAGCAGCTTCGGGACTTCCTGTAAATATCTCGACGCCGCATCTTTCTCTTAGCCGTTCGGAAGAAGGAAACAAGATCAAGTACAGAGAGTTGTTTTCCAGGAGCGCGAATGACAATGTGACAATAGCTGCCATTCATGTTGGAACAAAACAAAACAGACACGCGTGGAGTTACATGTTAATCCTCAAGCAGGATTACATAAATATGTTTCAGATGATGCACTTCCAGGCGCAGCGGCTAGCGCTTCCAAAGAAGGCCCGCATATGCGTGTCTTTATAAGGCGTGTGAATGAGTGAGTGAATGCTTATATACATGTATATATTATCTATATGACATATGGATGAGTGAATGCTTGTATGTATCTTTAAATGAATGAATGCATGAAAAATTTTCCAAGCTGTCATTCTCTCAAACTGACCTGAAGTGTCTGACAATTAGTGTCAAATGAGTATATTTATTTACGTTTTTTTTAATCATTTCTATAAGAATGTCTTTTTGCAAACAAGGGTGACGTCAATGGCACATACAAGCAGGATTTTTTTCAGTTTGTTTTTTTTGTGATAAAAGATCGCCAAGGGCGTCATGGCAGGAATACTGATGGACTACTAGGAATACTCAACAATACCCCCCACCCACCCAAAAAAAATAACCAGATTAAAAAAACTACGTGTCCAAAACCTGCAGATATGTAGTTGCTTTAGGACATGTGGACGTGTAGTGCGTCCGTCCAGCGGGCTGTCAAACACGGGCTGACATAGATTGATCCGCGGTCTCGTGTAGTGAAGATTTAGCCCGATATGTGCGGTGACGAGATGATTATCGTGGCGGAATAGCAGTGATCAGGATTTCATCTGTCTCCTGGGGGCTTTGATACAATCTGAATAAGACCGGGATTGAGCGATGCCGCTCTCCCCGCTCTTCCTGGTAATCTGAACGTGGTGAAAGAAGGGGTGTGTGTGTGTGTGTGTGTGTGTGGGGGGGGTCAACGGGGTCAATCCCCGCTTGCCTCTTTGATGGGTCTCCCGTCATACGGTTAGAGAAAGGAGCGTCAAGACGGGACCGACTTCATCTCGTCCGCCGAGCGTCATCCTTTCCCCCCTCAATCCCCACTTCTCGCAATCCCTGCCTCTTCTTCCAAATCCCCCCCGCCACCTCCCCCGCTCCTTCTCGTTCTTTTCCCCGGCCCCACAATCCCTCCGTCCATCCCAGGCAGAGGCATTATGTTCTTACCCAATCGGCCCAACCGGGGACAAATTAAAATGTGTTGCACTCTCTCTCCCTCTCTCTCTCTTTTTCAGTCTAATCTTCTTAGAGACTAAGGCCTTGTGCAAGTGCCCCATCTTTTTGCCTCGCGATTCCCTTTACTTGGTGAAATCTTGCAGGCTCAGAGCAGCTCTCTGTCTCTCTCTCTCTCTCTCTGCACATCCGCTTGCAGAAAAAAAAAAAAAAAAAACACACACCCACACACACCTATACGTTTTGCCATTCTCAATCCGCGAGGACAAATCTCCCTAATCTGGGCGGGAGGCAAAATCCGCGGTAGGAAGTCCAAAAAAACAACGCGGAGTGGAAACAAAACAACAACTGGCAGAGACACTTTGCGAGAGGAGATAATGTGGCGGTCGGGGAGGGGGGAGGCAAATATTTATAACGCTCCAAAAACACAAACTCTCAGTTTGTTATCATCCGTCTTATGCAGCCTTCGGATTGTTCTCATCCTTACATGTATGTGTGGAAAAGAGAGAGGAGACCTTTCCTCACCTCCACTTAACAAAACCCTCTCCATCTCAATTCCTAATGTCCTAATTCCACTAATCACCCCCCGGCCACTTACTCCACGTGCACGTACGCGTGCACCGACGTGGCCGGACCCCTCTCCCTAACACAAAAACACATAATGGCCCGCCACTCTTTAGCAATACTACCTAACCTTGACCACGGCGCGCGCACACACGCACGTCTGGCGATAATAGGCCCGGCCACCTGACAATCCTCTATCTAACCGTGACCATTTAGCACAAAATTGGCCACCTTTCTCTATCATTACATTTAATTAGCTGTGATTAATCAGCTGCCAATTATACCAAACACAGCCTAAAGAGAGACACTACTCTGTGGACTGCCACTTGACATGCCGGCGGGGGATGTAAAAAAAAAAAAAAAAAAAAAAAAAAAAAAAAGTAGAACTGTGAATGAATGTTTGCATGTGGGATGAGTTTTCTTTTGTAGTTCCATCACCTGAGGGCTTTATTCATCATCATTCCGGTATTAAAAGATGTAGACGGTCCAGGGGGATCAGAGGCCTTTTAACAATCGAGTGAGAACGGGATTTGGACGAATAAAGCGCGATGCCGATCTCTGCTGGAGGGGAAGCTAAGGGTGGGACTCAAAGAGAATACTGAGGAACCTTGGATGACAAGAGCGTTAACTTACGAGTTTTCAGAGATACGAGCTGTCGCCTGGTTGATTTTTTTGGCTTTGTGATATGAGCCGAGATCTGAGTTAGGAGCGAGCGGGGTGAGCGTTTGACGCGGACCAGTCCGACACGCCGCCCGCCGCTAGGTGGCTCTGAGAAAATCAAGAAAAACACAAGCGAGGTGTGCAAGTTGAAGACTTGTTCATGAAGACACGGAGAAGTGGTAGAGGGCGAGATACAGTGAAGGAGACCATCGTCCGTCAGAAGGCAGGAGAAGTTTACGGGGATTTTGTACACGTGACTTCGGAAACGTCAACCGTCGAGGCGTCCCAAGAGTCGCTCAGAGCCGGTTGAGGACGGTTTGATGGACAAGTGGTCTCACTCTGTCCATAAATGCAGTTTAGACATAAAGTATGACAAAGAGTGCACGTTACATTTAGCAACCCATTGTAGCATTAAGCTCGGAACCAGTTAAATTCATAAGTCAAAGTATTACCATACCAGTTTCTCCTGTTTCTCCAGTTTCTCCTGTTGGTACACTCACCACGCACATATAGCGAGATGCTAACCAGGCCATTGAGAGCAACTTGGGGTTACCCAATCTTTGGCATGTAGCTGGGAACAGAAGCCCCAACCGCTTGATTGGAGGGATACCCGCTCCAATGACTGAGCCGTAGCCGCGGGACGGGTTTTGCAAGCCTCCAAAAAAAGTTTCAGTCGGCATCTTTCCAATCCTGGGGCTTCCGAAGTTTAGATTCAGCACGTTGTCAGTTTAAAAGCGGTCTCACGTGAGCATCGTAACGAAGGGTGTGACCCGTCAGCTTCATATAGAGACAGAAGCTACTTTACTTTAAGTGATTAGCAGCCGAGGATTTAACGTGCGGAGCGATTGGGTCGAGCCAAAACGTGGAAATTCGCCCGGTCCGACCTACGCCTTTCACCGGCATCTACGCGAATGCGTTCAGCGGCAATACGATACCGGGGAGGCTTTGCCGGTCTCACGCGCAAACACACACCGCTCGAATGTGGCTGATTCTCCGTCATAAGGAGGATGACAAACATACAATCCGGCAGGGTCTGGGGGGGATGAGAGGCACAATAACAGCACGTCGATAACATTTAAGAGGGTTGGGAAATCCTCAAGAGGGGACAAATCCCTCTCTTAGTGCAGGCCGGGACACGAGAGTGGCGGCGTCACGGCGCGAAGGTATTTTTTCTTTCCCCCCCCTCGGTTTTGTTCTCATCCTGATCAGACAATGTAATGGCCTGGCCCCCCGCAACCCCTGCCACAGCTCATCCCCCTATCTGTTTATTATCTATCCCTCTGTCCGTCCATCCAACTCCAGACTTCATATATATATTTCTTTCATCCATGTGAAAATCGCTTCTTATCGGCCTCGCTCTCTTACACACTAATCTAAAGAGCTTATCCAAAGGGCCTGCGTTCGGATGACAAAAGGTATAAATATGCGCGTATTATTTTTCAGGTCAGGGGGGCTCCGATAACAAGACCTTGCCACGAGCCGCGGCGGGATGGAGAAAAGGCTCTTTGGCAGATGACATCCTTTCTTTTTTTAGTCCCTCCGCCTCATCAGAGAACAGAGGTTTCATATCCTAATGTGTTCTTGATCTTTTGCAAAAAAAAAACAAAAAAACAAACATGCGTCATAAAAGCTTCATTAATTTATCCTTTGCTTTGCTTGTTTTAAAAACGCCCAACTGCTGATCACTGTAACCTAAACCGAGGATTTAAAAAAACATTTTTTTTTTAAATCTCAAAAATAACATCGCATTTCTTCCAAAATTGCAGCCGGTTAAGGAGACCGCAAAGTGCACTCTGGTTTTGGGAAAAAAGAAAAAAAAAACAAATCATCAGGATTGTGACTCCACGCCTCATATAATATTGGTGTATCGCGATGTTTTAAAGTGTGTGTGTGTGTTCTTCATAAAAAGGCGTGTGTGTTACGGATAAAACAACTCGACTGGCTCGTTGAAAATCAGGCTGCAGATGCACTTTCAGACGCGGCGGGCGCGTTCATTCAAGTGTTTACCTCGATGATCTTGCGGGCTTCGCGGTAGCGGCCCGTCTGCAGGAAGGCAAAGAAGAGATCGTAGAGCATGGTCATCTCGCCTCGCTCCTGACTCACAAAGTCCATAGCTGCGGGGATGGAGAAGGAGGGGGGGGGGGGGGGGGGGGACGGTCGTGAATATGAAAAACGGCGGCAAGGTCAACAAACACACTTCATCCTTTTGACTGTGATTCCTCTGCGTCGGCGGGCGCCGTAAGCACGCTGACAAACAAACATGAGAGTCCCGAAAGGGAGAATAAGCCCTCCTGGCAAACTATGCTGGAGTGCTCTGCTCAGCAATACGTGCTATCTCAGCCCAGCAGCTTCAGAACAGGTGTGTGTGTATGCACGCACACACACGGTACCCAATTGGACCTGCACATGCAGCAAAACTAAGCTGAAAATTAAAAAAAAAAAAAAAAAAAAAGTAATCCATCTCTCTTTCGGTTTCGAGGTTCGAAGTCACGTGAATAAGCAAAAGGGACAAATGAATACCCGGTCCTGATATGACTGAGTGAGGGTGGTGAGGGGGGACTCACACAAAATTTAGGTTTTGTGCTCGAAATCCCGCGCAGAAGGGGGGGCTTCTTTTCCATGACCTGCGGGCTGGAGTGCAAAACAAGCGCAGCCTTCTAACTTTCAAAAGTGTTTTTTTTCGGGCGGCGGTGGCGGCTGTTGATGTTTCAACTTGAATCAAGGTCGAACGCGAGCGGAGATTCTGTGAAAAGCCGAGTCCTGCTTTTAGTGTATTTTGGATAGGTGGTGGTGGGGGGGGGAGAGGAGAGGAGGGGATTTCACTTTTTTTTTTTTTTTATTTCTCGAAGCGGAGAGGGGGTTCATGGCACTCCATGTTTTCCTCACAAAGCCTTCGGGTCAAGCGTGCCAGGAGTTGTTTTTTTTGATGGCATCACATAGGAGATGGAATAGTTTGTTAATTTCCCAGGATCTGCGCTTTGGACCTCTTTGTCAGACGGCGAGCAGCTCTGAGGGTCTGTCTGGGGGGGGGGGGGGGGGGGGGGGGGGGACACGCAAGGGACGGGAGGGAAGGAGATGAAGAGGTGCTCCACTGCATGGTTTCAACCTCCGCACCCTCTAGAGCCACTTGGCCCTCCGGCGCATCAACACCAACGACCATCGACGGCGGTGTGGCAAGGCCGCCAGGAAACAGGATCAAGCGGCGCGCTTCAACGCGACCCTGGAGCGACCCCTCGAATCTGGACTGACCCTTTTTTTTTTTTTTTTTTTAATAACTCTTTGGAGTTACTGCGGCTTGTATTGTGTTTTATGCAAATGCAGTGCGGATACACACAGAAATAAATGGCTGAAGGCTAAAATTCCACCCAGGATGTGATAGATGTTAGAAAGTGGGAGTGAGGAGGATGGAGAGGATCAGGAAGGAGTCCATCAGAGGGGAGACCACATGTTAGGTGGAGGTGAAGTAATAATGAGACGATTTGAACATGGACAGTGAAGATCCAGGTGGAAGGAGGCTGAGGTTGGAGCTGCCAGACAAGGAGGTCAAGAGGAAGACCTGAGAAGAGGTTTATGGCTGGAGGGGGAAGAGGACAGGAAGTGAGTTGGTGTGAGCGCAGAGGGTTAGACGAAGGGATGCTTCATTCTGACCGTCCATTAGACCATACATGGGCTATTTGAGCCGTCTCACCCATTGAAATCAATTATTGGTTCCTCGAAAAGCCAATAGAAATTTGCAATAATCACCCTCTCTGAGAGCCCTTCAGGGAGTCAAACAATTATCGTTTTATCAGTGATGTTTGGATTATTCGGTTAATCTGTCCATCATGTATGAAAACAACCATCGGCCCAGAAAGACCAGAAACTACTCCTGGACAGGAAGTTTCTTCCGAAAACATGACACAAAGTCATCCTGAGAGACCGAAATGGTGATTAATTTGATAGTCAGTTCCTAGTCTGCCTTTAGAGTAGTCTGAGCTACTGAAATTAAATCCATCTGAATGAAATCGCTGTCTAGAAACATGTTGTTTTGCAAGCCCGAGAGACGGACACTGTCAAAAGACGTCACCTTTCTGCAGGAGCTCCAAGTCGCCCTTCTCCACCAGGCCCACGATGATGTCATGGATGCGTGGCAGGTGTCCGTAGCGCTTCTGGCATTCCAGCGCCGCGTCCAGAGCGCCGGCCAGGTCCTCGCTGCGCATGCGCCGGGACAACATGGGTGGGGAGACAAAAAGCGAGTCAGGCGTCGGGGTCTGAGCAGGAGCGTATCATGAGGTTCTAACCCCAAGACCCTTAAGTGACAATACAAGCCTTCATGTTTGTGACGGCGCCGCCATGGGCGACGAGGCCTTTTGGCCCCAATACACGGTCTTCCGGCAATCAGGAGCGGCGCTCCCCACCTGTCCAAGACGAGCTAATGTCTCCGCGGACAGTCTTATAAGAGTGGAGGCCACGCGCCGCACAAAAGGACCGATCTTTAACCCCTCGCCTCGTCTCTTCTCGCGCTTACCCGCTCCTCTCTCCCTTTGTCCTCCCCGCCACCTTTGACCCCCTCAGCTAATATTTCCCTTTCTTTTACTTCCAGCCCACCCTCCCAGCATCTTTTTTTTCCCCATTCCACGCCGCGGTTGTCAACTCTCCACTGACCTCATCCCCGAGCTGAGCAATTTAGCGGAAATATGGCAACAGCATTACAACCCCATCCCCACCCCGACCACCACTATCCGACTCCCCGGGTCTTGCGCAGTCATTTTCTTCGCTCGAAACGGCCTCCCTC